>NC_138301.1:14002500-14430000 GCF_965601325.2 Salmo salar
ACAGCCAGGCCGTTTAAGAGAGATAGGATGACAGTAAAGCTGCTAAGGGGACAGGGACTCACAGATGACAAGGCAAGGGGAGGGAGGAGAGGGGGATAAGGGGAAGGAGAGGGCGCCACAGCGTGCCCTGTTACGTGACTCAGACATCCACTCTGCCACCTCCTCCTATAAGAGACATTATCTCTGATAGGTCACCGCTTCCTTTGAACGCACAGTTTGAGAGGTTTGAGAGGCCAGCTGTAGTAGTATCAAAGATAGTCTAGGTCAGGGACAAGTATAGGGGTCTCCGTCACTCAGGAGAAGTGTCATTGGACAAGTACAACTATCTCAGACAAAGTGTCACATGAGTAACTGACAGTTGTGAGTATTGCACAAGGACATACAGAATGGTTCCCCAACTGGCGGCCCGCGGGTGGTTTTACTTGGCCCTCCCAAGTTTTCTGAGCAAAAAATATACAGTACCAGTCAAAAGTTTGGACGCACCCACTCTTTCCAGGTTTTTTGTCTATTTTTACTCATTTCTACATTGTAGAATAATAGTGAAGACATCAAAACTATGAAATAACACATAGAATCATGTAGTAACCAAAAAAGTGTTAAACAAATTAAAATATATTTTATATCTGAGATTGTTCAAAGTAGCCATCCTTTGCCTTGATGACAGCTTTGCACACTCTTGGCATTCTCTCAACCAGCTTCATGAGGTAGTCACCTGGAATGCATTTCAATTAACAGTTGTGCTTTGTTAAAAGTTAATTTGTGGAAATTCTTTCCTTCTTAATGCGTTTGAGCCAATCAGTTCTGTTGTGACATGGTAGAGGTGGTATGCAGAAGATAGCTCTATTTGGTAAAATACCAAGTCCATATTATGGGAAGAACAGCTCAAATAAGCAAAGAGAAAAGACAGTCTATCATTACTCTAAGACATGAAGGTTTTGAAAAACTTTGAAAGTTTCTTCAAGTGCAGTCGCAAAAACCGCCAAGCGCTATGATGAAACTGGCTCTCATGAGGGCCGCCACAGGAAAGGAAGACCCAGAGTTACCCCTGCTGCAGAGGATAAGTTACTTAGAGTTACCAGCCTCAGAAATTGCAGCCCAATTATATGCTTCACAGAGTTCAAGTAACAGACACATCTCAACATCCACTGTTCAGAGGAGACTGCATGAATAAGGCCTTCATGGTGGAATTGCTGCAAAGAAACCACTACTAAAGGACACAAATAAGAAGAAGACGCTTGGGCCAAGAAACACGAAAAAATCAACATTAGACCAGTGGAAATCTGTCCTTTGGTCTGATGAGTCCAAATTTAAGATTTTTGGTTCCAACGGCCGTGTCTTTGTGAGATGCAGAGTAGGTGAACAGATGATCGCCGCATGTGTGGTTCCCACCGTGAAGCATGGAGGAGGAGGTGTGATGGCGTGGGGGTGCTTTGCTGGTGACACTGTCAGTGATTTATTTAGAATTCAAGGCACACTTAACCAGCATGGCTACCACAGCATTCTGCAGCGATACGCCATCCCATTTGGTTTGCGCTTAGTGGGAACATCATTTGTTTTTCAACAGGACAATGACCGAACACACCTCTAGGCTGCGTGAGGGCTATTTGACCAAGAAGGAGACTGATGGAGTGTTGCATCAGATGACCTGGCCTCCGCAATCACCCGATCTCAACCAAATTGAGATGGTTTGGGATGAGTTGGAGTGCGGAGTGAAGGGAAATTTTCCAGCAAGTGCTCAGCATATGTGGGAACAAAGAGTGTGCAAAGGGTGGCTACTCAGTTTTTCACAATTCCTGACATTTAATCCTAGTAGAAATTCCCTGTCTTAGGTCAGTTAGGATCACCACTTTATTTTAAGAATGTGAAATGTCAGAATAATAGTAGAGAAAATGATTTATTTCAGCTTTTATTTCTTTCATCACATTCCCAGTGGGTCAGAAATGTACATACACTCAATTAGTATTTGGTAGCATTGCCTTTAAATTGTTTAACTTGGGTCAAATATTTCGGGTAGCCATCCACAACCTTCCCACAATAAGTTGGGTGAAATTTGGCCCATTCCTCCTGACAGAGCTGGTGTAACTGAGTCAGGTTTATAGGCCTCCTTGCTCACACAGGCTTTTTCAGTTCTGCACACAAATGTTCTATAGGATTGAGGTCAGGGCTTTGTGATGGCCACTCCAATACCTTGACTTTGTTGTCCTTAAGCCATTTTGCCACAACTTTGGAAGTATGTTTGGGGTCATTGTCCATTTGGAAGACCCATTTGCGACCAAGCTTTAACTTCTTGACTGATGTCTTGAGATGTTGCTTCAAAATAACCACGTATTTTTCCTGCCTCATGATGACATATATTTTGTGAAGTGCACCAGTCCCTCCTGCAGCAAAGCACTCACACAACATGAAGCTGCCGCCCCTGTCTTTCAGGTTTGGGATGGTGTTCTTCGGCTTGCAAGCCTCCCCCTTTTTCCTCCAAACATAACGATGATCATTATGGCCAAACAGTTCTATTTTGTTTCATCAGACCAGAGGACATTTAAAAAAAAAAAGGATGATCTTTGTCCCCATGTCCAGTTGCAAACCATAGTCTGGCTTTTTATGGTGGTTTTGGAGCAGTGGCTTCTTCCTTGCTGAGCAGCCTTTCAGGTTATGTCGATATAGGACTCGTTTTACTGTGGATACAGATACTTTTGTACCTGTTTCCTCCAGCATCATCACAAGGTCCTTTGCTGTTGTTCTGGGATTGATTTGCACTTTTCGCACCAAAGTACGTTCATTTCAAGGAGACAGAATGCGTCTCCTTCCTGAGCGGTATGACGGCTGCGTGGTCCCATGGTTTTTATACTTGCGTACTAATGTTTGTACAGATGAACGTGGTACGTTCAGGCATTTGGAAATTGCTCCCAAGGATGAACCAGACTTGTGGAGGTCTACACATTTTTTTCTGAGGTCTTGGCTGATTTCTTTAGATTTTCCCACGATGTCAAGCAAAGAGACACTGAGTTTGAAGGTAGGCCTTGAAATACATCCACAGGTACACCTCCAAATGACTCAAATGATGTCAATTAGCCTATCAGAAGCTTCAAAAGCCATGATTACATTTTCTGGAATTTCCCAAGCTGTTTAAAGTCAGTCAACTTCTGACCCACTTCTAAACTTCTGACCCACTGGAATTGTAATACAGTGAATTATAAGTGAAATAATCTGTCTGGTAACAATTGTTGGAAAAATTACTGGTGTCACGACTTGCCAAAACTATAGTTTGTTAACAAGAAATTTGTGGAGTGGTTGAAAAACGAGTTTTAATGACTCCAACCTAAGTGTATGTAAACTTCTGACTTCAACTGTATATATGTTTTTTTGTGTGGAATTTTTATTGTTGGACATAAAAGACTGTAAAAACACCAGGAAATCAACTCCCAGTGATTTTAATTTAAGAAATCTGTTCCCAATTATCCCCACGCATAATAGAGAGACACGTGATCATATACAGATGTAAGCAAGGTTTGAAATGATTATATGTTTTAGTCCAACTTTATATCTGTTTTGGCTTCTTGCAGTCAATCTTTTGTCCACAAATGGTTTGTAATTATGTTCCAGCCCACCGACCATCCGCTCCAGAAAAAAATTGTCCCGCAGCTGAATCTAGTTGATGATCCCTGACATACACTATGCAAACCTTTACGTTGGGGTTTGTGGATTCGTATCTTCTGTAGTTATTAGCAGGAATAATACTTGTTACATTGCATGACAGCAGACAGTTATTGATGAAGGCTGAATGATGTAATCTGGATTGGAAGGGACTGTGACATCCCCAGTGTACTTGCAGCCCCACTTTCTCTTGTAAAACGCTGTCCTCTTTCTCCTGAGAGTCAGAACACAATGTCATTGTAATTGGCCAGTAGTTATTGATACTGTACATACAGTGGTATCATAGTCACATATCATATAACATCCAATACCTTGCTGTTCTACATGTGAAAACTGGGTTTTCCTTCATATTACACAAAGCATCCTGATACCTGCATCTTGACATCCAAAGGAGTCCTTTTAAAAAAAATATTAAA
This sequence comes from Salmo salar, assembly GCF_965601325.2. Lineage (NCBI taxonomy): Eukaryota > Metazoa > Chordata > Actinopteri > Salmoniformes > Salmonidae > Salmo > Salmo salar. Next base: position 14,006,568 of record NC_138301.1, read on the forward strand.
GGTTCTTTGACTCAAAGTACAACAAATTATGGAAGAGAAACAAGCTCTCTCACTTTTGTACTTGCCAGCTGTACGTTTTAATGTGCTCCCAGGAGCATTTTCACCCCCCCCCCGTCACCCGTCACCCCCTGGCACCCTTTCCCTCTCGCACCTTTCCGTATTCTACTGTATATGTCTAATCCCCCCTTGCCTACCTGTAGAAAGTTTGCATTAGTTGCAAAAGCGGCATCAAAGCGTTGCTCTCAGCTTGCAGCTGCCAAGCTCCCCCGTCCCCAGTTAGCAGGCATCCAGCTGTCAGGCTCAGAGAAGAGGAAGAGAGGGTGGAAATCTCTCACCAGCCATATGGTACCGAGTTCTGCCGGAGCCTCGCCGCTTCGTGGGCAAATGGCAAACTCATATATCTCATCAACACTCTTAATATCCAGGGCTAAGATGGAGAATATATTTTTCCAACCAATACTAGATAGTAGGTGACGTGTGGTACAATATTGATGTGACCTTCTGCCCACTCTGATGTGAGTGTGACTATTAGCATTGATAAGAGTAGGTATTACCGAGCATTATGTGTTTGATTAATTAGCATTCAAACTCCCTTGATATCTCTCCCTAGATCAGTAACATGTTTCACTTTATAGAACCTCTTCCGGAAGGCTCAGGCAGTGAGATTTGAGCGGGCCTAACCCCAGAGACATTGGGCTTTCTAATTTTTCTGTTAGCAGGATGCTACGCTTCCTCCGTTAATCCTTAAAGGCCTGTGCATCCAGGATCTCCTGCTGCAGTGTAAGTAACGCCTTATGCCACCGAAAGCCCCAGCGAATCGCAGGGAATGTTGGCGGTATTAGCGGTACATTACCGCATAAAGCTCAAATACACTGTCACCCTCAGTGGTGATGAATCCGCCCCTGTTCTTTTGCAAACACCATTACGTTGCCCTGAGTGAAAGTTACACAATCTAATTGGGGGAGAGAGAGAGCTAGAGAGAGAGAGAGAGAGAGAGAGAGCTATATAGAGAGAGAGAGCTATAGAGAGAGAGAGATAGAAAGAGAGAGAGAGCTAGAGAGAGAGAGATAAAGAGAGCTAGAGAGAGAGATAAAGAGAGCTAGAGAGAGAGATAGAGAGAGCGAGAGAGAGAGCTATATATATAGAGAGAGAAAGAGAGATAGAACGAGAGACAGAGAGCTAGAGAGGGTGAGCTAGAGAGAGAGAGAGATAGAGAGGGTGAGCTATAGAGAGAGATAATGTGTCTGCTATGTGAGAAATAGAGAGATCAGGAGAAAAACAGGGAAAGAAGTGGAAAACACATATTTTCAAAACCCAACCTGAAGCAGTCGCCATTACAAGCGAGGATAGAGGAGATTGATATGGCGGCTGCAGCGTTTTGGAGGGACGGTAACGTTAATGGCCCCACTGGGTTTTTAATGAGTGTTGTGCCCCAAACAAAATGAGCTAATTAGTGTTATCATCCATATATCAGACCCTATACACACAGACACAACCACACACACACAACCACACACACACACACACACACACACACACACACACACACACACACACACACACACACACACACACACACACACACACACACACACACACACAGATAGACAAACCAAGATGGGATGCTAAGATGGCTGATAATGTTTCTTTGAGCCATCCTGCTGTACCTACATTTAAACCCATGATTTAAGTATTTTCGATCAGTTGTCCACCTTGCAGTGAGAATTAGGAAACTATATATTTATACAGTGCCTTCGGAAATTATTCAGACCCCTTGACTTTTTCCACATTTCGTTACAACCTTGTTCTAAAATTAATTTAATAAATAAAAATCCTCATCAATCTACACACAATACCTCATAATGACAAAGCAAATATTTACATACATATTCAGACCCTTTGCTATGAGACTCAACATTGAGCTCAGGTGCATCCTGTTTCCATTGATCATCATTGAGATGTTTCTATGACTTGATTGGTCCACCTGCTGTAAATTCAATTGATTGGGCATTATTTGGAAAGGCACACACCTGTCTATATATAGTCCCACTGTTGACAGTGCATGTCAGAGCAAAAACCAAGCCATGAGGACAAAGGAATTGTCCATAGAGCTCCGGGACAGGATTGTGTCGAGGCACAGAAAAATATCTGCAGCATTTAAGGTCCCCAAGATCACAGTTGCCTCCATCATTCTTAAATGGAAGAAGTTTGGAATCACCAAGACTCTTCCTAGAGCTGGCCGCCCGGCCAAACTGAGCAATCGGGGGAAAAGGGCATTGTTCAAGGAGGTGACAAAGAGCCCAATGGTCACTCTGACAGAGCTCCAGAGTTCCTCTGCGGAGTTGGGAGAACCTTCCAGAAGGACAACCATCTCTACAGCACTCCACCAATCAGGCCTTTGTGGCTTTTTCTTTGCAACTCCGCCTAGAAGGCCAGAATCTCGCAGTCGCCTCTTCACTGTTGACGTTGAGACCGGTATTTTGCAGGTACTATTTAATGAAGCTGCCAGTTAAGTACTTGTGAGGCGTCTGTTTCTCAAACTAGACACTCTAGTGTACTTGTCCTCTTGCTCAGTTGTGCACCGGGGCCTCTCACTCCTCTTTCTATTCTGGTTAGAGACAAGTTGTGCTGTTCTGTGAAGGGAGTAGTACACAAGATTGTACGAGATCTTCAGTTTCTTAGCAAGGTACAAAGATTGTCTTAGGGTCAAGGTACAAAGATTGTCTTAGGGTCATTTTTGACCCGGCAGTTATAAAATCATAAAATCATTTACACACCACAAAGACACACACACACACACACACACACACACACACACATGCACACACAATGAGAAGTTGAGATTATGTGTGCTACTGATTGAGCTCAGCCAGCAGCTCCTGAAGAGGAAGATCACCATGGTTGGCACAGTTAGAAAGAACAAGCCTGAACTCCCCCCTGCACTCCTCTCAACAAGGTGGAGAGAGGCCTTCTCATCAAAGTTTGCCTTCACCCCCACCACAACTCTAGTTTCTTATCTCCCAAAAAGGAACAAAAATGTGGTCCTCCTGAACACACAGCACAAAGCGGCTGGGATCAGTGATCGTGAGGACAGGAAGCCAGCCGTCATCCTGAACTACAACCACAACAAATGAGGTGTGGACAACCTGTACTAGGTGATTGGAACTTACATCTGCAGGAGGATGACTGCCCACCTGGTCATCCTGGTCATCTTCCATAACATCATTGGTGTGTCCTCATACAATGCCTTCATGATATGGAACAAGATCAACCCTACCTGGATGCCTGATAAGCAGAACAAGAGGAGGGTGTTCCTGGAGCAGCTGGGAAAGGCACTTGTAACCCCACACATTCAAAGAAGGGATCGCCTCCCCCACACAGCAGCCTCTGCAGCGCTTGTGAAAGCTGTTCAGGGGGCTGAATCTTGTCCTGATCCACCTGAGGCTGCAGCTGGGGCAGGCAAGAGGAGGAGATGCCAATTATGCCCCCCAAAGAAGGACTGTAAAACAAATTCAATGTGCTGCACATGTGAGAAATACATTTGCAGAGTCCATGCACACACACTTGCATACTGTCCTACATGTGCTAGAGTTAATTGATTTATTGTCACGGCTGTTATAAGGATTGGACCAAAATGCAGCGTCGTCGTTGTTCCACATATTTATTTAAACGTGAAACTGAAATGCACTAACAAAACACTGAAGGGAAAAACAACAAACCGTGACGCAGGAGGAACATACACACTCACAAAATATAATCACCCACAAACAACATGCAGAAACACCCCTACTAAATATGACCTCCAATTAGAGGCAACGAGGACCATCTGCCTCCAATTGAAGGTCAACCCAATAAACCCCAACCTAGAAATAGACAAACTAGAACTACAACATAGAAAGAGAAAACATAAAACAAACACAAAAACACCCCCTGTCATGCCCTGACCACTCTACCATAGAAAATAACAACTTATATTGGTCTCAGGACGTGACAGTACCCCCCCCCAAAGGTGCAGACTCCGAATGCCAACACCACAACAACAAAACCCCCCCAAACAACAACCCCCCCCCCCAAAAAAAACAAAAAAACACAAAACACAAAGAGAGGGTAGGGTGGGTGAAAAATGTCTATGGTGGCGGCTCTGGTTCCGGACGTAGTACCCCCACCACCCGCTGATCCCCCTGCTTCTGTTTGTCCGGAGGAACCAGACCCTGGATCATCGTCGGAGGCTTCGGACCGCCAACTGCCGCTGAAGACTCTGGGCTAAAAGCCGCTGCTGAAGGCTCTGGGTTGCAGACCACCGCTGAAGGCTCTGGGTTGCAGACCACCGCTGAAGGCTCTGGGTTGCAGACCACCGCTGAAGGCTCCAGGCTGAGGAGCATCACTGGAGGCTCCGGGCTGAGGAGCGTCGCTGGAAACTCCGGGCTGAGGAACGTCGCTGGAGGCTCCGGGCTGAAGAGCGTCGCTGGAGACTCCGGGCTGCGGAGCGTCACTGGAGGCTCCGGGCCGAGGAGTGTCGCTGGACGCCCCGGACTGGGCAGGCGCACTGGAGGCCTGATGCATGGGACTGGCATAGGAGGCGCCAGACTAGTAACACGCACCTCAGGGCTAGTGCGAGGAGGAGGCACAGGACGTACTGGGCTCCGGAGGCGCACCGGAGGTCTGGAGCTTAGAGCTGGCACACCCCGTCCTGGCTGAATGGGGATTTGCGCCAAGCAAGGGCGGAGCGCCGGCACAGGACGAACTGGGCTGTGCTGGTGAAAGGGGACCTCCAATTAGAGGCAACGAGGACCAGCTGCCTCCAATTGAAGGTCAACCCAATAAACCCCAACCTAGAAATAGACAAACTAGAACCACAACATAGAAAGAGAAAACATAGAACAAACACAAAAACACCCCCGTCACGCCCTGACCACTCTAACATAGAAAATAACAACTTATATTGGTCAGGACGTGACATTTATGTTCTTCACGTTTTTGTTTTGTATCTATTATCTTATTTTATTCTTATTTATTGTTGTTGTTTATACACCTTGTGGGTGGGGGAAATGGCAAAAAAATGGAAGAAGACTAGTATTTTGTAGTTGAATTCGTCATTGTACAGTATATTAGAATATATCACTATGTTGCCAAAATTGTTCAAGACTGTTGTTTCCCTTCAATAAAATGCATTCATTCTGCACATTTCTGCTACTTTCTTAGCCTATACAAGTCCTATCTCTTGCAAAAAAATTATGTTTACACCTATGCAGTACCTTTAGCAATAGTAATAATAATAATAAACCTCTACCTTAGTAAAGAAAACAATTATGACAGGTGTGTTGTAATACAAACAAGTTGTGTCCACTGATTAAATGCAGTCTTTCTGCATTGTGAAGAGGGAAAACCCAGATATTCACAAAGTTTGTGATGAATGATGGGTTATTTCTTCATGCAAATTAGATTTGGGGTTTAAAATTCAATTAAGCTGCTTTATTTTAGGGGTTTAGTGAAGGCGGGGCATTTTTGACCCTTAGGACAAGGGGAGTATACCGATGTTAAGACTACACAAGGGTTAAAATGATAAACTTGGATTAGCTAACATAACGTGCCATTGGAACACAGGAGGGATGGTTGCTGATAATGGGCCACTGTACACCTATGTAGATATTCCATAAAAAATCTGCCGTTTCCAGCTATAATAGTCATTTACAACATTAACAATGTCTGCACTGTATTTCTGATAAATTTGATGTTATTTTAATGGGCAAAAAATTAGCTTTTCTTTCAAAAACCACGACATTTCTAAGTGATCACAAACTTTTGAACAGTAAAAGTTTATATATATATATATACAAATATATATATATATATGACCTTTGTTGTGCTAGTATCATCGCCACAATGTTCTCCTTCTATATCAGTCATACTGGAAAACACAACAATTGCATAATTTCCCAGTGTATGTGGATGGACTAAAGATATATCTGTCTTGAGTAGTATTATCCTTTTTTCATAGTGCTTGTTCCTCTGAAGCCCATGAAGCCGTGCCCTGTTTGTGAGTGGAGCGATTATGTCCACAGGTTTAAAAGCAGGATAACAATGCCACCAGCAACGTCGGGGAAACGAAAGGGTCCGCCGATATCCTGGCATTTGGACTCAATCCCTGTTACCTGCGTGTAAGCCTGTGTTTGTCACGCCACTGCTTCTCGTTGACCACGTAGACTGACCCCCACTTTATTTTTCTGCCGCTAAGCCTATTATAAAATCAATAAACAATCGTGTTTTTTTTGTTGTTGTTCTTGAAATCTTTTTTCTCCTCTGTATATCCTCTGCGATGGAGGGAAATGGGCAGCGCTCTCTCTGTAACCTGTTGCTTTCTCTTCTCCTGCCTGCCAGAGCAGACTCAATTGAGTCTTTAACCAACTGGCCCCCATGTCAGAGTCATTATCCGATTGTGTCTATTCTACCAGTGAGCGTATGTGACCCTAGGATGACCCTAGGATCCATCGTTTTCACTTAAAACAGTCATGGGGAAAACCTCTCTTATGACAGCTGCTAACAGAGGAGTTGCTCTGTACTTGAAAGGGTATTCTGTACAGGGGGAAATGATTTCCAGACTTCCCCTGTATAATTTGATATTGATGAAGAGATTCTGTATTTTGTTGGAACGTTTAGAACTCTGGACAAATCACCAAATATTTAATACTGATCCTTTCTTAGTGGCTTTTCACTAAGTTTACATCCACTAATATGCTGCTTACAGTAGTTTATCATTCCACCCACATGTTACAGATTGGTGTTTGATGGCTATGGCGTGATAGACATTTTTAATTGTCACTTTCTGAAAATGTAATAATCCTCTCGATAAAAATCAACAAACACTGACTTTGACAGCTGATTTTTAAATTGAGCATAAAAGTAAAGCAGCATTTACAGATTTTAATTCTCACTGTCAGTTTAAACTAATGTGTCAAACACAGCGGTAGCGATGTCAATGTAAACCAATTTCATTCCACCAGCTTGAAAGAAGAATTTTGAAATGAAAATGTCTGTAACAAGTCTACATAAAAAAAAAAAAAAAAATCACAATTTTTTTCATTTCTCCCTTGTTTTTTTTTTTTAGGTCTTCTTGGAGTGTTCATAATGATGGGTAATCATAAACAACTTAGGAGTTACTAATGAGACTGTGTTGTACTGTATGTTGGGTTCGTATGGGCCCTTTCCACAGCCATACCAGTGTGGGCAGAAGAAACCGCTCTCTGTTCTGTGTTAGGTGTTCCTTTTTGCCAATTTGATCTTGTGCCTTTACAATAGATTAATTCCCCCCTTACCATACTGTGCATTAGACACTGGAACAGATTTCTCCAAGCTGTTGAATCCTCTGCTGTGGGTTCCCACTAGCCGTCAGATTGGCTGCATCTCTTCACTGAAGCCCTGATAGGTTATCCTAATTGGGAAGGCTCTGACCAGCAGTCCCTTGCCCAAACGGTCCCCTGGACTCCGTTATGGGCCCCAGGGACCCGGGAGGGACACACAGGGGCCGCTCACAGGGAGCTCCACCGTGACACTGAGTGGGCCGCTGGCTCCAGCCCTGGGAGAGGCAGGATGGTACAGGCATGTGTTTCATCTCTCCCATCCAAAGCAGATGGAGGATTGTATCGTTGTCATTAATGTGTCACGCAACCCTGCTCAGTGTCTGCACTGTCAGAGCCTGCCTTAGCGACAATTACCGTGGAAACCCGCTTTTGATCTGCCAGGTTCGAAAGGTCTGTGTAGCGATTGGAGGCTGTTTCATTTTCCTCTCCTCCGCTCCGTCTCTATCTCCGTCTCCTTTACCCTCCCTCTATTCATTTTGGAGCATGCTCAGTTTGTGTCCTCTGTTGGATACGGGTGTAGTGTGCTCATATTATGCTATTAGGTAATGAATGCTTCTTACCCTAGTTTGTCTGTTTAGATACTAGCTCCTGGGTAAGCAGTGACAACCCCTGGACAGCCCACCTCCTCAAGCCCTTTTTACCTGGCCTCTGCCACTGTGTCGCACTGCTCTGGAATCACAGAGAGAAAAGCACTCCTCTTGCTCTCTGTCTCTGTGTCTCTCACTATTCCCTTATTTCCACTGGGAAGAACATTGACCTCATTTGTAAGGACAATAACCCCCTTGACTTTGGGGATTAAGACATGAAACCTTTGTGGATTAATTAGGTTTGGAGCTGAATTCATTTTGTCGCTATGGAATGCAACCCCAAAAAAGAAAGGAAAAAAGAGAAAGTGTGTGTGAGCTCTAGGTTGTGTTGTGTTGTGTTTTTACTGTTTGCCCAGGTGGGTACTAGTTGAACAATCTTACCGGCAATAGGCTACAGTGGGTTGGAGCTGGAGTCAATGCAGTCGACTCTCGAGATCTCTACTTTGGCTTGTCACACACAACGAGCAGGAAGTAGCAGCTCTGACAATGCCACAGGAGTCATATTGTCTCAGTTGTCTTGGTAACAAAGCAAAGTGTTTGTTTTTGTAAGATCTAGCACAATTGCAATTGAGATGCTTTAACACCTATTGTTTTTTCTTAAGAGCATATGTTACTTGAGATTAACTTAAACGTGAGAAGAGCTGTTAGCAATGTTTGTTTGCAAAATACCAAAGGTGTTTAATTCACTGAAGATGAAACAACATAAGCTCAGAACATTGCATTTTTTTCTCTCTGTATATATTGAAACTGGGGTGTTGTTTAAGTCACACCTTTATAACGTGGTAGACCAAGATCCATATATGTTGTGTCAGCTCCCATAATTCCAGGCTCTGCCTCAAAGTTTCCTCCAACACTCAGTGGACGCTGCTCTGCTCTGAACATCAGGCCTCGACCCTATCTGAAGTGAGCTGTTCCCTCTGGAGACAGGACACAGGTTTAGCCAGGGCTTTTGGGGAAGCTCAATCCCCCCTCCTTAAGACACGGGGCTAAGTCGTGGCTGAGCCCCTCGTGGCGACGGATCGGCCAAATGCCACCTCTCCTGGCGTGGTTTGCAGGTGAGGTGTAATCGTGCTGGTGCAGCACTCCTGTGGCCAGAATCAGGTATTTGCTATTAGACACAGAGATGAGGATTCAGAGGAGGACGTGAAATCCCTTTTGGTCCCACACTCTCTGGGTCTTTGAGCCCCGGCCTCACATTTCATACCTTTCTGCTGGTCCTCAACAACACAGGATCAGCCTTTTGGCCCGTTTATTTCATCTCTTGGAGAGAAGTAAAGGGCGGCCTGAAAGTTTGGAGAGAAAAGTTTGGAGGACATTTCTGGATTATGTTCATGAGACACAAGCTGCTCACAGTATGAACATGGCACCCATTCAACGAGATCTATTTCCATAAAGATTATTTTTACATCATGAGAGTCATTACGCAGTTATTGTTGGATCGAAGTTGAGTTACCATAAGAAGTCTGGTTGAGTTAAGCTTTACCAAACACCAACTGGAAACACCTCCCATTTCCATTTGACCTAAAGACCAGCAATGCAGCCATCCGATCAGGGGCAGTTCTGTGGGGGGGGGGGGGGGGGGGCGCAGGGGGGGCCTGTGCCCCTGTGACAACAATTTTGGACCCCCTTGTGGCCCCCCTAAATGTGTATTATGAAATAATTTTTACATAACACATTTTTGCTATCGTTCTTTTTTTACATCCGTTATTAGACAGCGGCAAAGCTGGGGGGCGCAGGGGGGGCCTGTGCCCCTGTGACAACAATTTTGGACCCCCTTGTGGCCCCCTTAAGTGAAGAAAACGATATGACCACAATAACGTCTAATGTAACTGGCCCCTCTAACAGTACAACTGGCCCCAGCTTGGCCCCCCCAGTTGAAATGGTCTAGAACCGCCACTGCATCCGATAATGACCAGATGCCACCTATCTCGTTCAGCATTTCATCGCTACGTATCTGTCCTGCAGAGTTGACAAGTGTTGTGCTCTCCTTTGCCTCCCGCCTGTTTCCTTATCCGATGCTCCCTACTGCTCACCGTAGCGGTAAGCCTAACATCTGATGGCTTTCTGAAATCCAACGTGTTGGACAGGTGAGATGCTGTAGCGTACGACACTTTTGAGATGCGTGTTTGCACCGTGTCACCGTTCTCCATCTGTAAGCTTTCTGCAGTGTCTATCTATACAAATTACTGTGCGTCTATAAAAGTAACAGCCACTCATTTGAATTCCGACTTGTTTCGCCTGCTTTCGCTACAATTAACTGCTCAAATCTTAGCTATTTCAGAGGAAGCAGGAGTACTGCCTATTTATTTTAAGTCATGTTGTGATGTTATTCATTGGGATATCAATGGTACATGTGTCTACTGTCAGACCGAGACAAATGGATAATTGGTTCAGAGACCATAGATATTCTTTACCCAGTATCCCCATATACCCCTTACTAAATGAAGTAGCAGCCATTGATTGCATCGTAAAATCTCTCCCTCATTGTGGAGATGTTTTCTCTTTAACTGCATGCTGCGTGGGCTCTTGGAGGGGCTTTGCCTCAACAGACGGGCTCCCACTGCAGTGTGGGGCCAGGTCCAGACATTTTGATGCTTTTTGGGGTGCATCTCCGTCTCTCTGGAAACGAGCTCACAAGAACACACCATATTTTCCAGCATGGTGTTGGTGAGGCATCTAGCTGCTATCTCAATCAGTGTGTTTTTTTTGTGCTGTAGCCTGCTGCCTGACGGAAATAGCCCATAGATTGTGTTAGAACGTTGCCAGTGTCTAATTCTCTATGTAGCTATTTATCTCCTGTATTTATCACAGTCTGTTTATCTGACTTTAACAGACTGCCAATGGAGATTACCCAAATCTACAAATGAACACCTAAATGAATCCAGCCTAAATTGTAAAAAAAAAAAAAAGTTTATTTCGATGAAAATGTCTGTTCCCTGTTTTGACTGTTTCCTCAGACATTGTAATATAAAAACTTGTCTTTACCGTAGTAATTAATACTATCCCACGGTCTTTCTTCATTTACTATAAATTGACTTGTTTTGTCTCGCATGCACTTGACGTATGGGTAAATTGTAATATACAAACCAGTGGAGGCTGCTGCGGGGAGGACTCCTCATAATAATGGCCGGAACGGAACCCATGGAATGGCATCAAACATGGAAACCATGTGTTTGATACCATTCCAATGATTCCACTCCAGCCATTACCACGAGCCCGTCCTCCCCAATGAAGGTTCCACCAACCTCCGGTGATAAAAACATGTCTCTACTGTATACACGACAGTAATAATTCATACTATGCCATACTATGCTATGTATTTCCATAGCCATTACTTATGACAGAGCTGACCTATTCCTGTGGGAATCAGCCATGTCTTCACGGCCATCGTGCTATCTGTAGCTGTCACGGAATCAATCTGCAAACACCCTCGCACTCCCCTACCCCCTGAATTAAAGCAACATAACAGCGATCGATGGATCCCTCCTAACCATGTTAGATGTATTGTTTTAAAATACCGACGCCCAGACAGTGAAATCCCGGTGCTCTCTGTTTGTCTCTGTTTTAGAGATCAGGCTTCTTTACCTTCCCTCTCGCCATGTCTCTATCCCTCTCTCTCAATCTGTTTGTTTTCAAAGCTCGGGGCAATTGGCCCAAATCCTAGGTATCACATATCGGACCATATTTCAAGCCGAAATTAAGCATGTAAAAACCTTTTCCCTTTAAAGGTCAGACATTAGTGCTGGTAAAAATGGATCTGTGGGTTTATGAATTTAGCCCTGTGTTGGAGCTCCTTTGTAATGGAAGATTCAGCGGGGAAGCTTAACATTGCATTGTTTTGCTTTGACAACGCAGCCACCAGAGCCACTGCAGCTGTTCCCCCCAGCTCACAATGGCAGATTAATTAACACAATCATGTGCTTCTGGCTCCGGCTCAACATGCAGGTCTGCTCTGGGATAGATAGGTAAATCCTATATATGTGTTTCCAGACGGAGAATATTCTTATGAGGGGTTTCATAACTAGATATATTTGGTTTGTGACTGGTCAAAACCCAAGCAAGGGGCCTAACTAATTGGACTGAAGTGTATCTGGGAAGTGTTTTCTAGTTCAGAGAAGCCACTTCCTCATTCCTTTTCAGGGCTGCCACGGCCATTAGACGGCTGTTCGAATTAACATTTCCGTAGGCCGACCCGTCTCCCTTTCTTAGTTAGTTCCCTGACATTTTAAACTGTCTATTATTCCGCCCGGCTTTCAGGTGCAATGCTGTGTAAATGGCAAGTCAAAAAAATTATGTATCTTTTTCATACAGTTATCCATCAAGGACCGGTGAGGATCAGTCCTAGTGCGTAAATCATTACAGAATGCAGTGATCTTTCCCACTTGATCATATCCCTTACACTCACTGTCATGCTATTACCGTACTTCATCTCATTTCCTCTTCTTCGTTTCTCTCTCCTCCTCGTTTGGTGTTAACATGACCGCAGTTTTTCAATATTTGAACCTTGCTTCGTTTACTGTGTTTATATAACGATCACTTAACAGTCAAGAGTAAGGCAAGGAAGAAATTAGGGCGTCGGCGACGGCAACAAAAACACTGAAGCAATTATGTTTCTTTCAGCCCAAGCGTTCTCACGTTAATGAAATCCCTTATCGTTTTCGGGAGGATGGGAAGGTAGGACAGGTGCAAGAAATTGTGTTCATTTATCTTTTTCTCGAAAAGAAAGGAAAAAAAGAGACTGTCGAGGTAAAGGCAACAAGTGTGGAGAGAGTTTCTCCTTCACATTTTGTTACCATCGGATAGTTCAATCAACTCTATTTTTGCTGTTTTGTTTTAGGGATTTTGACCGAACTGTATGTGTGTGCCTACAGTATGTGCATATGAGAGAGAGAGAGAGGGAGAGAGAGAGAGAGAGAGAGAGAGAGAGAAAGAGAGGGGGGGGGTGGGAGGAGGTGAGAGAGTGGGAGGAGGTTGTATCACATATTTGTGTCTGTTTAAAGGGTAAGACGACACTCCTGTGGCTAACATTTCAAGTATTTACCTCATCACAAGATGTCTGCCCTTTTCCCCTGTGCAGCTCACATGCAGATTAGAGCGGTAGCGCAGGTAGCAGTGGAGACCGCTTTAATGACGCTAATGCCGAGTGAGATCCTGGCTCCCTTTAAAGGAAGCTATCTGATTGGAAACAGATCTGGGACGCTGGGAGGTTGGCCCTGGCTCGTTTGATTTAATGACCCATTTCCTCGGCTCGTGCCACAAGCAGTTAACGGCAGTCAAGGTGCCCAGAGGTTCGCCGTCATGGGAGTGTACCACCATCCAGGCCCAGAATGAGGGGAGGGAGGGAGGGAGGGAGGGAGAGAGAGAGAGGGAGAGAGGGAGAGAGAGGGAGAGAGAGGGAGAGAGAATGTTTAGGACTGTATACATACTGAAGCAGCCAGGCAACCAATCAGAGCTTGTGTCTGTATGTCTGTAGTTCAGCCAGCCGGAGGTAACAGGTTCAAGTTGAAGGCCCAGGGAGTCGCCATGGTTTCCATATATCCTGCCATATGCTCTGCTTCAGAAGTGTTAACCACTCTTTCAATGCAGACAGTCATGGGACATGGTGTTTCATTCCGTCTATTAGGTTCCTACTGTACAGTATGCCTCGTTTTCATTGGTCATCAGAGCGATCATAGTCAAAGTTCACTATTACTTTGTGTCTAATATGCGTCCCATGAGTTGCATTGACAACACATTTTAAGTGATAGCGTTCCCTGTTTAGAACCTACTAGAGAGAGAGAGAGAGAGAGAGAGAGAGAGAGAGAGAGAGAGAGAGAGAGAGAGAGAGAGAGAGACCTTACTCTGTGTACATGCTCGACCTTCTAGTCAAGAGCACTCCAGGCCTGAGTAGCGACCTAATGGAGCCAGTCAACTTTGAAAACAAAACTTGAGCACGCTTAGACATATCAAGCTAATGATCAATTATTAATATTCACAATCCTCGGCCTTGATGTCGCTGTATGGATATAGACGGCAAGCAATTATGTCATCCTCTTTGGGTTTTGTCTATCCCTGCCCGACCGCCTGCTTCCTGTATGTAGAGGTTTATAAATATATAACAGATAGTTCTTAGTGAGAGGAGTTGTACACTCTTATTGCAGATATGGAGATGCAGATTAATTTGTAATTAGTCTTGAAATGTTGAGCCTCTGTAGATAAAGGATTCAAACTTCCATTCTCCATTCCATAAATGCTGATCACTTAAAAAGAACAAATGCTCTGAGCTTGATAAAAAAAAAAAAAAATTGCTTAAGCTTGAATTATTTGTTTGGCGACAAATACAGACACATATGTTTGAATGCCCTAGCAACACTAAGCGGGAGTAAATGAGTTTTAGAATAAACTGTTATTGTTTGCGTGTAAAAACGGTTCAGTGCATTAGAGCAGTATAAGAGGATCCTAGTGTCTGGTTAAATGTCAGTTTGTTGGTACAACACTAAGAGGAAGGCAGGGAGAGAAAGTTTCCACCCCGTCTCAGTTTAACAATGTGATTTCATTTTCAATATCCAACCATGGTGTACCGTTCCTTTTGGGCTTAGGTTCACATTCATTTGCTACAAATGTCAGATATCTCTCCGTAGAAGAAAAAAAAAGACAAATGGAATAAAGACATACGTTTTTTTTTTGGTGGAAATACCAGAATAGTTTTTAGTCGTATAAGGCGCGGGGGGTGGGGGGTGGGGGGGAGAGTCTATTAATAGTTGAGTCATCAGCGCTGCTGCAATGCTCTGAAATGGCAAATTGTTAGATCCCCAATGGTGATTATTACTCTCTGTCAATGACCTTCATAACAAATTAACATTCTGCCAGTGGAACAGAGCGTGCTCTTTAATAGGGGTATGTGTGAGGCGTGGCATTGACTGTGTAAACTGGGTGGACTGGGTGCTATGGGACGAGAAGAGAAGAGGAGAGGACAGCCTGGGATTTGGTTCTGAGACACCGCAAACTGAAGGAGGGAGGCAGGTTTTTAATTCATTTATTTCATTGGCATTGATCTCCTTTTTTTATTTACAGTGGAAGGAAATCTCATTTCAATTTGGTTCTTGCCTCCATAATACAGGGCAATTATTAGTATTATCTTTATTAGTGGTGGTGTTTTGGCTGAGCTAGTCTAACCCTGAGGGACTGTTGGAGAGGAGGTATAGCTGTGGGGAGGGCCACTGTTTTAATACCACTTTGCCAAAATCAGGCCTTTCTCTAATGTATTCTGACAGTATGGCTCACTCACGAGACACCCCGGTGTTTAGAGCAGCAGTATAAATCTTTTTATTTCATTTTCCGAGACACTGGACAAGTTCATATAAGAGGAAAATGGGAAATGTCCTTGGTCTCCGGATTTACGGCCACCCTAACAGTGGAGGGCGAGAGAGGGATAGTTTCAGTACAATTCAGAACAGCTTGAATTGAAGCACATCACACTGAAATGCACCTCTCCTCTTTGGCCTTGTTAAGTGTGTTCATCACCTTGATGGTAATATAGATCTTTAAGTGCACATTTATGTAATTGAGATATTGATCAGTATACATTCTCCCCTTGATAATTACTGTTTTAACATGGGCTCTTGATGAGACTTTGTATTCATTTTAAATTGATGTAGAATAGCGGTTAATGGTTGTGATGCTTATATAACTCTGATGCTATATATATATATATATATATATATATATACTACCGTTCAAAAGTTTGGGGTCACATTTTTTGTCAGTTAAAATAGCATAAAATTAATCAGAAATACAGTGTAGACATTGTTAATGTTGTAAATGGCTAATGGAATGATTTTTAATGGAATATCAACATAGGTATACAGAGGCCCATTATCAACAACCATCACTCTTGTGTTACAATGGCACGTTGTGTTAGCTAATCCAAGTTTATCATTTTAAAAGGCTAATTGATCATTAGAAAATCCTTTTGCAATTATGTTAGCACAGCTGAAAACTGTTGTACTGATTAAAGAAGCAATAAAACTGGCCTTCTTTAGATTAGTTGAGTATCTGGAGCATCAGCATTTGTGGGTTCGATTACAGGCTCAAAATGGCCAGAAACAAAGAACTTTCTTCTGAAACTCGTCAGTCTATTCTTTTTCTGAGAAATGAAGGCTATTCCATGCGAGAAATTGCCAAGAAACTGAAGATCTCATACAATGCTGTGTACTACTCCCTTCACAGAACAGCGCAAATTGTCTCTAACCAGAATAGAAAGAGGAGTGGGAGGCCCCGGTGCACAACTGAGCAAGAAGACAAGTACACTAGAGTGTCTAGTTTGAGAAACAGACGCCTCACAAGTACTTAACTGGCAGCTTCATTAAATAGTACCTGCAAAACACCAGTCTCAACGTCAACAGTGAAGAGGCGACTCCGAGATGCTGGCCTTCTAGGTGGAGTTGCAAAGAAAAAGCCATATCTCAGACTTGCCAATAAAAAGAAAAGATTAAGATGGCCAAAAGAATATAGACACTGGACAGAGGAAGATTGGAAAAAAGTGTTATGGACAGACGAATCTAAGTTTGAGGTGTTCGAATCACAAAGAAGAACATTCGTGAGATGCAGAAAAAATGAAAAGATGCTGGATGAGTGCTTGACGCAATCTGTCAAGCATGGTGGAGGCAATGTGATGGTCTGGGGGTGCTTTGGTGGTGATAAAGTGGGAGATTTGTACAGGGTTAAAGGGATCTTGAAGAAAGAAGGCAATCAATCCATTTTGCAACGCCAAGCCATACCTTGTGGACGGCGCTTAATTGGAGCCAATTTCCTCCTACAACAGACAATGACCCAATGCACAGCTTCAAACTATGCAATAACTATTTAGGGAAGAAGCAGTCAGCTGGTATTCTGTCTATAATGGAGTGGCCAGCACAGTCACCGGATCTCAACCCTATTGAGCTGTTGTGTGAGCAGCTTGGCCGAATTGTACGTAAGAAGTGCCCATCAAGCCAATCCAGCTTGTGGGAGGTGCTTCAGGAAGCATGTGGTGAAATCTCTTCAGATTACCTCAACAAATTGACAACTAGAATGCCAAAGGTCCACAAGACTGTAATTGCTGCAAATGGAGGATTCTTTGACGAAAGCAAAGTTTGAAGGACATAATTATTATTTCAATTAAAAATCATTATTTATAACCTTGTCAACATCTTGACTATATTTCCTGTTCATTTTTGCAACTCATTTCATGTATGTTTTCATGGAAAACATTTCTAAGTGACCCCAAACTTTTGAACGGTAGTGTATATATATATATATATATATATATATATATATGAAATGTTTTCCATGAAAACATACATGAAATGAGTATATATATATACACTGTATAGTATATATATATATATATATATATATATATATATATATATATATATATATATTTATATATATATATATATATATATATATATATATATATACTATACAGTGTATTCGGAAAGTATTCAGACCCCTTGACCTTTTCCACATTTTGTTACTTTGCAGTCTTATTCTAAAATTTATTTAAAAAAATGCTCGTCAATCAACACACAATACCCCATAATGACAAAACAAAAACAGTTTTTTTCACATTTTTTCAAATGTATAATTTTTTTTTATAATGAAATATCACATTTACATAAGTATTCAGACCCTTTACTCAGTACTTTGTTGAAGCACCTTTGGCAGCGATTACAGCCTCGAGTCTTCTTGGGTATGACACTACAAGCTTGGCACACCTGTATTTAGGGAGTTTGTCACATTCTTCTCTGCAGATCCTCTAAAGCTCTGTCAAGTCGGATGGGGAGCGTTGCTGCACAGCTATTTTCAGGTCTCTCCAGAGATGTTCTACCGGGTTCAAATCCAGGCTCTGGCTGGGCCACTCAAAGACATTCAGAGACTTGTCCTGAAGCCACTCCTGTGTTGTCTTGGCTGTGTGCTTAGGGTCGTTGTCCTGTTGGAAGGTGAACCTTAGCCCCAGTCTGAGGTCCTGAGCTCTCTAGAGCATGTTATCATCAACGATCTCTATGCACCTTGCTTCGTTTATCTTTCCCTCGATCCTGACTGTTCTCCCAGTCCCTGCCCCAGCCCCTGAAAAAGTCCCCAAGGCATGAAACTGCCACCACCATGCATCACCGTAAGGATGGTGCCAGGTTCCTCCAGAAGTGACGATTGGCATTCATGCCAAAGAGTTCAATCTTGGTTTCATCAGACCAGAGAATCTTGTTTCTCAGTGTCAGAGGGTCTTTAGGTGCCTTTTGGCAAACTCCAAGCTGGCTGTCATCTGCCTTTTACTGAGGAGTGGCTTCCGTCTGGCCACTCTACCATAAAGTCCTGATTGGTGGAGTACTGCAGAGATGGTTGTCCTTTTGTAAGTTTTTCCCATCTCCACAGAGGAACTCTGGAGCTCTGCCAAAGTGACCATTGGATTCTTGGTCACTCCCTGAACAAGGCCCTTCCCCCCCGATTGCTCAGTTTTGCCGGTCTGCTAGCTCTAGAAAGAGTCTTGTTGGTTCCAAACTTCTTCCATTTAAGAATGATGGAGGCCGCTGTGTTTTTGGGGACCTTCAATGTTGCAGAAATGTTTTGGTACCCTTCCCCAGAGCTGTGTCTCGACACAATCCTGTCTCAGAGCTCTACTGACAATTCCTTCGACCTCATAGCTTTGTTTTTGCTCTGACATGAACTGTCAACTTTGGGACCTTATATAGACAGGTGTGTGCCTTTCCACATTATGTCCAATCAATTGAATTTACCACAGGTGGACTCCAATCAAGTTGTAAAAACATCTCAAGGATGATCAATGGAAACAGGATGCACCTGAGCTCAATTTGGAGTCTCATAGCAAAGGGTCTGAATACTTATGTAAATAAGGTATTTCTGTTTTTATTTAAAATGGTGGTGTTAAGCTCGCCGCAATTGGACTCTGGAGCAGTGGAAACGCATTCCCTGGAGTGATGAATTACGCTTCACCATCTGGATGAATCTGGGTTTGGTGGATGCCAGGAAAACGCTACCTGCCCGAATGCATAGTGCCAACTGTAAAGTTTGGTGGAGGAGGAATAATTGTCTGGGGCTGTTTTTCATGGTTCGGGCTAAGCACCTTAGTTCCAGTGAAGGAAAGTCTTAACGCTACAGTATACAATGACATTCTAGACTATTCTGTTCTTCCATCTTTGTGGCAACAGTTTGGGGAAGGCTCTTTCCTGTTTCAGCTTGACAATGCCCCCGTGCACAAAGCGAGGTCCATACAGAAATGGCCTCCACAGAGCCCTGACCTCAACCCCATCAAACACCTTTGGGATGAATTGGAATGCTGAATGCAAGCCAGGCCTAATTGCCCAACATCAGTGCCCGACCTCACTAATGCTCTTGTGGCTGAATGAAAGAAAGTCCTCGCAGCAATGTTCCAACATCTAGTGGAAAGCCTTCCCAGAAGAGTGGAGACTGTTACTGCAGCAAAGGGGGGACCAACTCCATATTAATACCCATGATTTTGGAATGAGATATTCGACTAGCATGTAGAGTGTGCATATATATATATATATATATATATATATATATATACTGTACCTGGTGGTAGAGAGCCTTGAATGTGGATCTGTAACTCCAGTTTATGATTGCCCATTGTGCTTGTTGTTGATTTGGTGTGTTGGAAAATGAATAGGAAATCAATGATAGCAGACAATGATTTTTTCGTCTTTAAAGGTACAGTGCATGCATGCAGCGTTGATACAGTGGACTGTAAAGACGTTATATGTTGTCTTCCTGAAACACGTGTTGTATTACCAAGTGGTTTTGTTTACCATGATTGCAGGATAGCAGTTCTCGTAGTACATGCTATGTTTCCTTTATACAGGGACATATGAGTTATCAGTTCATCGGTACTGGATATGCTCTCTTATCTCCTGGCCTCTCTTCCTCTCTCACCTTATCGTCCCCCCCCCCACTCCTCCTGTTCATCCTCCTCCTGTTCATCCTCCTCCAGTCTGGATCCATAGAAAGCAGGACCTACTCAGCCTTCACTAATGATAACTACTCACTTCCTGCCAAACAGTGTGCATGATGAATATTTACCCTGATTAATACCCTTCCCCCAACCCTCCTTCTGGCCTTTGTGTCCTAAAAGACGCCCACCTCAATAAGTCCCTTCAGCCCAGTCAAATGCCCCCGTCCTCCCTTGCTCCCCTCATGCAAACGGACAGACAGCGGCGTCCGGGTGGACGTCTCCGTCCCACTCCAACCCTCTGTCCTGTCATCGCTCCCTGGAGCTGTGATCATCCTGCAGAATGATAACGTTAGTGAGACCTCAATGCTTCTTTAGCTGTGTCTGGGTGTTTTTTCAATGCTCTTTGAAGCCTGAAACAGACTTGAGAAGAGAAAACAAAGATGGGCCCGTGCCAGGGAGAAACTTATGGCACCAAGCCTGTTCCCCTAGCTCGGCAGAGGCATAGCCTTTACAGAGGGAGAGATGCACCTTCTGTCACTGGTAGAGGAGGAGGCGCGGGGGGGGGGGGGGGGGGTCCACTGTCGAATGCATCCTAAACAGTAGCTTAGCCATCCTCCTAAATGATACCATGATATGAAACATTTTTGATATAAAGAGGTTTAGTGTACAGTGTATGTCTGATAATGTATTCTATTGAATCTCTTGTGTGGGCCGGTCCTATAGTTTATTAATGAGATGAATGATTCCTTATGGAGCGCCACATGATTTGATGTGTTGTAGTTCAATAAGGCTGTACAGGTATGGTATTTGGCATCAGGGAGTTCTGACTCCAGCTTCATTCAGAGGAATAATCCATAAAATATGGAAATGAAACAGAAAATTGATTTAACATAATTTCCCCTACCTCTTCATCAATCAAAAAAAAAATAATTGGGAACAAATAAGCGAATAAATGTGTGCTACAATACAATTTAGAAATGTCTCCTCTGCCTTCAGCAGGCAGGAAAAGGACCATCTTTCCTCCTCTTTTTTCTAACACCAATTTTACTGAGACCAGTACTAATAAATATAAATGTTTGTGATTAGCATCTTTGCGGCACAGGTGCATGTTTGTTGCAAGGGGAGGCATGGCATGTTCATTCATTTTCAGCGATGATAAGTACAGTGCGCCATAAACACAGAGTCCAAAACCCAGCTCCCTGATAAATGAATGCACAGATTGTTAATGTACCATTGTATGGCTCAGCCTCGTGGAGCTTAAAAAAAAAAAGACTCCTGCCAAATCGGACCTAGCTGGAGGTGGGGCTTCCCTTTCAAGGTCCAGATTACACAGGATGGAGCTTTAAAATGACATTATTTTCCCTTTACACATAGGGCCCGGGATTATATAGACAACGCATCCCCCACTGGGATGCACTACCATGTGCTCTGTAATTCCATTTTTTTTCAGACTGGTATTTACTGTTGACGCGGGTGCTGGTACTAGTACACTGCTGGTCTGTGAGGAGTGACCAGACTGAGAACAGCATTTGGTGTTGAAATGTCTATTTTGGCCTTGTGTACCGTACCCTAGAATTAAGCTGTTAAAATAATTTTGTCAACAGTAGATTTAATCCGCGGTGTTTTCACAAATTGTTATTATCATAATCATGATTTCATCTCTGGTTTAATCTCTCTCGTCAATCTGTGTGGACTTTGCTGGCTCATATACAGTGTATGTATGCACATAAGCAACTCACTGCCAAGGCATAGCCTCATCATTAATATACTAATCAAATCACTGCTATTTATGTTATATCGACAATGGAAATAAAACTGAACCATTTCTGTTAATATATAAATGAAGGGTTCAATCATGGCGCTGCTTGGAGCAAGAAAACAAGTACCCGGCTGCCGACAAAGACAAAATCAGCCTAAAATAGTTGTTTTTCAGTAGCTGTGAAAATGTTTTATAAGGGACTGCTGAACACCTGCCTTAAAATGTAGTTTCAACATCTCCCGAATGCCATTTTGCTTAATTGACTTGGAAATGGCCCAAATGTATTGCTGATTTCGGTCTAATTAATATTAATAATAAATGCCATTATTAACATCAAAGAACATCTGGTGCCCCTGTTTACCCGCATGCCTTATATGTAACACATTTTGCGGCTGTTTCATCTCACAAACATCATGGGGTAAACACTTTCTGAATGTCTTATTCATTGTGTTTTATTTCATTTTGTTACACAGGGTCACTGACGGCACCCTCTGCCCAAGTGCTAGTGGGTTCATCTCGTGTGCATGTGGTCTTTCAGATGCTTGAGTGTTTTTCCTGGTCTGAAGCTGGTTGCTGTGATACCTTAGAGGGTTCTGGGTCCCTGGTGTACTCCCCCCCCCTACAAAAAAAAGTGCTTTCACTAGCATCTGCATAGTGGTCTGCATTAGGAGTTTTGTGCCCATAAATCACACACTAAATAACTTTAATCTAAAATTTCATTAAGTAGTCCTTGTCAGGTAGTAAAAGCAGGGATAATGCAGTGGTGTTTAATGATAATTGGTGTTTGGTTAATAAATTCTGCGAGTTCAGATTACTTTCTAGCAGTGGCTAGAATGCTAGCCTCAGCAGTGTAACTAAACCTCAAATTGATTAACTCGCATGAACCAGCCGTTCACAAAGATGGCACCCGTCCAAATAAAAAAAGAGAACAGAGCATCAGCCGGATGGTGTTGTGTTGCTCCGGCGTAAGGAAATCAACTCCCCCCGGGCGCATTTTTAAAAGCCTAATGCCTTTCAAATGATGTCATCACAGTTTACTTGCTCTCTCTTTTTTTTTTGAAATCCACACGTTTCCTTACCGTTTTTTTCTCGGCATGACAGTAGTTACATCGAGGGAGAGGCCACTGGCTTTGACAGAACACGTGATGCATTAGAATAATGGAGAGAGAGGGAGACATCTTGTGTTTTTATGACACAATTTGATCTTCTTCTTCTTTTTTTTTTTGTTTGTTGGTGAACGTGATATCACTGTAATCAAAACCACAGAACAATTTAGCCTGGAAGTGTGATTGAAAGAGCACCATTAAGGAAGAGGCCTTTTTCCCCTCAGTTATTTCTTTGTTGTTGCTTTCTCCATTAATGGGAACAGGGTGTGGTCCGTCTGGAGGGGCTGTCTCAGAGGACAGACACGCATACGCGCACACACGCACACGCACACACACACACAAACAGGTACGAGTGTTGTATGTGTCGGTGGGCTACTGTGGCATTTCCCCTTGGTTGGTTGAGGAGATTTGTATTGTGTCACTAGCAGAGCTGTAGTGTCAGAGCTGTAGTGTCAGAGCTGTAGTGCAGCAGACAGCAGCCAGAATGACTGATTCTCATCCTCCTCCCAGATGGCCTGTACAACTCTGCTCCAATCTGATCTCAGCCCTTTGTTCTGTTATGTTCCATTACATTTGGATGAGCCCAATAAAATCAGAGCTGGTCTCAAATCAGAAAGCCTGAATTATATATGCATGTGTGTGATATTATTCCACTGCAACAGAGCCGGGATGTGTCAGTTTGTATGGAACTGGAAAAGCAGTGCTTGGCGGAAAAAGAGGACAACGTGTTGATAACGCAGATTAGATTAGCTAAGGAAAATAACACGCTGCAAAATTGCAGTTTGCAGCGGGTAGTAAGATAAGTACAGTAGTATTAAGGATGTTTCATTCAATTGTGTCATTTTATTTATGAGCTAAACGTGCTTGTTAAATCAATAGTAATTGTAGAAATGACATTGATCACTAAGAAATGACAACAGTGAAAGCATCTGACCAGATCCATGTAAGGCTTTCCGCTCCCCTCTGGGTAATATTAACTTTAACTAAGCCAACTTAAAGCACTAAACATGTATAACACTAGCTGTGGCCTAGCAGTACACTAACAGTGTGTGCACTGTAGCCGTCTCTGAGAGACAGCATTGAGAGTTATGGCTGCAAGATTTAACAGGGTAATATATGAAGCCAATGGCTTGCCTATGACAATCATTTTATTGTTGTTTCTCTTGCAGATTTTTCCTTTGCATAAAAAGGAGCAAAGCAATGGAAAATCAATACATGGAGAATAGTTATAGGGGGCGAGTTATCGAGAATCTCTCTGTCCCAGACTCGCTCCTCTGGAAGACCACGTGTAAATGTACGAGGTGACCTTCAAATGTCATAAATGTGTTGCGCAATAAACTGTCAATATTTGTGGTTATACGGCGCAGGATGACTTTTACAGTAATTGGAACGGCCCTATTAAAAGCTTGGGATCAGTCAGCTGATTAAGGACAACCACGCTGGACGCCTATCGCCTGGGACTCTATCTCTATCTCTCTCTCTCTCTCGTCCATACACCACATGAACAGATACATTGAAGTTTTGGTGTGTGATAGTGTGTGTGCAGGTGTGCTTGAGTATTTGTTTGCGTGCGAGTATATAGCGATTGGAACATTCGTTATTGAAGGACTGTTAAATGCTGGAGTGCATCCTCTTCCTGGAACATGATCACTATTAACCCTGCTACAGAGAGGGCCAGAGGATGAGGCTGGCCATAAGCTGTGTTTTTAGGGGTTTAATTCAATGTCCAGTTCAACTCCAATTCAACTTCATCTGGGGTGGACAGGTGGAGCTGTGTTCGCTACGTGAGAGGAGGAAACTTTGCCAAGAGGGGATATGTCAGGTGGTGTAAATGTGTTTGTGGAGAATTGAGTTGCAGTACAGTATGTGTACAGATGTAGGATCTCAAGGCTCGAACACATCGCGCCAAATGTGGATCTAGCGTTCGTCTGCCGATCGTCTGTGCGCTGTGCTTTAGGGACCGGCAGCTGTAGGTTCGACATGTAAAATCGGTGCCCAAATTGCGCTCTGAGGTGCTAAATACTCTCGGCCAGCAAACGCTATTGTTGTTTCCGAGCCCTTAATTTGAGCCAGATTCCTACAGCAGGAAAATAATCCTGCAGCAACAGGAAATGTGAACTATTATGTGGATTATAATTAATGCACATTTTTGTACCAGTTGATACATTTTTTCATAAGGGAAAAGTGAAAATGACAAACTTTAGAAGCCTTTTTAAACCTCAACATGCTACAAGTTTAAAAGTTGCAATAGGGTGATCAAATTAAGATCCTATATCTGTATATGGACTGCAGACATGTTGGGATTATTGATTAGAAAAGCCTTGTGTCTGGGCATTGGTTTGGTGAGGGTGGGTTTGGAAAGGTCACATGCAGATCAGAATTGGGTGTACAGTATGAACGGGGCTATGGTTATTACAGTTAAGGATATGTAAACTGTTCAATACTGTATGCCTGTTGTCTTGGGATGGGGGGGTCACATCCACATAATTACAATAGTACACTGTACTATAGGCAGTGTGGGTGTAGAGTCATGTGATCAGTGCCAGCAGTAGGAGGACCTGCTGACTTCAGCCTTTCTTTTCTTTAAACCTTATTTGACTCTTAAAGAGGAATAGATTAGGCTACTGGAAGAAATGCTTTTGATTGTGTGGCATGGTTGCCTAAGTGGGCTGCTCTATTCAGACGCTCACCCTCCCCACACGCATTCCATGTCATGTGCCGGACTAGAACCTCATGTGGGCTTTGGTGTGGGTCATGCACTGACTGGCTTGCAACATAAGCAACAGGGGAGGGGGGGTGGAGGCATGAACAGAATACTTTATCTTTCTGTGGACTGGTACTTCTTCCTGAGTAACCATGGTGGGACAGGGTATGTGGTTCAACAAGGTTATCATGTTGGTATTGGGCTCTGGAGATTCACTCCACCTCGTTGGTCATTCTGCTTGACTAGAGTGTAGCTTTCATAACACATCAGAGCTTACAAGGACTCCTTGAGAAACCGTCTATACAGTTAGCTGGTCGTGTAATGAGGTCATGACCCATGTCAACGTATGTGACAACGTCCTCACCTCGCGATTGTGCCGCCGTCAGCCCTTTTCAAATCTATTTCAGTTCCTCCTGAGATTCGGGTGATTATGTGGAGAGCGGTTGTTGGTCTCCACACATCTGTGCGGTATTAGTGGCAGTTCAAGCAGGGTGAGGTCACTCTTATCACCCTCTCATATCTCTGACAGAAGCGACGCTACCTGTCAAACTCGGGGCGCTAGCGAGACGCGTTAGCCCACTGCTGACAGAGCCGTTTCTTTTTCTGTATTGTTCATTTCAACACAATCCGCCATATGCTACCAGAAGATGATGATAGCGGGGATAAAACGTTACGACGGGAGTGGGAGAGTGTGGAGGGGGTCGGCCCGGTGTTTCTAAAGGAGTCTGAAAGCTTATGAACTGTCAGCGTTCTGTCAGCTTGAAACGGGTGGGGGGGGGGATAGCGGCAAAACGTGAACCCATTCATGTGTTTTACTTTGTGTGGTGTTAGCAGATTTGGATGGAAAAGGAGGACAAAGCAAAGAAAAGTGTGTTTCCTGACATGGTGACGGTTTGAAGTGACTCACCACCGTGTGTGTCTGTCTGTGTGTGTCTCTCTTGTTGCTCCAGATGTCGGGGATGACCTGGGGAAGACGGCGGGGAGTGTTCAGCAGGCCCCATCCCAGCACAGGGACAGGAGCTTGGGCTCGGCCATCAAGGACTGCCCCTACTGTGGGAAGACCTTCCGCACCTCCCACCACCTCAAGGTCCACCTGAGGATACACACAGGTCAGTGGAGTGAGTTCCCCTTGGATATTACTGCCATCACCGTTATCCCTTCTGCCCCCGCTCTCTGCCTACAACTTGAGTCAACACCATTTCGGCCGTGTTCAATCCCGTTGGCAGGAAAAGTTATTCGAAGCACACAGCTGTTTCCTGGTAATGTGCTGCAATCAACGGGACAATGGCATTCAGTGGCTCGCTTTAGCTACTGTTCTAATCTTATCCGTATGTAAGTGTCAAAATATATCTCTACCTGGATAAGCTTCCGTGTTAGCTGCTGGGAGGTAGAGGTGGTCCCATTGAGAGTAATGAGGTGGACACTGTGTCGACAGACCAGAGCCAGAGCAGGCTGTTATACAGTACTCCACTACACTACCCTGCAAGGTAGACATGTCCCAATAAATATCCGGGTCATTCTAAGGTCACCTTAGATCAAGGAAGGTCCACTCTGCTAATTGTCCCATCAGGCTAATCTAGCATGCTATGTACTATACGTTACAGCGTGTTTCTACACTATGTTTCTGCATTGAGTGTGTTTTTTTTTTTGCGTACCTTGTAGCTTTGGAGTACTGCTTGGAATGTAGCTTAGAGTACTGTACTGGACTGCCTGTGAAACTCCATGGCATAATGTTATGAGTCAGCCCATATCAGACACAAAAGAGCATGACCCTATAAATGAGTGTTTAGCATTTCTTCAGAGCCGTGCTCTAATTACTTGGCTGAGGGGAGAGCTTGAGTGTACAGTGACAGTCTACTACACCATGCTACAATACCTCTTCAGTCTGCATGGCTTTCTCTCTTTCTCAGATTAGGCCTGGGAATGACAAAGTACATCCAGTATACTCATGGAGATCTCTGAGTTTTTAGGACTACATTTCTTATCAGCCTCTGTTCTTGTTCTACACGTAACTGTGAATGCCCTCGGATAGAGCGCCTGATGTCCTGACCTCTGTATCTGAAGACACCATTTTACAGTATCCCCCCCAAAAAATGTAATCCTTAAGTGCCAGTAAAGGCACAGCGCAAGCTTTCACAACTTAAAATGGAAATCTCCTGCAGCTGAGGAAATCAATGCTTGCTTTTTTCCCCCTCTCTTTCTTTTCCGCCCATGCACTTAAAAAGAGAGAAGGGAGACCACCCAAACTGTGCCTCCCCCTTTAATAAGGACCACATACCTCTGGTCTGGAGGGGAATTAAGGAGCCAGCATAGCTCGTAGCTCAGCGTAGCGCAGGAGCACTTGTGCACTACCATAATTAGGATCTTTGTGTAAAATAGCACATCCAGGTCATCGAGACCAGAGCAGCCTCAACCCTGATTCTGCAGACCTCTGAATACCTCACCGCCAAGAGAGGAGGGGCGGGGTGGGACATGGAAATCTGTTACCTAACAGAGGGGGGGCTGAGTTATGCCTGTTTTGAGTGGTACAGTAAGGGTCCCCAAATGGGCCATATTTCAGCAGATAGGAAACAGAGGCCTCATCCCAGGCCCTCCGTTAAACTTACACAGTGCAGCAGGCCAGGCCCTGCGTAAGCACAACTCAACATGGTCACTTACGTGCACAGGAACCGTCTGATGTGTCTACAAGATGTTGCCCTTTAAATCACTCGTACATTATCAGATTGACTTCAGGTTGAAATGATGATGATTACATCAAGGTGATGACTTTTACATCCTGGGAAGATTCCTCCTTGATGGCAAAACAGTGGAACTCTGAGATGACATAATGCGCCCTTCATCGTAATTCAGTCTGAACAGCACAATGGCATTGCTTATCGAGAGGTGCTCGCAATGTGCAACACAATGTTAGATTAATGACTCGCTAACATTTTGTTGAAAGGAATGAAGTGAATTTAAATTTCTCTAAAAGTTAAAGAGCTAATGTTACAGTATTAATTTCCTCTTGAACAGTGAGTGGGAAAATATCCATTAGTAAAATTAACCACAGTTTCTAGGTAGCTAACATTGTGCAGAATACAGTGTGGGGCCACAGTTAATGAACACTGCAGTGGGTGATATTTCATTATACAAATTAATGCTCACATTTTAATGGGAAAGTCACATAATGAATCTAGGCTTCAGTGACAGCAATTAGAGACACAGATTGTCCCCTTCTGGACAAGGCAGTATTTAGCAGTAAGCAGCTGTGTGTAAAAAATAAAAAGGTCTTTGCTCTTGACAATGGCTACGCATAACTTTAGGGGAAATAACGAGTGGAGTTTCCACTCACCTTTAAAACGGGGACAGAGAAAGAGCCAGGCCTTGCCCATGTCACATAACCTTAACCTAACCAATCAGAATGAATCAATGGGGACCTGTGATCTTGCTCTCCATTTCTCCCCCTCTCTCTCCTTCTCTCCCTCTCTCCATGTCTTTCTCGCCCTCTCCATCTCTCTGCCTCCCTCCCTCTCTCCCCCCTGTCATTTCAATTTCTCGCTCATGAACAGGTTTAGTACCAACATTCCCTACCCTTTTCCAAACTAGTACCTCTTTGCATGTAACAACACTCCTGTATAGTAACACCTATGTTGATGTTTGTTGCTGACCAACAGCCTCGCTTATTAAATGCTATTTAACATTGACTAAAAGGTGAGGCGTTTGGATAGGTTCCTTTCCCGAAGGGTTTCCCAGTTCTGCCCAGATCAGATTTGAATAACAGCACTTCTCCCAGTGCAAATCGCCTTTCAACGTTAAGTAAAGCCATATGGAAATGTATCTTAAAGTATGTCATATCTATTAACCGTTGTAATTGCCCCTCTGTAGTGGCTCTGGGTGTTTATTCTGAGTGGTTACTATGGAGCTGTGACGAAGCATCCAAATCCAGATGAAATCTGTTGGAGTCGAGGAACTGCTTAAAGAAGTAGATGTCCCAGCGCTGGGAGGATGAATCCATTGATATATTTAAACGTTATATTAGTTCTCATGAAAATATACTCTTCTTATAGTACTGTGGCAGGAAATAGGCGTGAAATAGTTGCCCCATATTATATGAATTTGCTTTTCTATTTTTTTCCTTGATTGGGATAATGTTTTCTTTATATATGAAAAAGAAATTTGGGGGGGAGAAACGTATATTTCTAAACAATGAACAATTATAATTCCTTTCTTTTGTGCCATGGAGATCTGTTGTGTTTCACAGAGGTTGTGCTGTTTGCACTGATATCAATTAAAAGTGGATTAACGGGTACATAATGACCTTTAGCAGTAAATTCTGTGTAATGTTGCAAGGCAGGATACAGTATATTCCCCAGATGTCACACATGCCCCTGACGTATGATTGAGCAGATGTCTTAGCGAGTCCAAATGGTCCACAAAGAACAGACACACACACACACACACACACACACCGCGCCACACATTTACGGAATACATTTCCCAGTCATGTGTACATTGATTACTCTTCAAGGTTTGTTTAGATAGGTATCATATGTTCAGTTATATTCAGTGGTGTTGTGGAGGGTAAAAGCGTCTGCTAAATGCCTTATATTATATTATTATAATATTAAATGCAAGTGAACACAGTTTACCCACCTTTTGTGGAAAGATGCATTGAAAGTATAGGGAGCGTTACTTTATTCACCACGACCGGTGATCAGAGTTTACCCACCTATTTGTTTACTGTACCGTTACTGTACGTCACTGGTTATATTCAAATGTCTGAAGCCCAAGATTAAGCTTATGTCGTCTTATGTTTTTTAATATTTGGATGGTGGTGTTGATAACCATTTTCATTATTAACAGCCTTACAATTATATTTTTTTGCAAAAAAACTAATCACTCAAATTTCACTCTAATTTTGGGCCTAGAATATCATTTTGTCCAGTTAAAGGAATCGAGAATGATCATTTGCATCAGGGACGTTTCCTTATTAAATCAGCCCATCCCCTTGTTATCCTGCTTAGAGGATAAGCACTTATTGGGTTAAAAGCTCATCTCGCATGGTTTATTTTAAATATGCTTCAAAATCGCTCTTGTGTTAAAAGAAAAGAACATGGTAGTCTCTCTCTATCTCCCTTTCCCTCTCTAATTTTCTTTCTCTCTGTCCGGTATCAATATTGTATTGAGTTTGTATTTGTGGCCCTTTATTTGAGAACTGTGCAGTAGGTCTGCAGATCCTACAGTCTTTTTCTGGAATGGTGCCCTCCAAATAATGATAAATTACTTGAGCAGTATTCCATTTGCTAATTATATCCATGATTTACTACTGCGAGAATTAAATCATTCAATTCAGTCTTGCGTAACAATGCAACATTTTTTTCGGTAAAAAATGGTTTCCATGTGTATAATCTAAACATGGTATAGCTATATATACACACACAATACTTGACAAGCATCCTTTAATTCGTGACTTTTTCCAACCCCCCTTGCTCTTCACACATTTACAGTTGAAGTCATAAGTTTACATACACTTAGTTTGGAGTCATTAAAACTTGTTTTTCAACCACTCCACAAATTTCTTGTTAACAAACTATAGTTTTGGCAAGTCGGTTAGGACATCTACTTTGCGCATGACACAAGTAATTTTTCCAACATTTGCTTACAGACAGATTATTTCACTTATAATTCACTGTATCACAACTCCAGTGTGTCAGAAGTTTACATACACTATGTTGACTGTGCCTTTAAACAGCTTGGGAAATTCCAGAAAATGATGTCATGGCTTTAGAAGCTTCTGAAAGGCTAATTGACATCATTTGAGTCAATTGGAGGTGTACCTGTGGATGTATTTCAAGGCCTACCTTCAAAATCAGTGCCTCTGCATGACATCATGGGAAAATCAAAAGAAATCAGCCAAGACCTCAGAAGAACAATTGTAGACCTCCACAAGTCTGGTGCATCCTTGAGAGCAATTTCCAAACTCCTGAAGGTACCACGTTCATCTGTACAAACAATAGTACGTAAGTATAAACACCATGGGACCACGCAGCCGTCATACCGCTTAGGAAGGAGATGTGTTCTGTCTCCTAGAGATAAACGTACCATGGTGTGAAAAGTGCAAATCAATCCCAGAACAACAGCAAAGGACCTTGTGAAGATGCTGGAGGAAACAGGTACAAAAGTATCTATCCACAGTAAAACGAGTCCTATATCGACATAACCTGAAAGGCCACTCAGCAAGGAAGAAGCCACTGCTCCAAAACTGCATAAAAAAGCCAGACTACGGTTTGCAACTGAACATGGGGACAAAGATCGTACTTTTTGTAGAAATGTCCTCTGGTCTGATGAAACAAAAATAGAACTGGTTGGCCATAATGACCATCGTTATGTTTGGAGGAAAAAGGGGGAGGCTTGCAAGCCGAAGAACACCATCCCAACCGTGAAGCACAAGGGTGGCAGCATCATGTTTTGTGGGTGCTTTGCTGCAGGAGAAACTGGTGCACTTCACAAAAATGATGACATCACGAGGCAGGAAAATGATGTGGCTATATTGAAGAAACATCTCAAGACATCAGTCAGGAAGTTAAAGCTTGGTCGCAAATGGGTCTTCCAAATGGACAATGACCCCAAGCATACTTCCAAAGTTGTGGCAAAATGGCTTTAGGACAACAAAGTCAAGGTATTGGAGTGGCCATCACAAAGCCCTGACCTCAATCCTATAGAACATTTGTGGGCAGAACTGAAAAAGCGTGTGCGAGCAAGGAGGCCTACAAACCTGACACAGTTACACCAGCTCTGTAAGGAGGAATGGGCCAGAATTCATCCAACTTATTGTGGGAAGGTTGTGGAAGGCTACCTGAAACGTTTTACCCAAGTTAAACAATTTAAAGGCAATGCTACCAAACAGTAACTGAGTGTATGTAAACTTCTGACCCACTGGGAATGTGGTGAAAGAAATAAAAGCTGAAATAAATCATTCTCTCTACTATTATTCTGACATTTCACATTCTTAAAATAAAGTGGTGATCCTAACTGACCTAAAACAGAGGATTTTACGAGGATTAAATGTAAGGAATTGTGAAAAACTGAGTTTAAATGTATTTGGCTAAGGTGTGTAAACTTCAGACTTCAACTGGAGCTATAATTTATCCAAGAGAAATGCATGCCAGGAACATTACCATGTCTAAAGCCAAGCTTAGCATTTCTGCTTGTTGTTTTTTTTATTCCAAATCTGGCTTTGGTTTAAAATATATTATAATTGCTAACAGGACACTTTTAATGTTAAGATACTGGTAGTAACTTATCTGTCCAAAGGCAAAGGAGATCCACTTTTCTGGACAAATTGCGTTTTACCATTCAATTTTACCGTTCAAGAATATTTATGAATATTTACATACACAGTGTATTTATGTAGAGATGCTGTACCTGCACTGTAAGTCAAATGATGCTACTACCACTATGATACTACCATGATATACAGACACATGTTTTCCATATGTACATTCTTGCTCATTTGTGTCAGTTAAAGCCTGTTTTAGTTTCATATGAAGGGACTGCGTCTTTCACTATTTGCTCCAAATAGCCGTAGAGCCATTCAGCTAGGAAGGAATGGAGAGCTTCTTCTCTGTGAATGGTGATTTATGATAAACTGCAAATAGAGAACGTCTGAGAAATCACTGTCTCATCGCCAAGGCAGAGGCCTGTCAGCGAACAAGGCCAAGAGAGAGAGGCCCACCAACAACCACCATGCAAACAGAGATAACATCGAGACAGTTGTGTTGTCAGTTGAAAATATTATCTCTTGTAGTGGACTGAAAGCACCATATGGTGAAATGGTTTTTATTGCGTCGACATGAGTGATGGCTCACTTGGCGGAGCTGGATCGACCCGTATTCACATGCCAATCCCCGAATGGAGCTGAGGAGCTGTTTGCTGAATGCAGAATTCTGTTGAATGTTGGTTAAACACTGAGATCATTGTGTTGGTTTTCACTGTTGTTTCCTGTCTTATTCATTTCCTGTCTCTCTTTTTCTCTCTCTCTCTCTCCCTCTCCCTCTCTCTCTCTATCTATCTATCTTTCTTACAGGAGAGAAACCCTACAGGTGCCCTCACTGCGACTACGCAGGCACCCAGTCTGCCTCACTGAAGTACCACCTGGAGCGCCACCACCGTGAGCGGCAGAATGGCGGCGGCCCCTCCTCCGGACACGCCCCTCCCTCTGAGCACAAGGAGGAGCACGGTAAGGTTGGCGTCTTCGCACGTCCTGATGTCCTCCGCGGTGTCTTCAAGGGCATGCCCTCCAGCCTGGACTTCAGAGGGGGACCGTTGCACCCCCACCAGTGGGCCCCTCCCGGTATGTTGTCCCCCAGGGAGCGTGAGAGGGACAGAGAGCGAGAGCGTAATGGCCTGGGAACTGACACTCCCTCTGAAAGCATGAAGAGCCCAGAGGGCCCCTCCGCCGCAGACGTCCCAGCCAGCTTCAGAGACCTGGGCCGGGCGTACCAGAGCATGGTGGGAAACGGTGTCAACTTCCAGGGCTCCCTGCAGGCCTTCATGGACAGCTTCGTCCTCAGCTCCCTGAAGAAGGAGAAGGAGATGAGAGAGAGCCACCTGCAGTCCCAGCATTACTTTGAGAGTGGTGAGCCCAAAGCCAAGAGGGCTGATACTGGTGAGGAGAAGGCTGAGGCCAAGCCCTCAACGGGCAAACCTGGGTCCCAGTACGAGCCTCTGGACCTGTCTGTCAATGTCAAGCCTGAAACAGGCTCTCTGCCTGGCTCCTCTGTCACCTTCCAGGACAACGTGGCGTGGCATGGCTGCCTCTTCTGCTCCTTCACCACCTCCTCTGTGGAGCTGATGGCCCTCCACCTGCAGGCCAACCACCTGGGCAAGGCCAAGCAACGCAAGGAGGGCAAGGAGCACCAGGGAGAGCCCTCCCACTTCCTCAAGGCCAGCATGGGCCCAGCCCACCTCCATGACAAAGACAATGACAGAGAGGGGGTGAAGAGCCAGTCAGCCTGGTCCAACCACATGGAGCCCCATGCCAGCATGGGAGCCTTCCAGAGCGACTTCTACAAGCAGTATGGAGGCATGTACGATGGCTCCCCAAGGACCCCAGGCCTCCAGGGGTTTGGAGCGACATGCCCTGACCCAGCCCTGGAGCAGCAGAGCCAGGCCAGAGAAACAGCTGGGGATGAGCTCTCAGACAAGGCCTCCTGCGGGGAGCTGGAGGAGCAGGGACAGTCTGAGGATGAGGAAGGCAGGGCCGGCGAGCGCTGCCACAGCACCGAGTCCTCCTCCGCCCAACCGGAGAGACAGCGACCCCACTCTGATGACGAGGAGGAAGAGGAGGAGGAAGAGGACGGGGTGGAGGGGGAAGATGAGGACAAAGCCACCTATCAGATGCCGAAGCAAATGCAGGCCGTGTCCCCGGCTAGAGAGGCCCAACGACCAGGGGTCTCCATGGGCCCTGGAGCCCCTTTCCCTCCCCAGTCCCGGCCTCAGCCGCCCCTGGAGAAGCAGTGGCAGCAGGGCTTGGGTCTCCTTTCATCTCCTGGTGGTCCCCCGGGGCTGCTGAAGCCAGAACATGCCCATCTCGAGCAGCAGATGAACATGCTGTCCGTCCTGAGGGCCTACAGCTCGGAGAACCTCGCAGCGTTCAACGGCCTTGGAAGCGGCTCAAACAGCGGCAGCGGCATCAAGAGACCAGACGCACCCAGTAAGTGAGCCTAACCCTGCCGCATGGCACCGCCTTTGATCTTATTGCCCCTACATCCACAAAACACACAAACAATGCACACACACACACACACACACACACACAGACAAATACACAGAAACACATTCAATATTGTATTTACCTACATTCTCTAACACTACGATATGTACATTTGCCAAAACCCCGATTCATACACACACGGCATCACACACTCGTAACTTTGTCCTGAGATTCACAATAAAACTCAGAAACTCACACAGAAAAACGAGATTTTCTCGAAAGTGATTTCAACCTTATTTCAAGCAAGTTTAGAAGCTATTGGACTGGCGAGTAGCAACAGATTAATCTTTATTACACGTTTATATTAGGGAGACAGTAGTGTCTTCTCTCCCTCCATCCCAGGGAAGGGAATAATCCTCTCTCCTAGAGAGCAGGACCTCAGCTCCCATGTCATCTCAAGCACACGGCGGTTAACTATCTTAGCTCTCATAAAGCCCTCTCCCAAAAGCCCATTACTTTATAAGACCCAAAGATCTATGGGCCTGTGAAAAATGAACTGTCAGCTTTCATGATTCTGTTAAGGTTACAGGCGCTCCTTGAGACTGCTGTTTTTCGGAGTGCCCTTTTGCAGTTTCGGTGATAAAATATCAGGGAAAAGGAATCTTCAAGTTGAGCTCATAGCTCAGCACTAGGCCAGCCAGTGTAGAGTTGTACGTAGTAGGATAAGTGAACCACACACTTCAGTCCAGAATTCAACTAGCCATATCTGGAGGATTCCATCATTGAATATGTCTCTTACTCGCCTCTCATTTGAAATGACAACATACATTTGAAATATTGCATTTCTTGAATATACTGTAATATGAATGAAATGTCACACACATAACGTTATCCGAGGCCTGTTCTCTAGAAACCTGAATGAATTCTGTGTTTAGGTTGATACCACTGCTCATAATATCGAATGGCAAGACAGTTATTTTATTTTGTTAGATGAACAATCCCTTTGCAAATAGATTTAGGATTAACAGACCCAAAAAAAATAGGCCTATTTTCATTAAGTTTCGACATGCCGCAAAATACTCAGTATATTTACACGAGAAATTGTTTTATGATATGCTTTTGTCTTACTGTTTATGAAATAATTGAATCAAAGCCCGTATTGAAATGAAATGAATAACAGCGCTGTTCAGTCAGTTGGCTTTCTACTTAGAGGATTGATGTTGCCATCATAATCATTTACCGGGCAGGGACCAAAAAATCTGGTACACCAGTATATGTGAATACGTGACCCATCGCCAAGAAATGACACAATTGTTCATGATTAGTTGACCTTTGCTGTCGTGGAAACTATGTCTGTCATCATGGAACCTGTTGCATATTTGATCATCTTAGAGGGTCATTCACAGCGATGGAAATCAGTGCCATTTTTACTTTGGAAGTGCTTTTGTGTCGGAATGTCCTCGTTTAATCAAAAGGCATTTGAAAGCTACCCTTGTGACGTAGTCGCTTTCCAACAGAGCCGAGAATGCCTGACCTTTTTAGATAAGGCTTTGTCTATGGAACAAAGGGCTTTCTTATGTGTATGTTATTGTCCCCTAGCTTGAGTCAGTCTCTCATTGTAATAGGGCCTGGCTGTTGACTATGTACACAGCTCAGCAGCATTGATACTCTTTTACAATCTCCTGACCCTGTTACAGTTTTTAGACAACACCAAGAGATAACCCACGAAACATAAGAGATGGATATACTCTGAGGGTACAAAACATTAAGGACACCTTCCTAGTATTGAGTTGCTCTCAGAACAGCCTCAATTCATCAGGGCATGGACTCCACAAGGTGTCAAAAAGCGTTCCACAGGGATGCTGGCCCATGTTGACTCCAATGCTTCCCACAGGCGTGTCAAGTTGGCTGGATGTCCTTTGGGTGGTGGGACATTCTTGATCCACGCGGGAAACTGTCGAGTGTGAAAAACCCAGCAGCGCTTCAGTTCATGACACAAACCGTGGTGTCTGGCACCTACTACCATACCCCGTTCAAAGGCACTTAAATCTTTGGTCTTGCCCGTTCACCCTCTGAATGGCACACATTCGTCACACAAAAATTAAATCCTTCTTTAACCTGTCTCCTCCCCTTCATCTACACTGATTGAAGTGGATTTAACAAGTGACATCAATAGCATTCACCCGGTCTGTCTATGTCATGGAAAGAGAAGGTGTTCCTAATGTTTTGTACACTCAGTGTATAACATCAGTGTTCATAATCGGGTTGTGTTGTGTGTGTGTGTGTGTGACAGTGTTTAAGTTCCCTAGCCCCGGCAGGGAGGCTGGAGGCTGAGTGGCTAAGCAGCATGTCAGTGTGTCAGTGCCTATGTAGCTGGAGCTCCTCTTGACCCCGTAACACTCACCTCTGTTACACCCCTGCTAAATATTCACCATGCGTCCTCCTCTCCTCTCAGGGCAGCAGGGCTCAGTGTCTAGTGTTACACAAGTGTTACACACACTCACCTTTACCAGCCTGTACAAGGAGAGGAGGCACAGGCTACTAACCTCACTAGGCTACATCGGTCCGTCAGGCCCTGAGAACCGCTCAAGGAAACCCCTCTCACCCCCACAACCAGAGGTAGAGAAACAGATAGTCACTGAACCAGTCCTAACCCACCTACCTCTGTATGTACTGTGAGTGTTCCACAGGCAGGGTCGTTCTCAGTTAAGGTGCACTCGTACTCTGTTTCTTGGCTAGCTGAGCACAGCTGGATGGAAGTGTGCCAAGCCTGGCCCCGCCTCCTTCTCCACCCCTCACAATGCTCCGTCTCCTGGCAACATCTGCTCCAGAGACCTCACACGTTTGGTTTACAGAGGTGACAGAAATACAGTAAACAGTCATTCAAAAACCCTTCAGGAAACATTCTCCAATCCTCACAATGTGTTTCCTGTAATCAAGTACAGGTGACAGCAGTGCTGTTAGATATGGGAGTCATGGTAGATACATATAACAGGAGATACTCTCACTGCGTGAATATGTAGAGTGCATGGATAATAGTCACGTCTACCTACCCCATATAAAGTAGTAGAAAGTCTTCCTTAATAAAGCCCACTATCCCCTCCCTTCATCCACTCCTGATCTCCTTATGGAGGGGTCTTCCATGGGGAATTGCAAGGAACATATCTCCACAGTTATTTGGGTTGGGGGTGGCAAGCCGTCCTGAAAATTGAATTCAGAACTGGCAAAATGTGATTATCTGAAGTGGATTTGCATTGGGTTTGTATGCAAATAGAGCATAAATCATTAATATCGAAGTTCTCGCCTGAATTTGGGCTGTCGAGCACATGGGCTGGGCACGACGGAGAGAGCTGAGCGTCGTAAGTGGCTCTCTCTTCATTAGCATGCCCAGAGCTAGGGGTGGGTCCTTCGCACGCACCCCCTCCCCCCCCCACCACACACACACACATTTCTCTAAATATGTTAATGGCGAATCAACAGTGATCATTCCATTCTCTCTGCTATCTCATTTGAGAGAGGTTTCCAGTTGGTATAGTGATTAGTACAGAGTGTCGCGTTAAGATTTGCTATTGGTCCGCTGTGTTGTTGTTGCGGTCAGCCAATGTGGATGTGTTTCACACAGTCAATAGCCACCTGTGATAGAGGCCTATCTACAGTCACACATGATTAGGCCTGTACTGTTGCATTACTTAAACAGTACATCATTGAACATTTATACAGCAGACCACACATTGTTACAGTGTGCACCTTTCTTTAACACTCCCATGGTCTCTCGTTGGTTGAGATTGGCAGTCTGAAGAGGCAGCATTGCTGAACGCGTGGGTTAGGAAAGGGCTTGGGTGGGCGCGCTCAGGTGTTGCTGGGAAAATAGCATAACTCAAAGTGAAGCACCTCTCGCAGCAGAAGGAGAGCGATAGAGACAGAGTGATGTATAGAGATTGAAAGCTACGCTCACGTCACTTATAGGTGTATCTCTGGCTTCCTGTGCACAAGGACACTCTGCTCGTGCCCTGTAGTGGCTGGGCTGCTGGCTGTCATTGTGGTTGTTTGTTTGTCGTTGATGATGATTGTTAGATAAATCGTTATCTTGATTCGCCTGCTTTAGAAAAGTGAAAAATTGCTTGTTTGGACAAGTATGAACCAACAACTCAGTGTCACAGTAATGGGACCTGGAAACCTTCCTCTACCACGACCAGCCGTTAGATTGTCCTCGGTCCTTATCTATTGCTAAGCTTTAGAGCGAGACCGGCTCAGTGTAGCTAACAGACTGTGTCATGAAGGGTCACAGCAGGGTCATTCAGTGGTGCTGTGCCACCCATGTTATGATGTCCCTTGGGGCAAGGTCACCTGTCACTACCTCAAACTCTGATGTTTACTGTCCAATCAGAGTCGTCAGCCTCAGCACCCTCACCCGACTTTCGCCACTTAACCCAGACATTCCAGGGGCATGGAGGACACTGGTGTTTTCAGCTCGGTGACACGGTCAGGGAGAGCGCCGGCGCTAGGGTTGAACGGGGTCAGTCAGTGTTAATGCTACAGCGCTTGACGTGGATCCAAGGCAAATGAAGCTACCGCCGTTAGAATGGTCAGGCGCTGGTGGTATGTCTACCGTCGAGCATCTTTGGGGAGAAAAGCAAGAATGAAAGAGGGACACCGAGATGTATTTTCGAGTGAGCGAAAGGAAACGGATCATTGTCTATTTCAATATTTCTGCTGCGAAGACGTGCGAATCCACCACGTGGCCCTTTGGGTTGATCAATTTGCAAAGCCCCTCAAATGCAGGTGCAGTTTGTTCACGATGCGCAGTGCACACGTGTCTCGTGCCAAGCTCGCACCGCGGGAAGTTCAGGAGGAGGAGGGAGGGAGGGAGGGAGGGAGGGAGGGAAGGAGAGAGAGGGAGTGAGGGAGCGAGAGGGAGAGAGGGAGAGAACACAGATTGGCTGTGTCAGGAACACAAACTATGTAGAAAATGTAAATGTATTCAAGCCTTCTCTGATATTTTTAGCCCTGAGTACAGCCTCCTCTGACAGCGTCGGTCTGCTATCCTATGCTCGCGGGAGTTTTTTTTGTTTCTTGTGGGGGGGGGGTTGTGGGGTTGTAGGGTTGGTTGACTACTTAGTTCTAGCAGTGTTCATGTCACTGGTGGCCAATTACCTCTGTCAAGAGGGAGAGATTTGAAGGCGGCCCTCCCTGTGTGGGACTTGAACCCGCAATCATAGAGGTTAGACGCAGGGTTGTGGTACTTCTGGGCCTGTCAGCCCCCCCCCCCTCCACTATTGAGCAGAGCCTGTTTCAAGCTCAGACCAGAGTAGTAAAAGGACCATGTGTGTGGGTCCCTCTGAACAGGTTCTTTAAAGTCGTTATGATCATTAAGAACATAAGGTGCCTTTCCTTGACTGGGGGATGTCACCGATGTACAGGATCAGATCTGGCATTACAGCTCCTTTACTTTCTCTGTCGAGAAGAAAGCAGGGCTTTGCAGTTCAAACACTTCCTCTCATACTGCGACTCGTACAGTATCTCTCGCTCTCTCTCTCTGTCTCTTTATTTCTCTCTCTTGATTTCTCTCTCTCTCTATCGTGCACACACACACACACACACACACACACACACACACACACACACACACACACACACACACACACACACACACACACACACACACACACACACACACACACACACACATATGCAATCATTCATTAGGATACAGTAGTGAAATACAGTCTCTGAAACACACACACACACACACACACACACATCACACACACACACACACACACACACACACACACACACACATATGCAATCATTCATTAGGATACAGTAGTGAAATACAGTCTCTGAAACACACACACACACACACACACACACACACACACACACACACACACACACACAGATTAAAGCCTGTGTTCTTTACGGCTTTTTCAATTTGCTGCTCAGTAATTACCAAAGCCACCTAATTCATGGACCCATGGACTATTATAGGAAAAAAGAGTGAGCGACAGTGATACCAGCATTCCCAGTCAGACTCGAAAGATATTTATATATTTTCGGTGTTTTATTCTTTCCCTAACTGTGTAACCCTCTTAATACACTGCGATAGGATGAAACCTGTTAATTGCCAATAATACTGTCCTCATCAGGTGGCTAATTATCATTAATTTGGTCTTTGTTAGTCTGTTAGTGTACAAACACAGCCACACAACTCTGACAGGTAGGGAGGGCTGGGTACAAACACATCCACACAGCTCTGACAAGTAGGGAGGGCTGGGTACAAACACATCCACACAGCTCTGTCAAGTAGGGAGGGCTGGGTACAAACACATCCACACAGCTCTGACAAGTAGGGAAGGCTGGGTACAAACACATCCACACAGCTCTGACAAGTAGGGAGGGCTGGGTACAAACACATCCACACAGCTCTGACAAGTAGGGAAGGCTGGGTACAAACACATCCACACAGCTCTGACAAGTAGGGAGGGCTGGGTACAAACACAGCCACACAGCTCTGACAAGTAGGGAGGGCTGGGTACAAACACAGCCACACAGCTCTGACAAGTAGGGAGGGCTGGGTACAAACACAGCCACACAGCTCTGACAAGTAGGGAAGGCTGGGTACAAACACATCCACACAGCTCTGACAAGTAGGGAGGGCTGGGTACAAACACATCCACACAGCTCTGACAAGTAGGGAAGGCTGGGTACAAACACATCCACACAGCTCTGACAAGTAGGGAGGGCTGGGTACAAACACAGCCACACAGCTCTGACAAGTAGGGAAGGCTGGGTACAAACACAGCCACACAGCTCTGACAAGTAGGGAAGGCTGGGTTAGCTTAGTGCACTAAGACA
Source organism: Salmo salar (assembly GCF_965601325.2). NCBI lineage: Eukaryota > Metazoa > Chordata > Actinopteri > Salmoniformes > Salmonidae > Salmo > Salmo salar. Next base: position 14,048,584 of record NC_138301.1, read on the forward strand.
CCTGTGTGTGTGCTAACAACCATGAGAGGCTGTCTCACACGGGTGATGTGTGCTGAGATTAGTGAGATTGTGTTGAACACTAATGACATGCACTAATGTCAATGAGAATCTGTCTCAAATTGATGATCCCTTCTAAAAGTAGTGAGTTGACTAACTACACAGCTGGGAGCAAGGCACTTCCTTCCCTGCATGGGTCAACCCAATAGGTCCCTGACCATTTTCACTGCTCCCCCCCGTACAAAACGCTGGTGAGATCAGCCTTCTGTGGATTGTTCCCAAACCCATGGAATCTGTATTTGATAACATTGCTGGAGGGGAAAGTTCTCCCATGATTAAGCTGTCTGGAAGATGTCTGTTTCTCTGAGTTTCTTAGGCGATAGACAGTGTTGGCGATACTCCTTTTCTGTGCATTGTGCAGTGTGAGATGACGAGTGAACGGGTGACGGGTGAAGCGAAGGTGCTATTTCACATGTGCAATATTACCATTTTAACTTGCACCGAGGTGAATTATCACCTTGTCACTCACCAGTGCAAATACTAGTTTCATAGAGCTATTAATTGTAATAGCTGTTGTCAACCCCTCTGGATGATACCTGTTGCTCTCCCTCAGCAGCCGTGGGATCTCAGAAAATATTTCCCCCCTGCTAATTTCCCAGATATCAACTCTTCTGTGCTGAAAAGCTTTTTGAAAGGCTTCATATTCTCTCCTTCTCTTTCTAGCTCTTATACCTTGATGATATTGGCCTCGTAATTTCCTGAAAGCACAGTGAATGAAGTATCAAGTTCACCTCGGGAAGAGAGAATGAATATCGAGTGCTAACAACTACATGACAATTATTCCGGGCTGGGATCTTGGGAGTTGCAGAAAGTAGCTGTTCCCATTCATACGGTAGTGGATGCGCGTGTGTCTCTGTATGTGCGTGTGGGTGCATGCGTGCGTTATATTCAATATAACAAAACATAAAACAATGGGTTATAAATTGGCCTTCCAACCCAATATACCTCATTTGATAGGATTTTGCTTTCCATCTTGTTATTTTGGTGTTTGTTTTTCTCACTCCTGTAAGACTTTGTTCAAATATGAGATATTCCTCTTAGCGCTGGGGTTCTCTTCCCAAGGCGCCCTTAGATGTAAGGAGTCAGCCTCGGAGGGGTTTGTACTGATAAAGTAACTCTTCCTGCGAGAGCGCAGGCACACCACGCGCGCAACACAAACACAGTAAGCGTACTTACACCGCCAGCCGACACATAATGAGAGAATGCACAGGAACTTCAATGACAACAGAGCGAAAGAAAGGGAGAACGGGCACAAGGAGAGAAAAAGAAACTATGTCACCTTTTATTCGCTCTGTTATTCGACATCAATGGTACCGTAGCGTGATGCTAATAAAAACACACACAATAACACAAGTATAGACAGATAAGCAACAGTGGTGTTTTGAAAAGTATACCGGAGCAATTAAGGACAAGTAACGAGCGTTATTTCCCGTCTCGTCGTCTGGTGCAGGATGAACCAGACCGCTAAGCCATGTTTGATTTAAACATCAAAAAAATAAGTTTCACGAAGAGGGGAAAACGTTATTGCCTAAAGAAATAAGCCCAGCACATTATAACATTAGCTGTTATAAAATGCACTTAATTCCTCTGTAGAGATGGAAATAAACAGCACCCGCTTTTGCATTGTTTCATGCAAATCCCATAGACTGGATTTAAAATGGTGCATTGTTTTTTGTTTTTTTTGAAATATGGGGGAGGTGGACTAGTTGTTGTTCTAATTACAGTCATTTAATCAGGATTACAAAGGTTACCTGGATGAGGATATGAGAGGCACTGCAAGGACGTCTTTACCAAAGATACAGGCATGTTATGTGTGTGTTCTTTAATTCTGCTTCACGCCTGCTTTTTTGATGATCATTTCATCTCTGAAAATAATGACATTCTCCTCAGACTGAGTAAACAGAGATTTCTATTGTTTTCTCTCTCTCTCTCTCTCTCTCTCACTCACTTTCTCTCTTCCTCTCTCTCTCTCTCTCTCTCTCTCTCTCTCTCTCACTCACTTTCTCTCTTCCTCTCTCTCTCTCTCTCTCTCTCTCTCTCTCTCACTCACTCACTTTCTCTCTTCCTCTCTCTCTCTCTCTCTGGCTCTCTGGCTCTCTGATTTATATTCTCTCTCCCTGAGCCTTGTTAAATAGGAGCCAAAGAGATTCCATTTTAATCTGATTAATATCTTAGTTGATCACATATAACCTAATTTTCATTCAGTGCTGCCCTTGTCCACAGAGTCATACACAAAATGACCTTTGAATCGCCACGGCTACCATAAAGCACAATAAGCGCCATTGTGCTGTCAAAAAAGCTGAAGATGTTTTACATCATTACAAGAATTTAATGTTCCCATCTTTTCAAATGCGATGCTTTCCACAAAAGGCCACCCTCCAATTGAGGGGCCATTAGGCCTGGACTCGAGTTTCCTGGGGCTAGGAGATGGGAACAACTTTTCTCCTGCATTCACAGTAATATGAATCGTCCTTTTAAAACAGATATGGTTACATATTAGTTTTGAAAGGTACAGTAACTGCTCAGCTTAAGCTGTCTCCAACAGTGGGGCTTTTGTTTCCTGACAAACCTAATAACTGGCCCTTGATCCCATTTCTCTCTCTCTCTCTCGCTCTCTCGCTCTCTCTCTCTCGCTCTCTCTCTCTCATACACATAGGCACACAGAGACACACACACTCATGCAAGTTTGAATAAATCAGAAAGTTTACAGGGTTCAATTTGTTGGTTGAGGATTTATAGAAGAAGCTGTAGGACTGAATATTTTGTAAACGTATCGCCTGTTTCTCGCTTGATGTTTTTAGGGACTGAAAAAAAGTTGTTTTGACATCATCTGGATAAATCTGCATTTGATTTGCTGATATGAGTAGCGACCCCAAAGGAAACCTTGTGAGATTTAATTATTCCCAGAAATGAGAAACATAAAGAAAAGACAAACACATATACAAACACAGTCTCTCTCTCCCTTTCTCTCTCTCGCGCTCTCTCTCTCTCTCTCTCTCTCTTTCTCTTTATTTAACTCTCTCTGTTTTACACAAACGCACACACGCACACACACAAATAAGAATACAATAATTATGAAGTGGGCTGAGGTCTACATAGGCCCATATGCTCCATCGTTGAAGCAGCTTGTTGCACTGTAGTGCGCCTGTAGTACTGTAGTAGCCTGCATGTTGTAAATAATAATTATAATAATAACAATATACCACATACATACATCTGTGTTTATACGTACAGTCTTTCATATGACTCAGCCACAAAGCTCAAACAGTATCTTTTCACCATCAGAAACGTGTACGGTTGTGTAGTTGTCTGTTCTGGATGGTGACCTTCTAGGGATGAATTCTAGGTTCATGATTCATGAGGCAGAAATCCGTATAAAATCAGGCCCAGCATGCACCATTTTCCAGAAATTGTATCAACCTCATCGTTTTTATTTGACTCTGCAGGAAAAAGGGTGGAGGGATGAAGTTCTGGATTTACACCGTACTTTAAGATACATCTCTTTTTTTTTTATGCGAAACCTCATCCCAGCTCATTCTGGGAAGCTTCTCTTATTAACCACTTTTTCTATCGCCCTTTGTGTCCTATTTCCCTACCAACTTTAAGTACACGCTTTTGACGAGCTCCGCGTCACTAGTTTTGCCAGTTATACAAACACATTCTTTAAGCTTTTAAACACAGAACAATGGCAAAGCGCAAAGCTGTGCACGTTAATGCTTTTTGTAAATGGAAAATAGCGAAGAAGGAAAGAGATAAGCAGAGCTTGGCTGCACTGCCCCCTCCCTTTCTCATCCCTCCATCTCTCTCCCCCTCTTAAAAAAAAAGAAGAAGAACCAAATCTCCCTCTCCATCGTCAAATCCAGGCTGATCTGTATGCCTCCGACGCTAACAGACAAACATGATATTCCGACTTCAGCCTCTAATTGACTGAACAAGGATTGGTCACACTTATAAGTAGCGTTCCATAATGGATTTCCATGTTTTAACTGGCTGTGCAAATAGAAGGCGAAATGTGTCTTTATTACCAAAAACAACAGCGCTCCTTTTCCGTAAAGATGGTATCAGCACCTCTCTGTTTGTTGCAAGGTCAACGAAGGCTGACAGATGACAAACGATCTCAAGATGGCCGCATCATCTGTCCTGTTATTGTTTTAAAAAAAGAATACAAGCTGAACGTCACCTCTTTTTTTTCTCCTTCTCTTTTTTAAATGTTTGAATCTCTTATGTAAAATGGGGAGAGAGACTAAAATAGGCACCTGATTTTTCATGGCGTGCGTGTTGTCATATCTCCTCCAAGGCATGGGAGAAAAACTGACAGAATCTTTCAAAATCTGCACTTATCGTATTTCTGTATCACGAGGACTTGGCAAAAGGCAGGGATTCAGTATTATAGACAAGCTGGTCATCAGATGGGAGTTGGGTTTGATGTCTCTGTCTTTTCCCTCTCCCTCCTCTCATTTGCTTCCCGTCCAAGATGTGTCTCATTTTTCCTACTGGACAGCTACAACAGAATGCCCAAGAACTCCGTGTCCTTGAGGACAGAACAACTTTTCATTTTAATAATTTGATTGATTTTTTTTTCTTCCTCCACGTTGTTATTGTTTTCTTTTTTTGTCTTTTCTGCCTCATTATTTGCAATATGGATGAAAAATAAGTGAAAAAAATTCTGCTAAACTTCAACAGTGACGGCCACTTTGACAAAACACTAAGTTCGTTTTTTAATTACCTGACTTTCTAATGTTGTTGTCATCTCTGAGGCAATAGCCCTTTTCTCTGATGTTTTTATTATGTTCTCATTTGGATGGCTACACTCTGCAGGCAGTCCGTGCATACTGCATCCCCCCCTCCCCTCCCCGTCACATCTTCCCACTGTACACTACCTCCCGTCCCTCCCCACACCCCCATACCTTGTTTTTAGGATGTTTAATTGCATTAAGAGACGTATCGAGAGAACTAGACGAAGTGTCATCGCTTTTTAAAACACAATTAGGTAACACCTCGTCAGGGCTTCTGTCTGGCGTTGTTGACAGGCCCGTGAACAATCGTGGCGACATCGCCTTGCTTCTCCTGGCATCGTGCTCGTCAACAGGAGTGACAGCCGTTTCATGGAGAGAACCCTGCCGATCCCTGCCATGTCCCAAGCTCGTCAGCCTGTAATTTAAGCAAATCAATAAGCTGCAAGGTGTGGCGTGCAGGACGTAGGCAGACTAGGAGTAGTGGATTTCAGTAGCGCTAATGAATCTGTTTCATGATCAACACCGTTTCCCCCCCTCCTCTTCCTCCTCTTCATCTGACAAAATGAAAAGCCTGCTCGTTAATTTGAAAAACAACATTCAGCAACTTTATCAAAAGTAGAGGAACAGAGAGCAGTTGGGCAGCAGGCACAAGTTTTGTTTTGTCTTTCTCTTCATTTCACGTTACTCTTTCTTTCTCTCTCTCGCTCTCTTTTTTTTTTTTGAAAGTGCGGCGCAGCATACCTGAGGTTTTAGAAGTAGATTCTAGTTCCAGACTGTTAGCTTGATGCCACCATCACTGTTTCATCAAACGGTTTGATGGAAATGCGCGTGATGATGATGATGATGGTAATGATCATGATGATGATGAGACAGTGCAGACCCAGTGTTTTCTGGCTGCCCATCTGCCTGATTAAAAAGCTCATCCTTATCATAGGATTCACTTTAACTGGGTCTGAATGTGAGAGAGATTTTCCAAAATATAGACTCAAAAAATGTGGGGAACTGCTATAATGAGGTTAGCGCTACACAATCGTGTCTAAATTATGCTCTGAATTCATTAAAATATGTCCCCATTCATGTCGTCACTTCCGGACTGGGCGAGAGTTGGATTCACTGATACAGTTAAATGGCTTTGGCTGAGTGCAGAGGTAGCAGTATTGGATAATACACCAAGGAGCTGACTCAGGAAGACAAAGTATATGAGGGCAGAAGTAATGATCATATACAGATATCCATATGAGAGTGAGTCAATGTTTAAGAAGATGTATGGCTATTGATGTTTAAATAACAGTAGCGTCATGACAAAAATAAATATATATATATATATAATATATATATATATATATATATATATATATATATATATATATATATATATATATTTTCTCACTGTGTCTGTAAAAAAAACACTTAATCGAATACACTCGAGAGGCACCACAATCGAGCTCAGGGTAAGATAAAACAGAACCTATTTGTAGGCCTTGTGAACAAAACCTTAAATAAATATATAATCAGTTAGTAGTAAAGCATTATCTGTCTGGCATTGCCTTCCTTCTCAAGAAAAATAACATTTGACAGTACAACTCCCTGATGAAAAAAAATTGTAAAAAGTTCTGACTTCAAAAGTGTTTACTCCCCATGTTTTTTAATTTGTCTGGGCATATGCAATATATTTGCATTTCAAATACCTGTATTGGAAGCAGGTGGTTTAAATGCCAAGAAGTGAATTGATGACAATCAACCATGAACATCAGGGGAACTCTTCTTGCGGGCTGACATTAAAACTAAACGAACAGCAGCTAAACAAACACATACAAAAATAACTCCAGCCTCCACCCTACCTCATTCTCTTTCTCTCTCTCTCTCTCTTTCTCGCTCTCTCTCCACCCTCTCCTCGCTCTCTCTTATTTTAATATTCCTGTACATTTGAATAGTGCATATAGAGAAGAACACACAGCCGTGTGCTTAAACAGACGGTGGCTCAGTGGTTTAGAAAAGAAAAAGTCGAAAATAAACAGGGTTTGGGCTGGGATGAATATATTCAGTGCCAAACAGCACCAAACCGTCCCCCCCCCCCCCCCCCCCCCCCCCCCCCCCTCTTTTCATCACTTTCATATTCATTTCTGGAATTTACAGTAAATCCAATAGCTGTCAATCATGAATTAAAACTCCCAATTTTTACAACGGGAGGAAACAGCTGCTTCAACATTTACAGCAAGACCACTCTAAAATATTAAAGGCATGTCACCACCACAGCAAGGCCCTACATCTGAAACCATCTGCTTTCTATTAAAACATCACACCAAAAACTCTGCTATTTCCCTGCTTTTAGATACACACAGGAAAACAGAATTGATAGTCAAACCTTGACGGGATTTGTTTTTACTCACACCCGCTCCAAAATGTAAAAAAAAAAAATATATGTTTTTAAAAATCAGCTAGCTAAAGAAGGTCATGTTAAGTGGCCCAGACCATATGCTGATGGTTATCAACAAGACTAGAGTCTCTTTAATGACTTTGTTCATTCCCGACGTTCAGATTTGATTTGATTTCCTTCTTTACCATTCGTTTTCTTATGTGGTCACACGGGGGTGTGGAGTCACAGAGGATTCTGAAGTGATGTGATGACATTTGAGGCCCTGGCGCCCTGTAAGGATGGAGAGAACATAAGAGTGCGTGGCTTCTGAAAGGGATGCTGAAATATTCTGTTACAGTCGAGTGGAGGAGAATTATGGGTCAGTGTCAAAGGTAAACAATTACAACATGGTGAGTCACTTTTTGGAGCAAGCGCAAAGGGAGATCATTTCTCCATCTTAATAGGTCATTTCCTTTGTCTTCTGAGTGCTATTTCACATGTTGCCTTAATCAGGGTGGTCCTTTTAAAATAAGGGCAGATAGAGAAAAACACATGTCAGTGTTTTTCAAGCAACATTGTGCTCAAATAAAAAGGGCCGCCAATTTAGAATGATGTACGGATTGGATTTTGAAGACTTCCTTGCACTTTTTTCTTCCTCTCCTAGTCAGTCTCCTCAGCGAAGCTGTTGTCCACTTCGGCTTGTTGTTTTAGTCCCTGTTTTCCAAATGATGGTGTTGGTTGGATCTGCTGAAAGATGTTCCTTCCATCAGGGGGTTGTGATGTCATTGACAGTGTGTGATTCATTAGGATATCAGTGTACTGCGGGGGGGGGGGAGTGACAGAAAGACTCTGATTAACAAGCTCTCTGTTTTTCTCTCTCTCTCTCTCTTTTTTTTTTTTTTTTTTAAATTGAGAACCCCCTGCTGCTCCAAACGACATTTCTCTCTCCCCTTCTCCGTGTCTCTCCCTCTCTCTTTCCTCCTCTCGTCCTGTCGAAGATGACGGGAGTCACAGGTGTGTGGCAATAATTACACATACACTCAGAAATAAATAATGTCATTTCCCCCAGTTAATAAGTTCCCCTGTAAAATGTGAGGGGAACGCATGAGGAGGGGATGCTTAAATCTTATCTGATACACCCCCACTAACTTAATCATATGGCTCTTAAGAGCAGGGCTCGGGCAGCTGAGGCTCCGTAATATGCATGCAATATGTGTGTAAAATGATACGCTTTAATTTTGAGCCCACTTTAAGCAGCAACAAAACCTTGTTTTTAAGGGAGACATTTACAATTGGGAAGAAAAAAAAGCCGTTAACTATTTCATTCCTGCCGTGACAAAGGACATCTGTTTTGTCTCACAGTTGTGCCGTATATTTCATATTTAGGTGAGCATTTCTGTGTTCTATCATTTAGTGTACATCACTGTACACTATTCTACGTTTGATTCGAATAATGGACCTCTTAGGAAAAGTCATTACAGTCGGTGTAGGCTTGATTTAGAATTATTACATGATTATAATCAACACGGTTATGATTATGGGTTTATTGTGATTTAAATACGTTTGAAAGATAGGGTACAGCTCTACAGAGTTGAGCAGTGGTGTCTTGGAGCAGCACCATCTAGTGTGTCAACAACAGGTGCTGAGAGAGAGAGAGAGAGAGAGAGAGAGAGAGAGAGAGAGAGAGAGAGAGAGAGAGAGAGAGAGAGAGAGAGAGAGAGAGAGAGAGAGAGAGAGAGAGAGAGAGAGAGAGAGAGAGAGAGGAGAGAGAGAGAGAGAGAGAGAGAGAGAGAGAGAGAGAGAGAGAGAGAGAGAGAGAGAGAGAGAGAGAGAGAGAGAGAGAGAGAGAGAGAGAGAGAGAGAGAGGAGAGAGAGAGAGAGAGAGAGAGAGAGAGAGAGAGAGAGAGAGAGAGAGAGAGAGAGAGAGAGAGAGAGAGAGAGAGAGAGAGAGCGAGCTTTGGGGGAGAGGAGGGGTGGGGGGGTAAACTTCAAAAAGCCTCTGACTCAAGCTGCCGCTGGCCCTGACCACTCCACAGATGCTTTTGTTCATCTTTCTCGTTCTCCCCCCCCCCCCCTCCTCTATTCCCTGTGTCTTTGGTGATACACTGGGAGCGAGGATATCAAAGTAGAGCTGTCTGTTAAGACTTCAAACCAGGCCCGTCCGTCAACCCCAATCATATCTGCGCCCGAAACGGAAGACTCCGACTCGAGTGGAATATTTGATCTATCCTCTTCAGGAGGATCAACAGTCAAAAATGCCAGTGAGAGTTTAAGAGGGGGGAGGAAGCGGGCGCTGGGGGTGTGTGTGGGGGGGGGGCAGCCATGAAAACACTCCACTTGACTTCAGAAAGGCCAGTCTGTGGACATAAAAGTCAGACATGTTCTCCTCAATACCGGAGATATATATTCAACGTCTGACATGTAGCTTGTAGGATACGAGGCCCAGCAAAACCTTCTCTTTTTAGCATCTAAAGTCAGAGCCTGTTGCGTGTCCGTCGAGAAAGTTCCTCGTTCTAAGTGTCATGCTTTTTCTCCTGAAACGCAAAGCCAAATCCATATCTCTCTCTCTTTCTCTACCTCTCCCTCTCCCGCTCTCTTTCTCTGTCTTCATCGCCATCTCTATCTGGATCTCAATATCCCTATCTCTGATCTATCTGCTGTATCTATCTTTATTTCAGTCTATCTATCATCCAGTTATTTATAGACATTGATATGTGGTTTCCAGGAGGGCGGTATAGTTAGCTCTTAAATCCCCTGTCTGTGAGATCAGACTACATAATTACCTATCGCGTTAAGCCTTTTTATATCCAGAAGACTTAGGCTTCGCTCTTCCTCACATAGGGCAGCGCTGTAGCAGCTGGTGGCATTAGTGGTACAGAGTAGGCCCAGGGGTGGCATGGCTTGACGGGGACTAACAGACAGTGGTCCCCCCCGGGGCCTCACTATCCCCACAATCTGTAGGAGGTGTTCTGGATCGATAGTGGCGTAGGTGGATTTTTTTTTTAGGGCATCTTGTTTGGTTGGATTCGGTCCCCAACGACCATGTCGATCCATTGAGACGGACTCTGTCTTCATGGTATGCCCTCACCATCAGTCAAATCAGTCGTCATCGCCCTTCCAAGATGAAGTACAACCAGGCCACATCCGTCTCCTCATAACCCTACCCCCAGCCCTCACTACTGTAGCAGATACACCCCTCAATCCTCTTGTGGGCACGTGTCATGCTGCAAGAACAGACGCAAGGGGCTTATATCTTTCCTATGACTAGTCAGTCTATTATACATTAAGCCCTGGTGAACGCGGCGTTCGTGTATCCAGTAGCTATCTAATCTGTGGTGTCCGGGTCTGCTGGACTGTCCACGTGTTCCAGGAAGTGCCAGATTACAAGCACACGCAGTGGTCTGACGGTGGTCAATGCTCATCACGCCACACTATATATACTGTAAGTCCCTCTCTCCTCATCCTAATAATATGACGTAATTAGAGCAACTGATTTATATGGTAATCGGTGGCATGGCAGAGCTGCTTATGAGCACACCGTCACCCTTCACCTGCGCAGGCCACCGTGTACCGGTGTCAGCAGCACACCTTCGCCACGTTACTACAGGTCCAGTCGCGGTAGTCTTCCAACGGTTCTCATGACAAGCCCCGTAAAGGACTGTAAGTCAATGCAGTTGTTTCAGAGGAGGCCTGAAATAATGCGATATATGTCCACAGCCTTAGATAGGATAGGGGAAGACATATACTCATGTACACTCACATATAATCCAGACACACGTATACACGCGTAGCTTCAGCTTGACCACAGTGTTCTCTAACATCACCAGTTATTCACCTGTACAAGGGAAGGGAATCTCAAATATAGGCGTCTTTAGCCCCTACAGTTTTTTTTTGTTCTTCTCCACTCTGCAACTCGTCAATTACGGAGGCAAGAAGGAGTGGATTTGGGGATGTTGCTGTTTAAGGGTGGGAGGTTATAGGAGGGATGCGGTCGTAAATTGCTCTGCATCTGCTGCTGCGTCCCATGAAAGTGAAGAATATACCGAATCTGATTTCCTGACATGCGCCGGCGAGCCAGCCCCTTAGGAACTGTCTCCAAGTATTGTTATTATTAAAAAGGAAGGTGTATTCGGTGTGCATGTGTGGATAGATGTTCACTTGTGTGGGGTCATTGTAGTAGCTTTCAACGTGAACAAATAAACAAATGAATACGATTCAATAGCACACATATTTGGGGAGGGGGCGCGGGAGTGGGGGGGGGGGTGGGGTCGTTTTAGTAACAGATGTCCACGCAGTGGCTGGTAGGACAGCACTTCACCATCAACACGTGTTAAGTGACAGTGACGGACAGCAGGCAGTCTATTTAATAATTCAATATATTTTAATATTTCTCTCTCTCTCTCTCTCTCTCTCTCTCTCTCTGTCTGTTTTTACACTGACGGCAAAATCCAATCCCGCGACAAGGTTATGATTACAAAATTCTGCATTAAATGTGCCATCTTTGGGAGGGAAAATACTGACACGGATTGTGGCTTTTGTTTGTCTGTTAATTTCTTTAGTACGCGTGTCTATATGTTGATCCTGTATCTGGGTTGAGTAATTAACATGGTGATCTACTTACACACAAACATACACAGATACTGTATCATACCCCTTGTATATACCAATGGATTTTCAGGCCCGTGCCACCACATTCCCAAGCGTTTTTCTATCAGTTTATTTTTTTTTTGGGGGGGGTACTGTAATCAGATGACTAAAAAGGCAAAAGACAAAAGGGGAGAGTAGACACAGGTCTTCACATTTCCCCAGCACAACGATGCGGGTAAGTGAGCCTCAACTGACCAGAAATGATTTGCCTCTGTCTGTTAGACACGTAATGGACTCGTTTAACTAGTCAAATTAGGAGCTGCAGAGATGCCGCATGCTTCATTACTGGGTTCCAATGGGCACCATTTTACATTTACGTCAGGAATCATTTCAGGGCAAATTAATGTTTTTATTGTCTTGCGAAAATACACCCACATGCGCCCAGGCTCGCCACATCTTAAAGATCAGCACCACCTAGAGGTCAGAGACGGGCACTGAGAGGGAACTCCAACCCAGCAGAGTGGTTAGGTTAGTTGGGTATCATGTTTAGATGACAGTCAGTCAGTCCATTCTAGATCCAAACTCTAAATCGGAAGCATGTGATGGAGGAAATAGAATGTGTCCACCAGCGTGGGAGATCAAACTCTGAGTCTGTGAGCGACAGTGCTGAGGGCTCTGGCACCTGTCAGCAGGAGGCTTTGACACGTCTGATTACAGACAAGAAGCAGGCCCCGTCCAGAACACAGTCTAACCACGTTTTGGGTTTCTACACTATTTGTATTGGGCATGTGGTGAAGGTTACCACATGATCACTTCTTTCCATCCAAATCATTATTTAATTCATCTCTGGATTTGATTAAATCCTCATAGAAGTTTTGAGTTCTTTTTTCAATGAAAATATCTGTTTTAGACACATACAGGTTGATAGACTGTTGTGGTGTTCCAGCAGTGAGTTCTACCAGTATCTAAGTTCTACCAGCATTAAGAGAAATTAGATGTGGAAGTACATGAGGAAGCTGTCGGTTGCTGATTTATATGTCCTGTTGAAATCCCATTAAGAGAAATTACTAAAACAATCTACATGTCTTTAATAAGATTTTTAAACGTGTTTTTATTTTGATCAAACTCGGTTTAAATCGTCTGCTTGTTTCCTCATCTAAGCACTCTCTTGGCCCATTGTTCTCTACCGCTTGCATTATGTTATGATAGATTGGAGCCGTATTGTATTATGATGATTGACAGGCAAGGATGTTTGTGTGTTTGTGTTTGTATGTCTTTTTGACTATACACACACCGCCCTAGCCTCCCCCTTCCAGACCCTGTTGTGTGCTTGACATTCTGTCGATATCGTTACACCCAAACGCTGGACTGTTTGATCCTGTGTTTGGCTGGCACGCTTTGAGCTAGAGAGGCTGTGTTTGTTCACTGCCACAGAGCCATGTTTCCCTCGCCGCTGTTTAAAGGCGTCCCACCCGACCACCCAAAGTTCACTCCTGTCTCTCTGCGATAACCCACAGTCCAACCAGACAGTCCGCCTGCTCAGTTTCATACGTTGATATAAAAGCATGTCAGATCTCTGCAAAACAGATAAGAGAACATGATGTGATACTGGGGGGTTTGAAATAACCTAAACTTAGAGTTACTCCATGGATTCACTGATCTCTCTACTGGTCCCGATTCCTGTCTGTCGAACAGTCATCCCCTCCTCTCTTTATCTCCTTTGTCCACAAAGAAAGAAGAAGAGACACATTCTCAATCCTCTGTTGCAGTATTGTTTTTATGCTGGCTGTTCTATATTGATCCTGAGTGTGGCTGGTTATCTTTGCATGGTGGGCAGTTATAGATGAATGCACAAAGCCTTTCATTTGGACAAGGGATCATTGTGCCGTCATCCTCCCACGCCTGGAGAGAAGCGAGAAGGGGGTGAACGGCATCCATCGAAGGTGCCTTCCCGTCATCCGAGGGCATCACATTAGTATGAAAGAAATATCGGAGCGTAGTTGCTTGAATACAGCACTTAAAATGCCCTTACTGGACCTTTATCTCAACATATTTGGTATATTTATTATGAATGGATATGACCAGGTTTTCGCTGGTACGGTTTAGCTGTTAGGGCTAGTTCAACAGTGTGTTTCTGGCGGTCACTCCATAGTTCCAGAAGGTACTCCGCAGGACTTCACCATGCTCAGAAATCTGGGAGAACTGCCTAGGGGTTCCGTTTGACCTCATGAGTTAAAAGGAAGCAGCATGAGATTGAGAGAAAGAGAGAGAGAGAGAGAAAGAGAGAGATACAGACAGAGGGAGAACCACAGAGAGAGCAGAGAGAAAGAGAGACCAGGGAGAGAGGGCTTGTGATCAAGAGAGTAAGGAGAGGGGGTTAACGCCCTCCACTCTGACAGTTGTGTGGAGTGACATCTTGAGGGGTTCCTGTCCCATCCACTTCAGGCCACTCATAGGTTGGCCTGTACAGCCCACTGTTTCCCACAGCCCCCTGCACCAGAGGCTCATAATTACTCTTAAGAAGGTAATAGTGTAAAATGAATGCAGTGCTCTCTCCCCGAGGGGAACAAAGAAGCCTTATTATACAACCTCGTCAGCTCTCCTGTGTGTCTCAGCGCTGTACAATCACTGTTTTCAGCAGGATAAACAGCATGTGGTAAACGGGGAGAGAGAGAGAGAAAACGACAAAGGAAAAGTGGTTGTCTCAGCCATCAAACGGCAGTCTCTAAGTGTAACTTCTGCTCTTAATTTGTTTAAAAAAAAAAAGATGTATTCTCTGTTCTCAGTTCTTTGCAGTTTGTTTAATTTATTTGAGGTGCGGAAACACACGAAACACACACACACACACACACACACACACACACACACACACACACACACACACACACACACACACAGAGGCGTGCGCACACACAAACTCGCCGCTAAGTCGAGAGACGTCTTCTTATTGGGAAATCTATCAATAAATCAATGTGACTTTAAACACATTTCCCCCGTGACATCACTGAACTGATAAGACCCGAACTAATCTCTGTTGAGGCTGTCGGAGAGCTTTGAACAAAACCTAGTTTGCATCTCTCAGCAAGGTTATTTGTCAATGACTTATAATCCCAGGTACATTTCCCGGGTTTAATATTAGAAACGGGTAAATGGTTCTCATGTCTGATGTTTCTCAGCCTTGGGAAAAGAGAGAGAAGGCTAAGGAACAAAAGGAATGTTATGGATTTCGCTGTCAAAACAATGAGAGGAGTGAGTGATCAAAATTGGATTGTTTCTGCGTTACCTTTAGACTTGTTTCTGCATTACCATCCTGGAAATGAGTCAAGTGATGACACTGTTGATCATATTTTATAGTGATGAAATGTTCACCCTAGAAACTAAGGAACACGGTATTTTTTGAGTTGTCGGTTATGTATGGACAGTAAACTCCCCTTTTACCTCCCCCCCACTGGCTACACACTGGTTGAATCAACGTTGAGTCCACATCATTTCAATGAAATGACGTCGACCCGTTGAACTGAAGTCCACTTTCTCCTCCTTACCTCAGTCACGTTGTCTACCTGTACTGTAAGACACTGTCCACACCAGACAGAGCGTCATGCCCAGAGCGATAAAGTGTTCCTCTTGAGGGTGTCACTACCTTGTCTAGTCCCTCCAAGGGCACGGTACTAGCCAAGAGCAGGAACAATCATCACCCAGGCTTTACCTACTTGGTAATTTATGAGGGCTCAATTAGAAGAGCACACAAACTAATGGTTTTGAAAAGCGCCTCATCCGTGTTGTGAAATTTGATGTTCTGCCTTCTGCTTATTAGAACTGCTACCCCAGATTCATAAACAGTGTTTGGAGATAAATAATTTATATTACACATTATCGCTCCAGAGCGAAAGAGAACATCTCCTTTTTTGCCGTTGTGAGTTTGCGTAGGGGGGCATTTCACTACAGAGCCTACACCCCCCCCCCCCCAACCTCCTCTGAAAAAAAGGAGAGAACTTTAACAGGACGCGTCCCCTTGTGCAACGTTCCTCAGTGATCACATCTTTACACGCCAAAAATCTTTCTTTGATTTGCCTTCGCTCTCCGAATCTGTTTCCCTTTTCGCACAAAACCTCACGGAAAACTTTTGCCATATCTGCCATCTCAAAATGGAGTCTTGGTCTCAGATGAATAGTTTTGATCTTTCTCGACTGTTTACGGCTGCGTCAAGTGAAAAAAAAAAGACTTGCCGTAAGTGCTTACACCAGCACTAAATAGTTTGACATCTTGCTCTCTAACAACGTCTTTAAAGTAAATAAAAAACTAAACAACGGCCTAGCCTGCAATTAAACTGGAGATCTGAATATGACATGTTTGTACCGGAGTGATTTCTCTTTGCCCTTTTCATGTATCGTTTTTGAAGGGATTCTGTGTGTGTGTGTGTGTGTGTGTGTGTGTGTGTGTGTGTGTGTGTGTGTGTGTGTGTGTGTGTGTGTGTGTGTGTGTGTGTGTGTGTGTGTGTGTGTGTGTGTGATGTTGTAAGGGCTGTGTCAGATCACAAGGGGACTGTAGCCGGGGTTGAGATGTGGCCAGTGCTGATAGCCTCTGGTCACGGCTGCTTTAACCCCTCCATTCTCACCGAGTGCTCAAGGCTAGACAGTGGCGTTCCTCCACCGCTGGCCGAGGACTTCATCCACCCTGAAGAGGCTGCCTTTCACACAGCCTCCCAACGCTCTGCTACACACGCACTTTGAGAGCTCAGTAAATATGTGATACAATTCCACATCCATTCTCCCACACTGAGGTCACATGTTACAGTCTGACTCAGCGGAGTAATAGGAAAGATCCTAGTGGGAGGAGCTGGTCTAATCATGAAGAGCAGGCCTGGGGTTGGAGATACTGTACTTTAGCAGAGGCTAAGGATTCACCATGCAGACACAGGAAGTAAGTCCAAACAGTCTACTAGTGAATAGCTTCAGACGGTGTGAAACTCAATGCCCAATGTAGATGTATAGGGAAAGGGGGGATACCTAGTCAGTTGTACAACTGAATGCCTTCAACTGAAATGTGTCTTCCACATTTAACCCTGAATCAGAGAGGTGTGGGGGGTTGCCTTAATCGACATCCACGTCTTGGGATTCGATCCAGCAACCTTTCGGTTACTGGCCCAACGCTTTAACCACTAGGCTTCCTGCCGCCCCTGGCAGCTTAGCCTTTAGGGGTATTAGACTATAATACTCCTGAAATTGAATTTGACTTCACCATAGCAATAATAATCTGTAATTGGTCTTGCGTAAGGTAAAAAACAGAGATGGTGTCTGTCAGTTTATTTAAAGAAGCTGTGGAATTAACCACCTGTGTATGCGAAACGTAGTTGCAGAAGAAAAGCTTCTGTTTCTTTCACTGTCTCTGTTACTGGCGCTGAAACAGTAAGTCTCCTGGAAGTGCTGGCTGACCATTGCAGGGTAAGAGAGGGAGGGAGAGAAAGACTGAGCTGGAGAAATGGGGGGGGGTGGGGGGGGGGTTCCTGGAAGGTTTCGTATATCATAATTATCCCGTTAAGCAACGGCGGGGTTCCCTCGGGAATTATTCTTAAATGGAGGATTTGCAACGAGAATGGGTCAGAAATGCTTCCAGCAAGCAGGAAATCCTGTTTTCATTTACATAATCATATCACCACTTCTCTTTGGTCCCTTCTTAAAGGCGGATGCTAATTCACAGCCCAGCTTTTGTAGGTTTAAAGCTGTTGTTGTTGTTCTTATTCCCTCCAATACGTGTCCCCTTACTGCCAGAGCTTCTCTAAATCTATACTCACTTTTTAACCTTACTCTAAACATCTTCTTTGAGCGTGGAGTTGGCCCTTTTGGCTCTTCTTTCTCGAGCACATATGTGAAAAACAGAAACATAAATAAAAGTTGATTCATGAATAGCGCTGTCTTAATTGAGACCCAGTAAGAGTAAGTAGCAGATGTTATACCGGGAACTGTTGAATCATCAGAGACCAGAGGAAGTCTGCAAAATCATATTAAAAAAACAAGCCAGGTGCTCGTGATTTTCCATTGCAGCACACTGTGGCGATGTGGGAGGGAAAAGGAGGAGGATAGATGAGGGATATTCATCCGGAAAGATCTACATAGAGAGCGATAGTGCAAACGTACTGTAGCATTCAGAGACATTTCTGGTGTCACCCTACTGTTTGATCTTGCCCATAAACTCTCTTCATTGTCCTTATTACGATAGTAAGCATCCGATTATTCACTGTAGAGCTTGTCTGAAAATACGTATTTCTGGATCATTGTTTCGACACACTTAATGCCGTTGGTACTTTCACAATCACGAGTGTATCCAAGGTTTACGATGAACACAGAGAAAGTGAAGTTTTCCCTGTCTGCACCTCCCTGCTTGTCTGAATCCTGATCACTGAGCACGTCCCAGGTCTCCAGCAAGAGAGAGCTGGAGACCTTTTCTTATTTTAAACCCCTGTCCCTGATCCATTAGGAACCCATCTTATATTGTTGTGTGATTCCTGCCCTAGGAAGCGCCGTGCTTCAGCGGCAGGCAGGTTCCTGTGATGGCTGTGCTCTCTGTCTGTAATAGTAGAGTAGGGAACCTGTGAGGAGGTGCGGTGACAGGCCCACTGAGGGGGATTAAAGGCCCACTCTGTCTCTCCTCATCTCTCTCTCTCTCTCTCTCTCTCTCTCTCTCACACTGTCGCTCACCCCCCCCCCTCCCCCCGTTTCTCTGAAGTGACAGACAGTGTCATTCTCGTCACTCAGAGGGGACCTCGTCCCAGGCTGACAGAGTCGCTTCAGCGTTCTTCTCCATTCCCACCGCAGCGCGACGCCACACAAAATTAGTAACCAGATATGGCAGTGGCGCGATGCTAGTGCGAATAATACCACACACTCGAGGGAGCCCAGAGCTGTGAGATTAGCACAGACAATTAATACAAGACATGCCTGCGAGAGGGCCTCTGAATATCTTTATGTTGTTTAAGCCACTACGACTCGAAAACTGAAACTGTCCCTGTGTGTCAGTATTCGAGGGAGTGTGTGCGTGTTCATGTCTGTGTGTGTATGTGTGTTGTGGAATTGAAACCCTAATTTTGACAGGTGTTTTGATGTCATCTTCCCTTTTACAGCCCCGAAGTCATGTTCTGTACAGTAGCTTGTCACAGACATACTTGTCCATTGAAAATCACTAACAACGGTAACGGTAACATTCCCAGCCTGTAATCCATGTGTAAGTGAAGGAAGGAAGTGTGTGCGGTCTATGTAAGCACAGCTAGGCCCTCCCTGCGTACAGGCTTGATAGAATAAAAAGCATTATTCATACTCAAATGAGGCCTGATGAGCACAGATGACCTCACCTCTCCTGTTGCCAAACAAAAGGTTCATTTTATAATAGAGACGGGGGGAAATGTGGAGTACAGAAGATCCCTGGCTCGTCCCACCATCCAGAATGTGCCCTCTACAAAGACAACAAAAAACTTTTAGCGACAGCCTTTGGGTGACCTTGTTAGCGCCAGCGCATTTGGGTAATCTGTGCTTAATTATTTTTTCCCTCTCTTCTACATAATACTACAGCTTGTTCTCAAACCACAAGCATTTAAGACGTGGCCATTTTTTTTTCTTTTTGCACATTCCAATGCCATTATGTTACATTGTTGCTGAATAAAGGCTGGTATTATGTTCCCGCGGTAAAGGGCAGAAGTGGACGGAGTTTTTATCTGCTGAACGAATCAATCAGGATTATGTCAGCTGAAAAGAATCACAGACAGCAGTCGCCTGTGTGTGTGTGTGTGTGTGTGTGTGTGTGTGTGTGTTTGAAATGTAGCTTATTTAAAGGGGAGCTATTTGTTGGTCGTGAATACATGGGGGTGACTGAGATGTCATTTCTCGGAACCGAGAGGATCTCTTCTATTTATTTTATCCTCTGTGGGAGGATTGGAAGGGCGCTCATTATCATTTCAGCAGAAATGATTAGGAGATCAAATAGAGATCGAATGCCATTTCCTTCCATTAATGCGGGGGGTTTAGTGCGTCTGTCATGGCATGGCTGTCCGGCTGCCTGTGGGAAAAAGACAGAGGGAAGAATGGAGGAGAGGATTAAGAGGGGACCGGGGCTTGGCAAGGGAGTGCAGGGCTATTCATTAGAAGGGCCCAAAGAGAGGCACACTGACTTTCAGAGAGAGAGAGAGAGAGAGAGAGAGAGAGAGAGAGAGAGAGAGAGAGAGAGAGAGAGAGAGAGAGAGAGAGAGAGAGAGAGAGAGAGAGAGAGAGAGAGAGAGAGAGAGAGAGAGAGAGAGAGAGAGAGAGAGAGAGAGAGGAGAGAGAGAGAGAGAGAGAGAGAGAGAGAGAGAGAGAGAGAGAGAGAGAGAGAGAGAGAGAGAGAGAGAGAGAGAGAGAGAGAGAGAGAGAGAGAGAGAGAGAGAGAGAGAGGAGAGAGAGAGAGAGAGAGAGAGAGAGAGAGAGAGAGAGAGAAGCCTTGAGCGGTAGCTCTACCACACAAAATTGAGGGTAAAGGCAAAAAGCAGTGATCACATGGTCAAGTTTGCCCTCCACATTGTGCAAACCTACTCATGCAACACTTTGTCCTGCTTTGAGACTCACACGCGTTAGGGTGAGGGTCCTGCCCTCTGGGGCCACATTCAAACAACCCACCTTACTGTTGGGCCTAACAGGCTGCTAATGCCTTGCCAGTCACACAACCAACCCTCAAGTCACGACTACGACATAAAAAAAGTGGCCTGTGTGCCATTTGATTGTCAACTTAGGCTCAAAATGTGACTGGATGTTAGAATCAGGAGTTGGCGTAATGGTCTCAGTGTTCTGCGATCTGTGAGTTCAAATCCCTCCATTAGTGCTCTTGCTCAGAGGGTTATTTTCCTCATCAGGAGCACTAAAAACCCTTGCATACTTCTTCCGTCTGAATAGCCATTTTCTCTGTATTGTATTTATGTATTGAAAAAAGGTAATAGATCAAGCACATTCCATTATTCTCTTATAAGATCATTAGCAAATATAATTAGATATGAAAGAAAGTAATTTGGAAAAGAGGGGGAAAAACGCTATCAGGCAAAGAAGACAGATTGTTGCATCAGAGTGTTTGGGCTTAAATTGCTCAGCGGAGGTATTATCTATCTAACCATCTTAGTCTCAGAAATAGTCACTGGGAGAGGGAGGGAACTCACTCCAGCCCACTGTTTCTCAACCAAGACCTAGCTTTTTCCTGTACGCCCATGTCTCGTACAATACCTACTGGTAAGGAGGAATAAATCAAATAAATAACATCTAAAACAACAATACCTACAATGTGTAGTGCCATTCTTTAAAAAATACAATATCAGACAGAGCGGAATAGGCCCCCTTCCCCCTGCATATATGGATTCTCCTTTTGTACTTTTGTCTTACCTGAAAAGGAAACACAAATCTTCTTCCTTGATGCAGTATAGCTGGGAACCTATTCATTGTGCCACTACCACATGCAGGAGTTTGTCACTGTTTGTGCGCCTTAACACGGTAGTGTGCTTTCTGATGGGGATCTGAGCAGAAACACCCATAAACACAAAATCCTGTCTCACCGCAAATGTACTTTTTTCTTCTTTAGTGGTGCTTTAAGAGATGGGGGTGGATGTGGATTCCTCTAGTCTTTGTGAATCGCAGCAAATGGTATTCATAAACATCCTGTATTCATTAAAACCTTCTAAAAATATGATTTGGGTGCACTTCCTCGTGCTCAAGCGGTGGTGTGTGCCGTTCGTATTTACATATTTATAAATACTGGGCTGTACAATGAGGCCTACCTTTGCCAAAAACAACACTTTTCGACTGTCGCCGGATGCCTGGGAGAGAACAAAGGCCTCAGAGGCACCTTCAATGGCAGTACTCTATGTAACTGACTCCTTGCCAACCTGCAGCAGACTGAAATGTACATATAGGGCCAGGGCATCAGTCACTTCCATGGCACTTATGTTACAGCTGATCTTAAGTCTCATGCAGTCAAACCCACATCATTAGAGGACTAGCACTCAATCTACAATACATGGAGGCAAGGATTATCTGGGGGAATTACTTCTCCTGCTTTAGTTTTGGCCTAAAGTTTGAATTTCAAACCTTCACATAAAAATAACAAATACAGAGCAAAACACAATGTAAAATAGAAGCATTTATACTGCTTTCCGTAGTAACTGATTAGCTTCGTCTTATGTAGTCAGGTGAGAGACTATGCCCACTCTAACACTAGTATTTCCCAAGGTGGTGTACGACACATGCTCTCAGCCTTGTGTTAGACCATTGTTCTGTCCACCTATTCATTTATCCATTCTGTTAAGCATGACACATGTATTAACACAGGGTGGATCCTGGAGCTATGTGTCCTCTTACCATATGCCTGGGTTTCTAGGGCCCTCTTCTCCAGTAAATGGCCATTCTGACTGTTATCTCACAGTTTACCAGTAGAGGGCGGCCTCACCCTTTCAGCATTTTCAATAGTCCTATTGACTACGGAGTATTTTTACAATTCATTGCGAAATATATACAGTTTCATACAAATAATGATCTAATCAGTCGTCACAGATATAGAGAGTTTTGCTGACCTGATGCTGTTGTAAATTGTAGCATTTACCCATCCCAATATAATTTGTTGGCATAATACATGTAAGGCTTTTCCTAATGGTAGGATTCCTTACATTATAATGATAAAGTGTGTAGTCTACAGCATTGACCGGATAGTATTTATTGAAACAGTACTGACCTGGTATGATAAACAGTAGTTGTTTTTAAGATGACACACACAAGTGGAATGTCAACGAGGTCCTTGGGTTGGCTGGTGAGGTGCATCTGCTCTGCACCCGAATGGGAAATTAAAACTGAGAGGAAGTTATGAGGAATCTATAAAGTTGGCCTGGAAATCTCCCGCTCGCAGTGGCAGTTGTTTGGGGAGAAGAAATGTCGTGCTTAAATAATAACATTCCAGGTGGCTTAGTTAATGAACAGTGAAAATCAAATATGGGGCTTAAGCTGTAACTCGTTACTGGGAGTTTTTTTTTTCTCCAATGGAAATCACGAGGAGAAGCCACCCTTGAGAGACCAGATACTTTTTATGCAAAGAAAAACATTTCTTTGTTTATTAGGTGGACTACGACAACATATTTAGTTTAGTGGGGGGGGGGGGGGGGGGCGACATTTAGTCTGATTCCTTATTGAATAGTTGACTAATGATAGATTGATGCGTGAAGCATAGATGTAGACATAGAATGGTATAAACCAACAGACCGTTCCATCATATTGCCATGTAAAATGCACACATGACATACACAGGCTTAGTGTGCCATCTAGTGGTAAAAGTTGTCTCTGACAGTATTCCCTGAGACTGCATGGTCATACAGTACCATGCAGATGAGACTGCAAATGATGGACAGAACAGCGATGCTCTCTCTTTAAGAGATTAAAGCAATTGTGTGCAGCATGTCTTCAAAAGCTGACTCCCAACGATGACCGTTTTAGTTTGTTGATGCGTCTGGCACGGGATGTTTCGAGTGTGAATTATGATTGCTAATAAGTAGGGTTCTGGTTGTACGGCACACACATCTCCAGATCCAGCATTAATATCGGATAAGCCCGGAAAGCTACTTTAATTATCTTTAGAATCTTCATCTGCCTTTTCTAAACTGTTCGACATATGAGTTTTAAGTGAACATACAGTGCGTCTTGATTTGAGAGTGACGGTGTGATTGTGCGCTTAATACAGAGAGAGTAGGTGTCAGCGATATTGTTCTTTGGGAAATCCAAATGATGTTTTATCCGTTTTTAGTTTCCCGTTGCTCTGCACCGACTCTTCATTTCATTTCGATATCTTCGTCGTGACAGCACAATCAAATAAACACGTTTTAATTTAATTGTGTCAGCTTCGTGACGGCACTTTAAAAGAACATGACATGGAAATGCATTCAGTAGAGTTTATTGCCAAATACATTTCTCAGAAGTTGTTGAGGGAATGAAACTGTGAGAGGAAACAGGGGTCGTATTATTTAACTCTCACACTCTTTCAGAACTTCAAGATAAGCGTGTTTTACTGTCCGGGATTCAAACTTGCGTTCTAAGTGCTTACTTCAGTTCATGATCACCAAGTTATCACACTTATCTAGCAAACAAACTTGCTTGGAAAAAGTATGGAAATCCTTTTACTGCTAGTGTCTCATACAATTTTTTGTCTGCAACCTTTGCTAAACACCTCACAACCTCACCTTTGAGTCCCTGTTAGAGGCCTAGCCTACATTTGAACCAAGTTTAGAAATGTGACATTTAGTCATCGCAATGTTAGTCCAGAAGTTTGTCAGTCATACATGTGTAATGCTAATGCTAATTGTTGGTTCCAGAACAGAATGTCAGTTTCTGTTTTTCTCCTGCTTCACCCTATATGATGTTTGTTACAGTAAGAGGCGGCCATTTTGTGTGTATAACTGCTATGCTATGTTTAGTGTCAGAATGGTTGTGTTGTGGCTGTGGTGGGGTCCGGGGGCAGTCGTGTTAATCTGCGTTTGTTCTCTTAACTGTAGTTCATCTGTGGGTAGGAGAGGAGGAAGGCCATGGAGCCCTGGGCCCCGCGCTGACCCTCGACCCTAACCTCGCGCTGCCTAACCTAGCTGACACTGAGACGCACGACGCAGCCTCTCTTAACAGAGACTAACTCCGGCCCGAGCACCCGGCTGGAGCAAGGCAGGAACATGATGATGGTGATGATGAAGGATTACACTATATCAAAGACTTTATTTAAAACATGCTACCATCAAACAAGAGAAGTCATTCAAAATGAACTATGAAGGAGTGTTTCTGCCCTGTGTGAGGATGGAGAGGAGACTGAGAGACATACCTGCTGAAATGACTTGTAGACGCCACTGGATGTGACGCTCAGCAAAGTGACAGACAGACAGACAGACAGCGACATGAACTATTCTGTTTCCTGTCCTCTCATGGATGACTCCTCCCTCCATCTTCTGTCTTCTTCATGTCTCTACTTTGATTTGATGTTTTTGATGAAACTACCTGCTAAATGACAGTCCCTAACACGCCCCTACTATGACACATTCCTTGATCCAAGATGGCGTCCATCATTGTTGACAAAAAAAAAGTGATAATATTCAGACTGAACTGTTGTGCTGACTTGTGCTTCACCTGTACGACAGACTCTCTCTCTCTCCTATCAGACCCAGTACAAAGACAGGTATTCAATGACTCCTGGGTCACAGTAATGGTATTGTCCGTGGACTGTACCATTCCCACTCTTGTCCTGCTGGAGCTGTAGCTTTAACTCGCTCCTTTTGACTAGACCAACCATCTATGGAGACCAAGCACACTTATTGCCACGCACATTTTAGTTGCTATTTTCTACCCTGTTTTAGGGCACAATGCTCTGTGTGTCAAAAATGAATTAACAGGGAGAAGAGAAAGGAAAAACTAAAAACTAAACCCGAAGTATGACACACTCTGACAATCTTTTCCTGTGCTAGCTAACTAAGAGAGAGCGGGAGTTTTCAGATATGATTGGGATGTTAGTAGATGTGACAATGAGAAGAGAAAGCCTGAGCATTGTACAGTACAGTGTGATGATGGGCAGAGGACTGAGGATCCTCACCCCACCCCCTCCACCGTAACGGAAACAGGACTGAAGTGAAGACTCTGCCCTAGCATGGTCCGCTCATGTCTTTTCTCGCTCTATATGACAGAGCCTGTAGATGCTCAGAACTACATGTATAAAGAGAGAAATAGCAACAAAAAAAAGCGTTGTTTGTGAAGAGCAAAAAGTGTTGAAGTGACAGTAATAACTAGTTTACACACCCTTGTCCTGTAGATAAACATAGAGCTTGAAGAGAAGTTATCAAAAACAAAACGGGATTGTATTTTCCACCCCTTTTCATCTCTCTTATTGACTTCAAGGACTATAGTGTTTGCAGATGTTCGTAAGATACTGCCACCAATCAATGTTGCAAAGTGTTACTGACTACTGAAATGGTTTGTTGTATTTACTTTGAAAAAGAAGAAAAAAACTGGAAAAACAAATATTGTCTAGCCTTAGATACGGTCCTCTGTTGTTGCATCGACGAAGCTAGTTGTTTTAGATGGTAGGCCTTAGGGTTGAGCTTTTTTTTGTTCAAGTACTGTACTTTTTTGCCTTCTACATTTTAAAGAAAAAAGAAAAAGATTGACAATCTACTCATGTGCTCCAAACATATGCCCATATATACATAATCATTATGCATAGAAGGATTTTTTTTTTTTTTTTTAAGTATTTTGCACTGTGATAGTATTATAAATCAAATCTATACAGTACAAAACTAGCTAACTAACTACAATGAAGGTGTGTATCTGTGTGTCCCTTGACATTGTGAAATGTTTCTATGTCCTCTTGTGAACCCTGAGAATTCTAATGCGGTATGTACAGTGCAAATATATACAGTACATTTTCAGTTTGAAGGACTACAGTACATGGCTTTGACAAAATGTTATCATAGTGCCAACCCAAGGCATGCAAGTCACCTGTGTGGTCATCATTTACATACTGTTTGTTACTAAAGCAGAGTGATGATCGATGCTCAAATTCCACATCGGGTTGAAATTCCTCTCCAAGTAAAAAAGCCTCTTGTTTTTCATTTGCTTTTCTAGACTTTAGAATTCCCAATTCCAAAATATGAAGAGAAAAAAAGGATGAGAAATTAAAACAAAAAGTGGTATTGTAGGGAATTAAACAGGGTGCTGAGAAGTGGATTGTGGGACTGGGTCTGAGTTAACCAATCAGAGGGCCCGGTCAGTCCCATATTGATGCCCTCTCTCCCCTTCTCTCCGTTGTGTGGTTGTATAGAGAGGGGATAATATTAACTGTCTGGCTCTCTCTGAACCAGTATATGAGCATTCCACGTACGAACCTGTCTTGTGAGCTGAAAACCTTTTGTTTGCTGTATTCTCATGGCAGATGCTTCGTTTTGTAACTACTGAACTGTACTTATAATAAAAATAAAATGTATTCAAACTATAAAGGATTGTTGTGGAGCAATGGATTGTCTCTTTTTTTTCCCCACAGGATAACAGTCAGGAGAAAATAAAGCATCAAAATGCCAGTGTTGAGTAAACAACAGTCTGAACATGTCACTCCCTCAAAATGATTCTGTTTCCAGTCTACTCCTTTATCCCAGAGCGTCATGGACTATGCACATACTGTTGAATAGGCTACAATACAAACAAATTATGTGATATTGTCATCCACCACAATCAACAAAGTCACCTCACTGCGTTGGATGGAGAACTGTCCTATGCAGACTCAGTTTTGTGCTCTAAAATACATACATTCATGAATGTAGGCCTAGCCATGAACTCCCACCCCTAATACACTCAGGTACAAGCAAACTGAAAATGGTTACGCACTCATGCAAACCAGAGAGACCCACAATGGACCACATCCCGCCTGACACACACACACACACACACACACACACACTGAAAGAAAGATCAGTGTTCAGCTGAGAGCACTTCTCTTGACTGTTGTTGGTGAAGCGCTTGTTATATTGCGCTGAACGATGAGCAATATAAATGATGCATCTTTCTCCCTTCTCCCTGACTTCACTGTTAAGTGCTGTACAAGGAAGTAGCCGGAGGGGATACAGAACTGACTGACTACAGAGCTGACTGTGTAGCACCAAACTGGCCTGGCCCATGACAGCTCAGATGACAAGTTATGGTGTTGCTAACAGTAGCACGGTGCCCTTGGGCCAATGTATTGTTAATTCCAAAACACCATCCAGTGTTTTTTCAGGGTGGGCAAATAATTGCTCGTCTCCTTGTTTCTTTTTTTCTAGTCTATCCATCACGCAAAGTTGTTTTGGACATATTGTGTGTAATTGGTTAGTGTGTGTATGTGTTTCTCTGTGTATGTGTGTGTGTGTGTGTGAGTATGATCTAAGACAGAGAGTGCTGTGATGTCATTTTTCACGGGTCAATTACCGAGTTTGAGGGTGCTGCACCTTCGAACTCTTGAGACCATGTTTGTCTCATCGAAGGAATCTCTCCATTTCCCATAGCAATGTTATAGGCAGGAAAGTAACTGTATCAGCACATTGAAAAAGATATAACTTCCTTACCCACGTCGAAAGTACACGTCACTCAAGTCCGTTTTGTTCCCCTAGTTCAAGTCTGGGATGTTTTTCAAGGGGAAGTATTTTACGTTTTTATTCTTCCTCTGGTGGTGCCGGCTGAAACCTGATCCAGGTCTGGTTGATGGGATCCATATTCGAGTTAACAAAACGTCAGGACCCAGTCAGGACCCAGCGGCTGCTGAGCCTGCTGGGGAGAGGCTCAGGTCAATGCCTGACAAATTTTTAAACGGATCAGCTACACCGCACCAGATGTGGGGCCGCTAGTGATGCACGGGAATCTGGTCCTAATAAAACTCACATCCGTGGAAAGTAACCATTTGACTTATTTATTCTCCCTCCCTCCCTCCCTCCCTCCCTCCCTCCCTCCCTCCCCCGTCCCTCCGCGTCGCGCGTCGCGTCTGTCTGTCTGTCTGTCTGTCTGTCTGTCTGTCTGTCTGTCTGTCTGTCTGTCTGTCTGTCTCTCTCTCTCGCTCTCTCTGGTAGTGATATGCAGTAATAGTGTTTAAAGGAAGGATGTGTTGTATGGTTACAAATCAGATAGATCATCAAAACCAGGATATTAATGTGCGTGTGTGTTCACCTACTGTGAATGTGACCGTGCACGTGTCACTGATTAAAGAACACATCAGGTCATTTTTCATTCGATTCTGCTCGCATGTCTTTTCATCGCTTGATGTTCTGTGATGCGTCATCAGCTTGCCTCATGACCCTGTTCAGAGCTTGATGAACAATTCTTCTCCCTTCATTTAGCTTTTTTTCCTCCCTCTCTCACATCTCTCGTCTGGCCGTTGTCTCTCTCTCTTCCTCTCTCTCTGTCTGTGTCCATTTCCTCTTTCCCTTTCGCGCCATATTGTGTTGCGATGTGTGTGCGGCGACGATTGATGTGCTTAAGATGATGGTGCGGCTCCGTTCAAGTGTGCCAGCAGTTGTAACTGGGCAGATGGTGACCTCCAGTTGAACCTGTCCTTGCGCTCATTTGTTCAGCTGTAGTTAATTCCACAGGCCTCCATGTTTGCAGGCGTCTCTGCATTATGCACCACTCCCCCGTGGCCACTAGAGGGAGGTAAAGACCAGCTTTTACCACATCATGAGGCAACTGAGCAATTTGATCAAACAAACCCGTCACCACAGTCTAGAATAACCAAGTCTATTTTCTGTTGAACATATAAGCTCATGAACATGCTAGCTACTTATGATCTGTAATTCAAATCATACCCGTCTGTAACCAGAAGATATGGTTGTACAATCTGGGCCTCTCGGACTGTGCTTGACGCTATCCTCATAGACAGGGAGATCATAACAGGGAGATCATAGACAGGGAGATCATAACAGGGAGATCATTGACAGGGAGATCATTGACAGGGAGATCATGAGTTCTTTCAATTTGAGAAATACCGCTACTCTTTTGTGATTCGAAGTCGAAAATGTAATGCTTTTCTATAATACACCCGCACCCACACATACCCACCCACACCTACCTACCCACACATGCTCACCCACATCCAGACACACCCTGATCATCTGCCACATAATGTCATCTCTTCTGCTCAATCAGTTTAGACAATCCGTGCATATTTACAGTACACTGAAATGCTGTTTATGCTGTATTGTATGTACTGTACGGTGTAGAGTCATTTCTCTCTAAAAATTCACACACACACACACACACACACACGGAGACACACACACACACAGAAACACACAGTCCCCTGCTTCCTGTTTCCTGGTAAATGTGTCTCTGTGCTAGTCGCAGGCTCTGGCTTATGAATCGATGATCATGTGGTGTAAGGGAGATAGATGGCTTTTAGCTCCATCTTGTCTCCTCTAATTGTAAAATATTAGTCACATTAGACTCTGCCTTGTGATTAATGGAACTTATTTGGAGGTGGCCCTCTCCTGGCCCTCCCCCTTCCAAAGTCCTCCACTGACTTTTGAGAATTGAGTGATTTCACTTAAAGCAGACAAATAGGGCTCGCTCTCTCTCTGAGAGGAAGAGAGAAGAGAGAGGCCGAGCAAAGGGAAGAGAGAAGGAGGGAAGGAAAATAAGAGACGGGAGGGTGAGGGGGAGGAGGACAGAGGGAGATAAGTACAGGCAAAGCTTGTGTGGGGGGAAAGCACTGATAATAAGGTTTAAAAAGTTATGCCAGAAAAAAATAAGCCAAGAAATTTAAGCTTTGCAGGAAATAAAGCTTCGCCAGATTTATACCGTATAACACATTGCAGATCACACGCTGAAAAGACAACCCGATCTCACAGAAGGAAGTGAAGTCTTGATCTTGTTCTAAACCTGGTCGTCACTGAGAAAGGTACGTATATTCATCATAACTATTAAGAATAGTGCTTTCCAATAACCCTCAGCCCAGTCCTCTTGCCTGGAAACACAGTGACTGTTATTGATACCCGCAGACCACTTAGCCGTGCTGGAAACATGTTTGTGACGGCCAGAGACCGGGTTGCCCTTGTAATGTCTGCCATAGGAGAGAGATAGATCATGTTATGGCAATATGAGCAGTTTGTAGGGGACTTACTCAATACAGAAACTTTTCCATCCCGGCCCTGCTCTGTTCCTGAGCCCATGGGAAGTGTGATGTTTTCATTCGTCCTCTCTTCTGTTGTTTTTTTTTCTTTTTTTCTTAATTGTCTCAGAGGCCTTGAGCAACACCTGGCTTGTATCGGGGCGAGCTGACATGATCTGCTCTGTTTAGGACACCGTCTCCTCTGGCTGTTCAGCTCCCACGGTTAGCCTGACACACACATCACTCTCTGTTCTCTGTTAGCCACTGCTTCAGTCATAATGCTCCTTTTTGACACGGGTTCGTTTTTATCATTATCCTTTCTAAGAAGGTCAAAAGGAAGTTTCCACCAGGCTTATCTACAGTATGAGTGGTTTATTACCTTTCAGTCCAAATGAACTATTTCTTATTGTTTCTATCTCTCCGTTTCCCTTACACAAGCACACAGAGACTGTAGCCTACACTCTTACAGACTTGGGCATCCATTATCTGCCTGCAGTGACAGGTCAGCAATAGACTGTGCAGTCTTTAGCTCTTTGACGGACAGTGGGAGAATAAAGCTGGAGTAGAGACAAACCCTCATGAACTGTCCATCCCCAGGCCGGCTCCTCTGCTCCGGGACACATGCATGCACACACACACACACACACACGCACGCACGCACGCGCGCACACACACGCACACACGCACACACGCACACATGCACACACGCACATACGCACACACGCACACACACATACACGCACGTGCATACACACTGACCTGGTCCTGCTGAGACAAGTTGACATACAGGCCACATCACATGATGAATTTACTACTCAATACCCTTGAGCCCCAACAGTCCTCAGCCAACACAGTGGGAGAGGCGGCAGTTTGTGTCTGCTCAACGGAGACGACACTCTGCCACTGCAGGTACAGAGGCTCTGACCACTGGAGAAGCTTGACCTTACGGTGTGTGGTTTATAGTCATAGTTGAATGGCATCTACAAACACAAAGAAATCAACTGTGAGAGAGAGATAGAAAGGAACTTATTAACAGCTCCTTCTGGTACAACAATGAATAACCTAGTTCAGTATTTAACATGGGACTGAATCCCCAGTGATGACTTTTTAGCTTTCTTTGATGCATCAACACCCCCTCCCCTCTGCCTCTCCTTAAGTGTATTCCTTAGTGTTATGTGTGTGTTGGTTTTTCTAGTTAACCAGAGAAATAGACCAGATCGCTATTCCCCGAACTTCAGCCCAATTTTACATCAACACACACAGACTTCTGAAAGCTCTTAATACTGGGGAAAAAAAAAAAAAATGAAGTCAATCCCTCAAGGCCTTTGGATGTAAATACAAATATTTTTGGTAAATCAATAGACATGTACCTTGAATCAGAGTAAAAATTAATAAGGTAGACCAGGGTTCCCCAACTGGTGGCCCGACCACCGAATTTGGGGCGCGGGTGGTTTTATTTGGCCCCCAATGTTTTTTGAGCAAAAATAAGATAAAATCGTATGATTAATTTTGGGGAATTTTCATTGTTGGACATAAATGACTGTAAAAACACCAGGAAATCATCTCCAAGTGATTTACATTTTGGAAATCTGTTCCCAAGTATTCCTACGCATAATAGAGAGACACATGTTCGTTTAAAAATGTCAGCAAAGTTTGAAATGATTATGTTTTAGTCAAATATCTGTTTAGGCTTTGTGCGGTCAACTTGCAGTCTACAAATGATTTGTAATATGTTCCGGCCCCATGACCACCAAGGCCAACGACAGAATCTAGTTGATAACTCCTGGGGTATACATTCTAATGCTTTTTCCCAGCCATTACATTTTCCTGTCGGATGTTTACAGATCCATGCTATTGGATGAATGGATGCTGCTGTAACGTAGAGCTGGGGCGATAAACCGAAAATGATCGACCCTGACAGTACCGATCACTTATCGAGGGCGTTTTGCTGATATTGTTCATTACAATAAGTAGCCTATAGTATAGAAATGAAATACGTTTGCTAATATGGGTGATTGTTGATGGGACAATGGATGGCTACAACCATCTAACTAGTAGTAGTTGTAGTTTAAAGCATAATAAAAAAAAACTGTGGTGAACATTAATATTCCAACTTCCGGCACCGACAGAGATGGCCGCCTCGCTTCGCGTTCCTAGGAAACTATGCAGTATTTAGTTTTTTATGTGTTATTTCTTACATTGTTACCCCAGGAAATCTTAGGTTTTATTACATACAGTCGGGAGGAACTATTGGATATAAGAGCAACGTCAACTCACCAACATTACGACCAGGAATAGGACTTTCCCGAAGCAGATCCTCTGTTTGGTCCACCACCCAGGACAATGGATCGGATCCCAGCCGGCGACCCAAAACAAGGGCGCCACAGATGGGGCAGTCTTCTGGTCAGGCTCCGTAGACGGGCACATCGCGCACCTCTCCCGAGCATACTACTCGCCAATGTCCAGTCTCTTGACAACAAGGTAGACGAAATCCGAGCAAGGGTTGACTTCCAGAGAGACATCAGCGATTGTAACGTTCTCTGTTTCACGGAAACATGGCTCACTCGGGATACGTCATCAGAGTCGGTACAGCCACCTGGTTTCTTCACGCGTCGCACCGACAGAAACAAACATCTCTCTGGTAAGAAGAAGGGCAGGGGTGTATGCCTTATGATTAACGAGACGTGGTGTGATCATAACAACATACAGGAACTCAAGTCCTTTTGTTCACCTGACCTAGAATTCCTTACAATCAAATGCCGAGCGCATTATCTACCAAGAGAAATTATCTTCGATCATAATCACAGTCGTGTATATCCCCCCCAAGCAGACACATCGACGGCCCTGAAAGAACGTTATTTGACTCTATGTAAACTGGAAACCACATATCCTGAGGCTGCATTTATTGAAGCTGGGGATTTTAACAAGGCTAATCTGAAAACAAGGCTCCCTAAATTTTATCAGCATATTGAATGCGCGACCCGGGCTGGCAAAACCCTGGATCATTGTTATTCTAACTTCCGCGACGCATATAAAGCCCTCCCCCGCCCTCCTTTCGGAAAATCTGACCACGACTCCATTTTGTTGCTCCCAGCCTATAGACAGAAACTAAAACAGGAAGCGCCCGTGCTCAGGTCTGTTCAACGCTGGTCCGACCAATCGGATTCCACGCTTCAAGATTGCTTCGATCACGTGGACTGGGATATGTTCCGCATAGCGTCAGACAATAACATTGATGAATACACTGATTCGGTGAGCGAGTTTATTAGCAAGTGCATCGGTGATGTTGTACCCACAGCGTCTATTAAAACATTCCCCAACCAGAAACTGTGGATTGATGGCAGCATTCGCGCAAAATTGAAAGCGCGAACCACTGCTTTTAATCAGGGCAAGGTGACCGGAAACATGACCGAATACAAACAGTGTAGCTATTCCCTCTGCAAGGCAATCAAACAAGCTAAGTGTCAGTATAGAGACAAAGTAGAGTCGCAATTCAACGGCTCAGACACGAGAGGTATGTGGCAGGGTCTACAGTCAATCACGGACTACAAAAGGAAAACCAGCCCAATCGCGGACCATGATGTCTTGCTCCCAGACAAGCTAAACAACATCTTTGCTCATGCCACAGACACGGCCCACTACCAAAACCTGCGGGCTCTCCTTCACTGCAGCCACCGTGAGTAAAATATTTAAACATGTTAACCCTCGCAAGGCTGCCGGCCCAGACGGCATCCCCAGCCGTGTCCTCAGAGGATGCGCAGACCAGCTGGCTGGTGTGTTTACGGACATATTCAATCGATCCTTATCCCAGTCTACTGTTCCCACATGCTTCAAGAGGGCCACCATTGTTCCTGTTCCCAAGAAAGCGAAAGTAATTGAGCTAAATGACTATCGCCCCGTAGCACTCACTTCCGTCATCATGAAGTGCTTTGAGAGACTAGTCAAGGACCATATCACCTCCACCCTACCTGACACCCTAGACCCACTCCGATTTGCTTACCACCCCAATAGGTCCACAGACGACGCAATCGCAATCACACTGCCCTAACCCATCTGGACAAGAGGAATACCTATGTAAGAATGCTGTTCATCAACTACAGCTCAGCATTTAACACTGTAGTACCCTCCAAACTCGCCATTAAGCTCAAGACCCTGGGTCTCGACCCTGCCCTGTGCAACTGGGTCCTGGACTTCCTGACGGGCCGCCCCCAGTTGGTGAGGGTAGGTAACAACATCTCCACCCCACTGATCCTCAACACTGGGGCCCCACAAGGGTGCGTTCTCAGTCCTCTCCTGTACTCCCTGTTCACCCATGACTGGGTGGCCATGCACGCCTCCAACTCAATCATCAAGTTTGCAGACAACACTACAGGGGTAGGCTTGATTACCAACAACGACGAGACGGCCTACAAGGAAGAGGTGAGGGCCCTCAGAGTGTGGTGTCAGGAAAATAACCTCACACTCAATGTCAACAAAACATAGGAGATGATCGTGTACTTCAGGAAACAGCAGAGGGAGCAGCCCCCTATCCACATCGACAGGACAGTAGTGGAGAAGGTGGAAAGTTTAAGTTCCTCGGCGTACACATCACAGACAAACTGAAATGGTCCACCCATACAGACAGCGTGGTGAAAAAGGCACAGCAGCGCCTCTTCAACCTCAGGAGGCTGAAGAAATTCAGCTTGTCACCAGAAACACTCACAAACCTTTACAGATGCACAATCGAGAGCATCCTGTCGGGCTGTATCACCGCCTGGTACGGCAACTGCTCCGCCCACAACTGTAAGGCTCTCCAGAGGGTAGTGAGGTCTGCACAACACATCACCGGGGGCAAACTACCTGCCCTCCAGGACACCTACACCAACCGATGTCACAGGAAGGCCAAAGATCATCAAGGACAACAACCATCTGAGCCACTGCCTGTTCACCCTGCTATCATCCAGAAGGCGAGGTCAGTACAGGTGCATCAAAGCGGGGATTGAGAGCTTGAAAAACAACTTCTATCTCAAGGCCATCAGACTGTTAAACAGCCATCACTAACATTGAGTGGCTGCTGCCAACATACTGACTCATCTCTAGCCACTTTAATAATGAAAAAATGGATGTAATAAATGTATCACTAGCCACTTTAAACAATGCCACTTTATATCATGTTTACATAGCCTACATTACTCATATGTATATGTATTATCTCATATGTATATACTGTACTCTATAACATCTACTGCATCTTGCCTATGCCTTTCGGCCATCGCTCATTCATATATTTTTATGTACATATTCTTATTCATTCCTTTACACTTGTGTATATAAGGTAGTTGTTGTGAAATTGTTTGGTTAGATTACTTGTTAGATATTACTGTATGGTCGGAACTAGAAGCACAAGCAGTTCGCTACACTCGCATTAACATCTGCTAACCATGTGTATGTGACAAATACAATTTGATTTGATTTGATTTAAAATGGCAGGTTATCGTTGCGATAAACCTTCACTGGCCGCCGACTCGTCTTCTTTCTTGAACATTAATGTTATAAACTTATCGTTCTATTTATTGTTGTCGCATCAATTCAAGCATTTTATCGCAACATGGATTTTTGTCCATATCGCCCAGCTCTACAGTACACTCTTAGAAAAAAAATGCTTTAAAATCAAATCAAATCAAATTGTATTTGTCACATGCGCCAAATACAACAGGTGTAGACCTGACAGTGAAATTCTTACTTACAAGCCCTTAACAAACAATTAAGTTAAGAAAATACCCCCCCCCCCAAAAAAAAAACAAATATTAAGAGATAAGAATAACAAATTATTAAAGAGCAGCAGTACATAACAATAGCGGGGCTATATACAGGGGATACCGGTACAGAGTCAATGTGGAGGCTATATACAGGGGGTACCGGTACAGAGTCAATGTGCGGGGGCACCGGTGTCGAGGAACCTAAAAGGGTTCTTTGACTGTCCCCATAGAAGAAACCTTTGAAGAACCCTTTCTGGTTCCAGGTGGAACGTTTTTGTTTCCAGGCGGAACCTTTTTGGGTTCCATTTAGAACCCTTTCCACAGAGGTTTCTACTTGGAACCAAAAAGGGTCCTACCTGGTAACAAAAACGGTTCTCCTATGGGGATAGTCGAAGAACCCTTTTGTAACCCTTTTTTCTAAGTGTACTGTAACTCTTAGAAATGATTACTAGGATGCCCCAGAAAGGGTTATAGGTCGGAATAAGGGGGTGTAGATGTGTAGGTTGGACATGGAGGGTGAGGTGGTACTTAGGTGATTGGGAGTGCTGTTGGCTGACTAAACTCTGAGCCTTTACAACACGCAGGTTATTATTGGCCGACAGATGGTGCATCACATTTTACTGCTCACACCTTCTGTGGCTCTCTCTCCCCAGACGCAACTCCCCTTTTTCCCCCCTCTTCAGAGGAATGGAGCATAGCGCTACTCTTTGATACACAACACTCTCTCTCAAACCCAATCACAAACACACATGCTCACCTCTCTCGGTATTTGTCTCTTATAGAGACTTGAACACCTTACTTTTTTTTCTCTGTTTGTCATGCACATTCTGTACATATCCACGGCAGCACACAAACATACACATCATTATGTCATATATGTTTACATGTAGAGATACCGTATGTTTCCTTATACTGTACATGTTAATTAGAGACTGCTTTGTGATATTAAAGGACTTCCCTGTACAGTTAACATGTTTTCTTTACCTCCCAAAGAAATGTATTGCTTTCCTCCTCAAAGTGATATTTCAAGATTTTGGCAATGAGGCCCTTTATCTACTTCCCCAGAGTCAGATGAACTGAATTTTTATGTCTCTGCGTGCGGTTAGAAGAAAGTTGCTAACTAGCGTTAGCGCAATTTCTAACTGTTAGAAGTTAGCTCAATTACTGGAAGTGTATGGGTATCTGGCTCACGAAACTAGCTCTAAATTCCTTTATACTGGACACATTATAGACATAAAAATGGTATCCACAAGTTTGTCTGACTCTGGGGAAGTAGATAAAGGGCCTCAATGCCAAAATCCCGAAGTATCCCTTAAATACTGATTCAGAACATATTGTGGTCATCTTTATACATAGAAATTCAAACACAGCAATATAGAAGGCTATTTTAAAGATGGCGACAAGGTTTCCCTAATACAAGTAAAAATGGTTTGGCTAACTTTACTTGTGCCATTCTTTATTTCTACCCTCGTTTTCAAGTGTCCCTCGGTGATGGAGTGTCTCTCAAAAACAAAGCAACTAGTGGTAGGGAGAGGTAAATAATCCTAAGGAATGGGACATCACTCGCACACAGCAAAAGCCGCCAAAGGATAGCCTACCACGCAATTCGTTGACTACGAGCCTTGTGTTTTTCACAATGCTCGGACTGGCTACAGTAATAGCTTTCTTTAAATTTCGCATGCAACAAATATGTACTTACCGTACGAGCAACAAATGAAAACTGCAAAACAACAATGTGCCATAATGTAGCCATCCTCTGGCTGCCATGGCCGTGATTCAACGTAGAGCAGTATTGAAGCAGGGACATTCATTACATAATAGCAGCTTGACATGTAACACATCAAATCAAATTTTATTTGTCACAAGTGTAGACCTTACAGTGAAATGCTCACTTACAAGCCTTTAACCAACAGTGCAGTTCAAGAAAGAGTTCAGAAAATGTTGACCAAATAAAATAAAGTAAAAAATAATAAAATAGTAACACAATAAAATAACAATAACGAGGCTATATACAGGGGGTACCGGTACCGAGTCAATGTGCGGGGGTACAGGTTAGTCGAGGTAATTTGTACAAGGAGGTAGGGGTGAAGTGACAATGCATAGATAATAAACAGTGAGTAGCAGCAGCATACAAAACAAATGGGGGGGAGGGTGTCAATGTAAATAGTCCGGTGGCCATTTGATTAATTGTTCAGCAGTCTTATGGCTTGGGGGTAGAAGCTGTTAACGAGCCTTTTGGTCCTAGACTTGGTGCTCCGGTGCCGCTTGCCATGCGGTAGCAGAGAAAACAGTCCATAACTTGGGTGACAGGTGTCTCTGACAATTTTTGGGGCCTAGTATATAGGTCCTGGATGGCTGGAAGCTTGGCCCCAGTGATGTACTGGGCCGTACGCAATACCCTCTGTAGAGGCTTATGGTCAGATGCCGAGCAGTTGCCATACCAGGCAGTGATGCAACCGGTCAGGATGCTCTCGATGGTGCGGCTGTATAACTTTTTGAGGATCTGGGGACCCATGCCAAATCTTTTCAGTCTCCTGGGTGGGGAAAGGTGTTGTCGTGCCCTCTTAATGACTGTCTTGGTGTGTTTGGACCATGATAGTTTGTTGGTGATGTGGACACCAAGAAACTTGAAACTTTCGACCCGCTCCACTACAGCCTCGTTGATGTTAATTGGGGAATGTTCGGCCCGCCTTTTTCTGTAGTCCACGATCAGCTCCTTTGTCTTGCTCACATTGAGGGAGAGGTTGTTGTCCTGGCACCACATTGACAGGTCTCTGACCTCCTCCCTATAAGCGGTCTCATTGTTGTCGGTGATCAGGCCTACCACTGTTGTGTTGTCAGAAAACCTAATGATAGTGTTGGAGTCGTGTTTGGCCATGCAGTCGTGGGTGAACAGGGAGTACAGGAGGAGACTAAGTACACACTGCTGAGGGTCTCCAGTGTTGAGGAGCAGCGTGGCAGACATGTTGTTGCCTACCCTTACCACCTGGGGGCGGCCTGTCAGGAAGTCCAGGATCCAGTTGCAGAGGGAGGTGTTTAGTCCCAGGGTCCTTAGCTTAGTGATGAGCTTCGTGTGCACTATGGTGTTGAACGCTGAGCTGTAGTCAATGAACAGCATTCTCACTTAGGTGATCCTTTTGTCCAGGTGGGAAAGGGCAATATGGAATGCGATAGAGATTGCATCATCTGTGGATCTGTTGGGGCGGTATGCGAATTGTAGTGGGTCTAGGGTATTCGGGAGAATGCTGTTGATATGAGCCATGACCAGCCTTTCAAAGCACTTCATGGGTACCAACGTGAGTGCTATGGGGCGGTAATCATATAGGCAGGTTACCTTCCCTTCCTTCGGCACAGGGACTATTGTGGTCTGCGTGAATCATGTTGGTATTACATACTCGGTCAGGGAGAGGTTGAAATAGTCAGTGAAGACACTTGCCAGTTGCTCCGCGCATGCTTTGTGTACCCGTCCTGGTAATCCGTCTGGCCCCGCGGCTTTGTGAATTTTGACCTGTTTAAAGGTCTTGCTCACATCGGCTACCGAGAGCGTTATCACACAGTCGTCCAGAACAGATGGTGCTCTCATGCATGCTTCAGTGTTGCTGGCCTCGAAGCGAGCATTAAGGGCATTTAGCTCGTCTAGTAGGCTTGTGTCACTGGGCAGCACGCGTCTGGGTTTCCCTTTGTAGTCCGTAATAGTTTTCAAGCCCAGCCACATCCGATGAGTGTCAGAGCCGTTGTAGTGAGATTCAATCTTAATCCTGTATTGACGCTTTGCTTGTTTGATGGTCCGTCTGAGGGCATAGCGTGATTTGTTATAAGCGTTCGGATTAGTGTCCCGCTCCTTGAAAGCAGCAGCTCTAGACTTTAGCTCAATACTGATGTTGCCTGTAATCTATGGCTTCTGGTTGGAATATGTGCATACGGTCACTGTGGGGACGATGTCGTCGATGCACTTATTGATGAAGCCGATGACTGAGGTGGTATACTTCTCAATGCCATTTGACGAATCCCAGATTAGCTAGCAAAACAGTCCTGTAACGTAGCATTCGCATCATCTGACCACGTCTGTATTGAGCGAGTCACTGGTACTTCCTGCTTTAGTTTTTGCTTGTAAGCAGGGGGATAGAATTATGGTCAGATTTGCCAAATGGACGGGGGGGGGGGGAGCTTTGTATGCATGTCTGTGTGTGGAGTTTTATTTATTTATTATTTAACCTTTATTTAACTAGGCAAGTCAGTTAAGAACAAATTCTTATTTTCAATGATATCCCACTGTTCCTAGGCTAACTGCCTTGTTTAGGGGCAGAACGACAGATTTTTATCTTGTCAGCTCGGGGATTTGATCTAGCAACCTTTCGGTTACTAGTCCAATGCTTTAACCACTAGGCTACCTGCCGCCCCCAGAAAAGGAGTGAAGGTGGTCTAGAGTTTTCTTTCCTCTGGTTGCACATGTGACATGCTGGTAGAAATGATGTAAAACGGATTTAAGTTTGCCTGCATTAAAGTCCCCGGCCACTAGGAGCGCCACTTCTAGATGAGCATTTCCTTGTTTGTTTATGGTCTTATTCAGTTGGTTGAGTGCGGTCCTAGTGCCAGCATTGGTTTGGGATGGTAAATAGATGGCTACGAATAATATAGATGAGAACTCTCTTCATAGATAGTGTGGTCTACAGCTTATCATAAGGTACTCTACCTCAGGCGAGCAATACCTCGAGACTTCTTTAATATTAGACATCGCTGTAACGGCTGTCTGAAGAAGTAGACCAAGGCGCAGCGTGTTGAGTGCTCATATTTAATTTTAATCGAGACACTTTGAACAAAACAAGAAAATGACCGCCAAACAGTTCTGTCAGGTATAACAAAACACTAAACAGAAAATAACTACCCACAAACCCCAAAGGAAAACAGGCTGCCTAAGTATGACTCCCAATCAGCGACAACGATGTACAGCTGTCCCTGATTGAGAGCCATACCAGGCCAAAACAAAGAAATACAAAGCATAGAAAAAAGGACATAGAATGCCCACCCAAATCACACCCTCACCAAACCTAAATAGAGACATAAAAAAGGCTCTCTCATGTCAGGGTGTGACAATCGCGCACCAGCTGATATTGACAAATAGACACACACTCCCACCCCTTGTCTTACCAGACGTAGCTTCTCTGTTTTGCCGGTGCATGGAAACTCCCGCCAAACTCTGTATTATCCGTGTCGTAGTTTGGCCACGACTCGGTGAAACACAAGATATTACAGTTTTTAATGTCCCATTGGTAGGATAATCTTGATCGTAGGTCAACTATTTTATTTTCCAATGATTGCACGTTGGCCAATAGAACGGATGGCTGTAGGGGTTTACTCGCACGGCTACGAATTCTCAGAAGGCAGCCCGACCTCTGCCCCGTTTTCCTCTGTATTTTCTTCACGCAAATGATGGGGATTTAAAACGCCAGCCATCCTCTCCGGTGCCATTCTACACTTTCACATTTCCTTCACTCAGTCGTGATTAACCATTGGAAGCAATTAAAACTACTGTTCTGCACTAATATTTATACCAAAGGTTTAAGGGTCCAAACACTGATCGGCTACATAGGTACATAGGCATACAGGTATTTTTATCCTCCACTACACAATAAGCAAGAAAAGAGTTAGCTACAGTACATTACTTTGGCTGCATTACATCACACGTATCTTCAATCTCTAACGTCAACGTTACTAGCTACAATAAAGAACATTGACAAATGATGGACTTTAAAATATATATATATATATATATATATATATGAACAGCAAGGCAAGCTTACAAAATTGCTCATTCAATTTGCAGTAAATGCATCCACTTACAACCACTGGGTTTCACAAGATGACAGCCTGGTTTGCTCAGGAGTCCCTAAAACATTAAAAGGATAGTTCACCCGTTTACAAAATGACACATTGGTTTCCTTACCCTGTAAGCAATCTATGGACAAGGTATGACAGCAATCCATGCTTTGGTTTTGTTTCCCTGGTGCATTTTCCAAATGCTTACATTTTAGCATTTGTGGGACAAATCCCATTCAAGTCATGGTACTGATATTAGCATTTTTCCCATATCATGTTCAAATCATCTATAAGTGACTTTGTTGAGCTTCACAATTAGTTGTAGATACTTTTGGATGATGTTGTGTGGAAAATGCTAATATCGTTAGCAGGAATTGGATGGGATTTGTGCCATGAATGCTAAACGTTACCATGTGGAAACAGTGCCAGGGAAACTAAACCAAAGCATGGATTGCTGTCATGCCTTGTCCATAGTGCTTAGAGGGTAAGGAAACCAATATGACATTTGTAATTTGGGTGAACTATCCCTTTAAACAACACAAATTATAATTCATACAAATGTCAAACGCTCATATAGCAATCTAAATGTATAGCTAGCTGGCTAATGTTAGCTTGTTAAATAGCCATTTTCGTAAGTTAATGTCATGACAAACAAATATGCATAATCGTTTGTCTCTACATTAACTAACATATTCCTGTAAATGTTTAATTTTCTACTTCAATTCTAATATTTTTGTCAGACATTATTCTTGAAGCAACTTTCCAGGGTTGGGTAACAGAGCTTCATGGGAGTTTTGGGAAACACTTGATAGAAAGTCTGCATCTCAATTCACTTTGTTTGGAGAGCCAACTAGAGGGCTGAAAAGGAGCTACACCTTGCTCAAAGTTGATTTGGGATACCACTATGACTCGATGGGGCTAAGGGGAGGGCCAGGGGG
The DNA here is from genome assembly GCF_965601325.2 of Salmo salar. Lineage (NCBI taxonomy): Eukaryota > Metazoa > Chordata > Actinopteri > Salmoniformes > Salmonidae > Salmo > Salmo salar. Next base: position 14,091,452 of record NC_138301.1, read on the forward strand.
GGTATTTGGATTGAACCTTAGAGGAGAGTGGGGTTAGCTGTGACATAGGGTTAGTTGAGATGCCCATCTTTTCTAGTAGACCATACACAAAATGAATCATGTGACCAAATAATTAGGAAGAGGTCATCCTGTCATGGAGTCTGTGAAGGAAGAAACCACATGGAAAAATTGCTAAGCAAGTTAGGTCCAAAAAAACGTATTTTCACAAAGTCAAATTCATTTATTGTGTTATAGGTTTAATGATGCTTGTATCTAAACCAAATTACATAGTTTCAAGAGTGTTTTATACATCAGTTTTGGTATCTATAAGCTACAATATGAGGTCCTAAACCTGGCATGAAAGTGTATCATTGTACCTGTGAGGGTTAATATAGTCAAATGGTTGCTTTGGGGTAAATTGTGCAGTTTGGCAAGGGGCTAAACATAGCCAAGGGCTCAACATACCGCATACAAATGATTATTATATTTGGTCAGTTTTATGCATAATATGCATAGTATATTTGCCATTTGTTATGCATATGAACTCACGATAGTGCATTTTTATTGTTACAGGGCAGTTACAGAGCAGACATCTTCATGCCCCGTGTATATCCCCTTAAGGTTATTGAGAGACCAGACAAGGAAGTGAGAGAAGGGCTGGTCCATTCGAGCTGCAGTAATGGGATGAACAAATAGACCTTATGATACTGAAGAGGTACATTGAAAAAAGAGAAACCAAACATGTACCTGTGTGAAAGAGAGTCTATGATAGAGAAGCAGAGGCACCAGTGTCTTGTCCGATAACATAACATCTAAATATATCAAAAATCTTGCGGACCAGTTTCATCGGCTTAGTAGCCTCGAATACATCTTACCCCAAGGCTTATGTTCAATTTCCTCAATACCCAGGGTAAGAGGACACTTTTTGGACAAGCTATGTTTTCAAAACTGTTATGTTTACATGACTTCTGATTATTCACACCGAAACACAGCATCCTAAAATATATGTAGATATCTTTGTTAGAAAGAAGACTATATTTCCTTTGATGTGGTGATGTTGAGTGTACAATATGGCTCAATATGCCCCACTCTCCCCTATCACGCTAATGAGATAACTGATTTTAGATTGAAGCTCTAGCCATTGCCACTGGTCATTCAGTGTGTAGTACAGTCTGTAAGAGAGTGCATGTTAGAGTACCTGTAATGTGTGTCATGATTCTAAACCCTTAATAACACACAGGGAGGAAATGAGACAGACCCCCCCCCCCCCCCCCCACACACACACACAGCCTTTTCCCTTCATTCTCAGGGTAGAATGACTGTTTGTGAGCATCTGAAAGTCATTAGAGGCTCTGCAGTCTGTCAAGTGCCAACACACACACACACACACACACACACACACACACACACACACACACACACACACACACACACACACACACACACACACACACACACACACACACACACACACACACACACACACGCACACACACACACCTGCAAACACACACACAGGAATGTTTCACACACACTCGAACACAAAACCTATCACCGGCACACACTTTACCTCTTGCACACACACACCCTCACAGACACACATACACAGAGATACACACTGAAAGTGCTGAAGCCCAGCAGCTTCTTTCTGCTGTGCAGGGCCTGGGGATTGGTCATGTGCTGATGAGTCGCTATAATAATATATGAGCAAATCGCAAGCAGTCTGCAAATTAATCATTTCCCCCTCTCTCTTCCCTCCCTCACACACACTCACACACACACACACATACACACGCACTTGCTCTGTTCGTCAGGCTTCGGGAAGAGGGGCTTCTTGCCTGCAGACGTAAGTGAGGAGTGCTCTCTCACAGATGGTAACACTGGCATCAGATGGAGTTTATATAAGAGTGGTTTTGATTACATGCCAAGGCAATGTCGTGGGAGAGTGTGTGTCTGCGTGTTGGCTTCGTGTACATGTGAACATTTAGTGTACGTTCATGTGTATGTTTGTGAACAGATTTGTGTGTTTGAACATATGCGTATAACTGTGCATTTGTAAATGTGTGTGTGTGTACAGGTTTGTGTAAGCATTGTTCGTGTGTGGATCGTAGAAGGAGCCACCAGAGGGAAGCAGTCATGAGGCTGTTACACTGCGACGTTCACTAGGAGAGAGAGAGAGAGAGATGCTTGAGTGGAGAGGGGGAAATCGTGGCTATGGCAATAGAGGAGAGAGATAGGATTATAGCAGCACCTCGTGGATCTCTCTTACTTCTCTCTCTACTTGGAAACATGATCAGAGAGCTTCACCGCAGACAACATCCAACACATCTCTGTTAGCTAGGGAGCGGACAAAAGGAGCGAGCTACAGTACCCATCTGCAGCCACCCAGCAGTAGAGAGGCTGGCAAGGGAGGGGTGAGGAGGTGGAAGCAAAGGAGGAGGAGGATGTGAGAGTGGAGGGGAATGAGGGCGGTCTCCTCCTGCCTTTTTCTTCTCCGAGGCGTGGAGGAGAGAGGGCTGAGGGGTAAGTAGGGGGCGCGGGCAGAGTGAGTAGATACAGTGGGTTGTTTGAGGAAGTCATGTGGTAGTAACCCAGCCCTCCCTCCCCCTTTGTTCCCTCTGATCTCTACGCTCAAGGCCTTTGGGTGTTAATTAGGAGACCTAGATAATGCCACACTAATGAAAACAAGACCAGTGTTTTCTCTTTCTTTTCAGATAAAGCTTTGGGTTGGGTTTTGAACAGTCTCTGGACACAAGACAGAGAGGGATAGAAAGGGAAAGAGAGAGAGAAAGAGCGCGAGAGAGAGAGAGAAAGAAATAGAAAGATGGAAAGACAGAGGGAGTGAAATACGAGAAAGAAAAGGAGAGAGAAAGCAAGAGAAGGAATGAGGGGGAGAGGTTTCTGAGGTTAAACTATTTTTCCTGTTTCTTGTCACTCGGCACCTCCACACACAATGGCCCAGCGGAGTGTGTCATGAAGGGGAAAAGGAAAATCTCTCCTGTACAGTCAGCACTGTTCTACCTGCTGACCCATTGTGTGGGCGACTACACACACGCACGCACACACACACACACGCGCGCGCACACACACAGCTCTATTCTGTTTTGCAGATCCCAACATGTTTGTGTGCAGATGTATGATCTGTAGCAGGATTAAAGTGGGTGATGTAAGTAGGTGTGGGTTAGCCCTTTAGAGAATCAGAAGAAGTGTTGGTATCTGAGGCAGGTGGTGGGTGAATCGGTGGGAGCCATCTTGGGAATAATCCATGCGGGCAGTGCTGTTGTGTCTTTATGTGCTGGCCTTTTGTTTGGGTTATCGGAGTGTGTGCAGGAGTAGGTGGATTAGATGGAAACTTAAGAAGCATGACTGTCTCAATGCAGTTTGGTCCAGGCATCTGTCATTCCTCAGTCCAACACCACACACCCTATAAATCCCAGAACACACAGGCCAGACTGATGCCCTTCATTTCAACAACGCTATGCAGAGATGCTGCAGGGAAGGGGGGCCATATGTGTGTTTTCTTCTTTTGAAAGGAAGAAACTATTTAGTTTACAATTCAACCTAGGATGAGCACCATATTCCTACAGTGTTATGCATGAGTAAGTCATTCTGGTAATCTCAGAAACAGCGTGCCTTCGTCTTCATCTAGGACAGTCAATGTCATTGTGTTTTTTTAAATTCTAGATTGCACTTTTTACCTTGGCTAGACCTCGCTGCAACGTTAGAACTGATCCGTTTATTTTAAAAGTGCAGAAAAAAAAGAGAGATAGAAAAGGGAAGAAGAATAGAGTTGACTTGTTTGGGGCAACACTCGGCCCCCCTTAAGTGTAAAATGGGATGAGATATTCTGCCTCTCGGACTTAACGTAATGTAAGAGAGTGTGAAATTAAACTGCACAGGAATAAAAGGGGGTCTTCGTCGTGTGTCGCCGGCTCGCTTATCGAAACATTCAGACAGCTGGAACATCTAAAGCTCCAAAAACTCATACCAATCCCCTTTGTGTAGGTCCTGAGCAGACATTGTGGTATTTGAAAGCCGCTGAGACTCCAAAGCCAGAGTTAGAACGACAAACACAAAGTGCCTCTAAATCCTGTCTCTTCGCGGCACCACAATGTATCAGTGTGTGTGTATGCGTTTTGTGTACCTTTAATTCCTATCCTTCTCTTCATGTCGTTACATTCCCTGCACCTACACAGCGTCTATAAACTCTGTTCATTTGATTTACTACATCTCAAACAGATATATTTTTTTTTTAATTAGAGGAGAGAAAATGTACCGTTATTAATAAAAACCTAAAGTAGTGTACAAGAGAACATGTCTGGGTTTCCTCTCGGGTGGATGAGCGAGATAAGTGAAGTCGGTTACGACGGGCACGTATTCTACATCGCTCAAACAAACAGCGCGGGCTAGTAAGGGGCCATTGTGTTTGCTGCAGTGATGATCAAATCCTGTCTAGAGAGTACAGCACATGCAACTGTTGGGAGCGGTGAAGGATGCAGCTTGTGCAGTGCACCGCTAAAACACTGCAATGTTCAGGGGGAACCGCTGCGGCTCCTCTGAAAAGATGCAGGTTAAAAGAGCGAACACTGAAAGAGTTTTAAAGACACGTCTCAGGAGAGTACTAAAGCTAAAGCACTGTGTAGTAGACAGACTGTAGAGTCGCATTCAGTGCCTCGGTGACAGAGCTCATTTTACATTCTGATAAAGTAATCCTGAGTAGTGATGAGGTGACTGACTGTTGTCTCTCTCTTGTTGTCCTCGTACAGGTCTCGGAGGTCACGGAGGTCAGGGGGGTCGGAAGCCGTTCCAGTGCAGGTACTGCTCCTACGGTGCCTCTCAGAAGGGCAACCTGAAGACCCATGTCCTGTGTGTCCACCGCATGCCCTTTGACAACAGCCAGTACCCTGACCGCCGCTTCAAACGCTCCCACGTCGACTCGGACGCCTCAGGGAACTCTGATGATGGGACCACCAGCTACCCCACGGGAACCCAGGGGGGCATGGCCGAACCCCCTCTCGCTGGAGACCCCCTGCATCCATGACTGATGTCACCTGGCATGGGGGTGCCAACCTTCAACTCTACAACTACTGTACTCTCTAGAGCCACATAACAAGGATTAGTCACTTCGTTTACCCCTAAAGCACTGCCAGACAAAGGGGAGCATCGGTGACTGTACCATTTTACCCAGAGCTTGCAGGACATCCTCAGTGTGTATTAGGTTAATAACAATAACATAACATGCATATAAACTACACATACACGTTCATTCATATAAAACACAGATATGTTAAATGTAGTTATGTGACAAACAGTGGAGACGACTATATTAAAAAGAAAAAAAAGAAAATAGATAAAATCCTTAAAGTGACTTTTGTCAAAAAAAAGAATAATGCTTTTATCAGAAAAATTATCCCTTAAACGATTTAGCGACAGTTGGGGAAGATGGAAGAGGCCTGTTAAACACCCCTCTCAGAACATGACACCGGCTGCTGCCATTTGCAGAGGGCGAATGATGAGCAGTCAGTGGAGGCTGGGCAGGCAGCGGCAGTGGTGGGGCGGCCTTGGTGCCAGCCTGACTGGAGCTGTCATCCCAGAGGAAATCAATTCACCCCCCCCCCCCCTCTCATTTTTTCATCTTTCTCGACCCATCAGTCCAGCCCCCTCCACCCTCAGCCCTCTGCCCCTACTGCACTACAGGAGTAACCTAACCCTGGTCGACATGCGAGGGGGTCAAACTCAGTTCCATCAGCTGGCCAGAGCCACCCTCCTCCTCCTCCTCCTCCCCCTCCACTTTCGCTGTCTCTTTAAAACGACTCAAATCCAACATGGCCTCTGGAAGTAAAAAAAAAAAATCAATGATGTATTTAAAGAAGCCATTAGAGTCACAGAGATGTGTTCTGTGCAATATTGTCATTTATTTGGATATCACCTTACCAGACACTGAGAGGTGGAGTTAATAGAATGTGTTTTATTTCATTTAGCTTTTATGTTAGATAATGGCGAAGTCTATTTCTAAGGAGGTGGGTGGTTGTTCTTTGAAATTGAAAGTGTAGATAGTGAAGATGCACGTATTGGAATTGGAACCTCTACAACTTGATGTAGTCAGAGGTTGAACGTTTCGTGTATATGAAGACTGTGATTCTGAAATCTAATGAAGGAACATCACAGAACTTGTTTCCTCAGACACGATGCAGGACTATCTTCCTATAAGCTCTTCTAAAGCAGCTTCAGAATGAACAACAATACATAAAGATAATCAACCTGCTCCCTGTCTCTAATTTAAATGTATTACTTAAAAAATAGACAAAAGGACTTTTTCTACAAATGTATTTTCCAATTCATTTTTAGGTTTCGGACAAAGCATTTTGTGAGTATAATTATTGCATGTTTTTTTGTGTTGATTTTCTATATGCTACTTTACTGAAACAATTAACAAACCATATAGTTTTGATCCTATAAAATCAAGCTGCTTAAAGGGCAAAAAAAGTTTCAGTATACTTCCTTTCGCTGAAGGCTATTGGATAGTGGGGGGTAAACAGAATATGATGCTTTTTATTGTGTTGGTATGGGAGCATGGGGGGATTTTTTATGCTTCTGATAAATAGAAATGATCTGGACTTTAAGAAAGTCAGTATCTTTCCCTCACAGCCAAGGAGAGCTGAACACTTAAACCCCAGGGCCTTATAACACCACAAGCTATGCCTAAAGGAGTTTACAGTCCGCTCAAACACACTGCCTCTATCAGTTGAGAGAGAGAAATATGAAAATAAAGAATGAAAGACAGAAGGAAAGAAAGAAAGAGAGAAAGAAGGAAAGAGAGTATTGATATGTACAGAATGCAGTTGTGGTTTAAATGGGGTCATTTTAATTAGGACTTTTCTGCCATTCAGCGATCTACTTACAGTGTTTTTTTGTTCATTTGCTTTCCTGGCATAGTTTCGCACTGCCTTACTTCAGATCGAGTCAATGTAATGCAACTGTTTGTATGATCTCTACCATGGAGCCACAACATTGAGATCCAACTGAAATGACTGTAGTGAGCTTTAGGTTTCAATGCACTACTGTGTTCTTGGTGACTGTGCCAGTCGCTTGCTTTTTCGTGTGTGTAGGTACGTGTGTGTGGGTGTGCCTACCTAACTATATTAGAGAAAAAAAGAACAACAAAAGAGTAAAAAATAAACAAAATAAAAAGATTTACATTCCATTTCTAGCACTTTTCAGGTTTTCTAGTATATCTGTACGTTTCAAGCTATGCGATATGGAAATAATGCTGTTTATGACACTGGAAACATCGTTGGTTGCCATTCTCTGTGACGTGTTCGTCCATCCCTTACCGTGCTACTGTTTACCTGTCTGTATTACAAAACAACCCATGTTTTCCCAGAAAATATTTTTTTTGCCATGACTCAATTAAGAAACAGATACAAATGTACAATTAGAACCTGAAAATCCCTGCACCAACAAAGAAGTTCAATCATTTCTATGTATTTCTCTCTGTACTCCGTGATCATGGTCACGATACTGTCCGCATTACTTAATGAAGTATATTTCTATATCGGAGGTAAAATAAGTAGGGGATTTTGTCACCACTACTATATGCTTACAACCAGTAGACAACTTTGTATTTAAACATAATTATTGGGCATTATTTATTATTCCACATCAGTTTTACAGACGAGGAAAACAATTCTGATAACGGTAAATCAAAGTTGTTCTTCATTCAAAAGTCACTTTTTCATTGACACTTCCTGCTGCTGTTAGGAAGTTCTGAAGTCTTTGAAGCGGTACCTTTTAAACCAGTGTTTGACGAAATAAAACCTCTACCTCTGGGAATACTGGTTCTGTCTGGTCCAACATGCAACATAATAACACTCTTGTGTTAGGCCTTCCCTTAGTAATCCTAATCGGAATTGTTCAGAACTGATCATGTAACTCCTTCACTGCCAATAACACCTGATGTAATCTAGTTGTGCCTACACACCTACCTGTATATGTGAGAACTATACCGCTGATTGCTGTTATTACCACACACACGTGATCTGTTACTGTCAGTCGACAGACACTTACACATTCCAGAGAAACCCAGGTACACAGCCACAGAACACACTGATAAGCGCTCATCCCAGGTGCCGTAATCTTTGACGACTGTCAAATTGAAAAGAAGCTGGTGATGTGCGGCGCCAAATGAGACTGAATGAGATAGAATGGCTTTCATAAACCGTAATGAGCACCACCTGTTACGTCTCACCAGCAAAGCCTTCACTATTATGCCTCTGAAGAAAATGTAGGACTGACGCTTAATATTTTGAGCGTCAGTCTGCAGAGAGAGACTGAGAAAATGGGGAGGTATTGGAGAGATACGCTAGGGGTAGAAAACCCAGTGGATTTGAAATGTTGTCCCCAGCGCGAGCACTTTTTACTGTTAATGGAGAAATACAGTGCGTGGCATGTTTAATAGGTTTCGTTTTTATTATACAGCGCCGAATAATTAACTTGGAAGCAGAGTGTCACATAGATTTATCTTTTAATTAAAATAGCGGGGTTCACGCATATTTGAGTGGTAGTCCAAATAAACGCAATATTCAAATTTATGTTTTGTTTATCTTCCTGTTAATTATCAGGAGATTGTTCGCTGTAGAACCCTTCATATTTTTTCCTTTAACAAAGTTAGGAGGTCTGTATCGCAAGCAATAAACCCTCACAGTCAGATTTTATTAATTTATGGGTAATTACGAGAACAGGGACGAATAAGGTGCTTAGAGTGATCCAGGCTCATTTTTATAAACAGTGATGAATGTGCATTGCTAGCTGGCGTACAGAGATGATGAAAATAAGCATGATTCTTTTTTTTTATTGTTGGAAATGTGAATAATTTACAATATCTCTCTTCCATCACAGGGCTGAGCATTGTGAAACAGCCACCAAGCATAGGACCACACAGATGCACACTCACAGCATTCAACAATTCACATACAGTGAACACAAGCAGTCACACATCCGTACTGTGTGCATTAGTTTCATTTTCTGTCATTCCTGTCATATTGGTGTATTGAGGGAGTCATACTGTAGAACTGTACATCGTGTGTTGGTAATGTGCTTAACGTCAGTCTGCTAGCTACAGTAAGTGTCCCAGTGTGAGAAGAGAACAGGCCGGTCCTCATCCCCCAGTGGGAAACCCCGTGTTCATCCCCTCCATCCCGCCAAGCCAAGCTTCACCCTCCAGATAAGACCATCAAAAGGGTGAGTGGCTGTGCAAATGGAATCTCCGCCGCTGTGGATGCGGATGATGGTGATCTAATTCTGAGTGAGTGTGTTGTGTGTGTGTGTGTGTGTGTGTGTGTGTGTCCAGGCTTCCTCTCCTCTAACAGGGGGCTGAGCTGCTGGATCCACGATGTAGCATTCGTCTGGGTCGATGACTGTCGGCTAGATTCTGTAATCTGGCTGATAGCTCCGTTAGTGTCGTGCGAAGAGAGGGTTTGGGCCCGTCGTCAGTCAGTCTCTCTCTCCCACGTTTCCCAACGGGTGATGGTCCCTGGGCTAGGAAATCCCACCTGATCCAGGGACTCAACAATGTGATTGAAATGTGTGCTCACAGTCTAAGATGTTTCTACCTCTATAGGAGCCCCATAGAAGCATCTCAACTCCTTGTAGCCCAAGGTAGTTTTACATTAGGACTGCCTTTACATTTACCCCAGGATCCAGAGGTGTAGACTACTGTAGATAATGTCCCCTTGAGCAAGGTATAATCCAACCAGCTTGACATATGCTGTTTGGTACAGAATGAGGATGTGGCCATACATCTGCATCACAGACCATCGACCATCATATCATTCATATTGACCTACAAAGCCCTGGCCCAGACACTGGACCTGAATACTAATGCACTGAGGGATTTCCTGTGCCATGTCCTATGGAATACATTTAGAGGTCATGGGAGGTCAGAACTGGTAGGTAACTTGAGTGTGTGAAAAGGTTGTGTGTATGCCTACTCATGTTTGATGAGTCATTCTGCATTACAAAATATGTATGTCCCTCATTGCTCTTACTTTACCTAATTGAGTCCTGTGTGAATACGCTAGCTAGTCCTTGTTCACAATTACAGTATATCACTCAATCCCACACACCTATTTCTTTCCCACAAACATCAAAAAGTGTACATGTTTTGAACAACTGAAACAGCTTTTACTGCAATCCAGAGACAATCACTACGCTTAATTCTATGTAAAAAAAAAGTATACTTTTCTGCATATCTAAGCATACCTATTGAGCTGTCTGTATTTACACTCTCACAGACACAGACACTCCATCACACACACAAACACCCACTTCCTCATTTGCTCACACACACATAATATACATTTATACTGACTCTACACACATACACCCACTCACATACAATCGTAATATACGCTGCTGCTACTCTGTTTATCACATATCCTGATGCCTAGTTACCTTACCCCTATACATATCTAACACTACCACTCCAGTATCCCTGCATATTGCAGATATGCTACTGGAACTGACTGACCCTGTAAATACTATACTTACTTACTTTCTCGTGTTCTTAGTTCTGTTTCACGTGTTTTTATTCTACCTTATTTTATTTTTAGTATTACATTGTTATTGATTATTGCATTGTTGGGTTTAAAGCTTGCAAGAAAGGCATTTCACTGTACTTGTGCATGTAATATTAAAAATTTGAAACTTGCCAGCAGGCAAGATAGTTAGACAAGCTAGCTACTGTAACTTGATTGATAGCCTGAAATTGCTTCTTGATAGCTAGTTATGAGATTGGGAACCTATCTGGGCTAGCTAAAGCTAACTTAATACAATTGCTAAGTGGCTAGTAGTATTGCAGTGAAAAGAAAACATTTAACATATATACAGTTGAATTCAGAAGTTTACATACACCATAGCCGAATACATTTTAACTCAGTTTTTCACAATTCCTGCCATTTAATCTGTCACGGGCGTCGTATGAATTGGACCAAAAGCGGGAATGTGAATGCTCATTATCTTATGTATTAAACAAAAAATGAACACTGAACAAAAAGAATGACGAAAACAGTCTTGTCAGGCACACAACTAAACAAGAAACAACTACCCACAAAACCCATTGAAAAACACCCCTACTAAATAGGACTTTCAATTAGAGGCAACGAGGAACAGCTGCTCCCCATAATAAGCACGGGAAGTTGGCTCAGGTCTATTGCCTGACCTAGCCAATCTTCCCGTGTGCCCCCCCCAATTTTTTTTTATTGGGGCTGCCTCTCAGGCTTCCTTGCTAGTCGTGTACCCACATAACGTTCTCGGTCCTCTCCAGCCTTCCTCCATGGTCCTTCTCCCGCTAGTATCTGCTCCCATGTCCATGATTCCTTATAGCTCTGCTGCTGCTCCTTCCTCCGCTGCTTGGTCCGTTGGTGGTGGGTAGTTCTGTCACAATTGTCGTAAGGAGTGGACCAAAACGTAGCGTGAAAATGTATACTCATCTTCTTTTTATTTTGAAGAAGGAAAAACAAAATAAACACGTATACAAAACAAACGACTCCAAACAGTCCCGTCAGGTGCAACAAACACTAAACCAGGAAATAACTACCTACAAACCCCCATAGAACAAACACCCCTATAAATAGGACCTTCAATCAGAGGCAACGAGAAGCAGCTGCCTCCAATTGAAGGTCAACCCAATAAACACAACATAGAAATAGACCAACTAGAAATAACATAGAAATACACTAACATAGAACATAACAACCCCGAAACACCTTAAACAAACACCCCCTGCCATTCCCTGACCAAACTACAATAACAAACAGCCCCGTTACTGGTCAGGACGTGACAGAGAGAATGATTTATTTCAGATTTTATTTCTTTCATCACATTCCCATGGGTCATTGTCCATTTGAAAGACCCATTTGTGACCAAGCTTTAATAACTTCCTGACTGATGTCTTGAGATGTTGCTTCAATATATCCACAAAATGTTCCTTCCTTATGATGCCATCTATTTTGTGAAGTGCACCAGTCCCTCCTGCAGCAAAGCACCCCCACAGCATGATGCTGCCACCCCCCTGCTTCACGGTTGGGATGGTGTTCTTTGGCTTGCAAGCCTCCCCTTTTTCCTCCAAACATAACGATGGGCGTTATGGCCAAACAGTTCTATTTCTGTTTCATCAGACCAGAGGACATTTCTCCAAAAAGTATGATCTTTGTCCCCATGTGCAGTTGCAAACCGTAGTCTGGCTTTTTATGGTGGTTTTGGAGCAGTGGCTTCTTCCTTGCTGAGCGGCCTTTCAGGTTGTGTTGATATAGGACTCGTTTTACTGTGGATATAGATACTTTTGTACCTGTTTCCTGCAGCATCTTCACAAGGTCCTTTGCTGTTGTTCTGGGATTGATTTGCACTTTTCGCACCAAAGTACGCTCATCTCTAGGAGACAGAACGCGTCTCCTTCCTGAGCAGTGTGACGGCTGCGTGGTCCCATGGTGTTTATACTTGCGTACTATTGTTTGTACAGATGAATGTGGTACCTTCAGGCGTTTGTAAATTGCTCTCAAGGATGAACCAGACTTGTGGAGGACTACAATTTTTTTCTGAGGTCTAAGCTGATTTCTTTTGATTTTCCCATGTCAAGCAAAGAGGCACTGAGTTTGAAGGTAGGCCTTCAAATACATCCACAGGTACACCTCCAATTGACTCAAATGATGTCAATTAGCCGATCAGAAGCTTTTAAAGCCATGACATCATTTTCTGGAATTTTCCAAGCTGTTTAAAGGCACAGTCAACCCACTGGAATTGCGATACAGTGAATTATAAGTGAAGTAATCTGTCTGTAAACAATTGTTGGAAAAATTACTTGTGTCATGCACAAAGTAGATGTTAATTAACAAGAATTGTTAATTAACAAGAAATTTGTGGAGTGGTTGAAAACCACGTTTTAATGACTCCAACTTAAGTGTATGTAAACTTCTGAATTCAACTGTATATACATCTTTTTTTAAACAGGACAAATCTAAGAGGGCACTTGCATGACACCTCTGTCGATATACTTTTCAAGGTGCATTTTACTATTTGACCTTGTTTGATCTGTTGTTCCTCACAGGCCAGGTTCTATCAAGGCCCTAAAACTATAACTGCCTTTTTAGCTTGCAGCACTTCAACTACCCTTGCACTAAAGAAAAACATATTCTTTTTACAATGGTTTTACAAGAGCCGTTCACTTTACAGAATAAACTTGAACCCTGAACTGTTTAAAAGAAGCTTACAAGATGGATGTCAATGTCTCAGTACCCAAAGTGATGAGTCACAGATGTTGTCTGTCTACTTTGTGTTATTATTTAGCACTGTCAGGTAAAGTTAAACCTTTACATAGCAGGACATCAACGTGAAGCAGGACATCAACATGTGAACGTGGAATTATGTTTTTAGAATTTTTTACAAATGAATAAAAAATGAAAAGCTAAAATCTTATTGTCATGGCAAGCCTAAATAAGTTCAGGAGTAAAAATTTGAGAAGGGTGAAGATATAGTTTAGACGTCAGACAATAGCCTAATTTATACCTGGCGCTAACATGCGTCCTTTGTCCTGATCTTGTCCACATTCTGATTTTGTCCACATTTTCAGAAATATGTCTACACAGTGTATGTCTCATATCTGTCCACTCTGTCCGCAATGTGGTCCCTCCTTGTATGCAAATTATTTAACAGCTATTCTTTCAAAATAATATTTATTAATCTATTTTAAGACATATTGATGCCTTAAGTCAATGATGCTACCTGTCAATGATTTTAGTTGGCGGGATAGTGATTATTTAAATAGTTTCATTGTCCAGATCTGTCTACACTTGTAAGATATCCAGACACCATGCTTGCCTGACTACCTCCGGAGGCGGTCAGGAAGATCTGATCACAATGCGTATTTTAATTGTCTACACCTGTCTGAAAATGTGAGCACAATCAGAATGTCCGGTGAAGTCCATAAAGCAAAGTTACATGTATATGACCTGCAGCACGGTCAAATAAGTTCATATTTTCGACAGTTTACTAAACAACTACTGATTTAGAACCATGGAGTTACCACAAGTCAGCACAAAGACAACATAATCACTGCCTGGGCAATTCCAGCACCGTTTACACTTAAACATTTAAACATCATCAAACCAACAAGGATATATATATTTAGTTTAACACACTGAAAATAAATGTAAAGATACCAAAAACAACGTTGCTAAATATCAATGCTACTGATTTCTGCTCCTCTGTTCCTCGTGTGTGTGTGTGTGTGTGTGTGTGTGTGTGTGTGTGTGTGTGTGTGTGTGTGTGTGTGTGTGTGTGTGTGTGTGTGTGTGTGTGTGTGTTTACGTGAGTGCGCAAGTAAACCTTTTTGGGGGACTCACCATATTCGTTGACTAGTTGAACGCCAATGCCATCCTCCATCCTCTGTCATACAGTACACTTTTAGCTTTTGTTGTAATAGGCTACCTAGCTAAAATGCTTGCTAGCCCAACTTCCTCGCATAGGCAACAATGAACCAGCTAAGTTAGTTAGCTAGTTAACATGAGCCTACTAGGCTACATCTAGGCTACATATTGAACTTCAATCGTCTTAGGCCAGTGGCACAATATATGAATTTATAGTTAGATGAGAATCGCTGTCTTAATCATTTGCCTGTACCACGAATTAAGTCAAAGCCACGAGACCAAATCTCCATCTCCCTCCACGTCTTAGGAAAGGGCCAATTTAGAAAACTAGCTACTGCAGGACATCAACACAAGCAGACCAGAAAATTATGACGTTTTGCTTAGGATGTGATTTGATTGATGTGAAGCCAAATCCAAACTGGCCTCCCTTGGGGGGCGTTTTACTGCGCCAGGACAATCCATAGTTGAGCTCAGCTCAACACTGATTGGCTAATTATTTTATCCTTTTTTTGCAAGGGAGGCCAAATGCTTGCTGGCATCAATCAGATACATGGGCTACACATACTTAGAGAGGGGAGCTGTTTCCCTTGCTCGGGTGATTTCTCCCGTGAGATTCAGCCACTTGCAAATAGACAGAAAAGTATGAAAACACAGAGCGACAAAAGAGACATTATTTTATTATTTTTATTGGTCCAAAATTTGGGGAAGCCTGTCTTCTCTTGGCAGCCATGAACACACGCCACTCGGTAAAAATGGGCCTAATACCTAGGTAAAAAGACAAAGAGACTGGAAGGATCAGTGGAAAATAAAATGGATTCCTCATGACGCAACCATAACAACAAAACACCTCCACTGTGCCCTGTAATATTTCTTATTCTCACACCGACTCTTATTCCCCTGTATAGTACTGTTATTGTTACCACTCAAAAATGAACAGCATACACAATCCAAAATCAATTACACAATTACAGTCAGCTAAAATATACGTTTTTTTTTCTTCCTCCCTTTGTTTCTTTCCCACTTTGCCTCAGTCTCAAACGTTGTGAGTGGGCTGAAAACAGTTAATGTTTGGAGATAAAATATCAGATGTGTTTTGCCTCCAGATATCCATTAAAGTACAGAATGCTGTTTTCTATCACAGATTAGACGCCAGATGTTCCGCCATCTCCACTCATTGCAGATGTAATGGGCTAGAATGCTGCAGTTTGTGACTTTGCTGGCATCCATTCTGTATACTGCACAAGGGAAAACAGTTTGCGATATATAATTATACACCATTAATACTCAAGGTTTATTCCCTTGCAGCAGAACTAAGCTTAATAAAATGACAACCATCAAAGCCAGGCGTTCTCTTTTGAAGAGTGAGCTAAGAGTTCCTGTTTGTGTGTGTTTGTCTAGTTTAAAAACATAGGATAACAGGACTCACGTGAAATGGGACTGAAGTAAAGAGTATTGCTTCTACTATTGCATACTCACTCCATCCTCTTTCCGTATGTGATAGCAAGTCCAAAATATATCACTGGTAGTTTAGCACTGGAAGACTAGACACTACAGACAGTGTAGGACATTCTGTAGACTTGGTAATATGTGTGAAACAAATCCAAGGACAGAGAGAGAGAGTCTAATTCACTAGTTTGTACATACAGTAAATTAATATTGAGGACCTTTGCTGAGGGTTGAATTTTAACACTGGTTTGGTTATTGTCCTGGCTCCAGTGTTTTAATACAGTCAAGGAAAGGTATCTGATTCTCATTCACAACCTTTGCTGTAGCTTCAGACAGATAAATCTCTTCATCGCCTGTTGTGGTGATGCAGTTTCACATTTGATCTTGGAGGATGTGGTCATGAACAATCAAAATCATAATTATGGATACAGCGCAGCAAGGAAGTTTAAAAAATGGGTCCAGGGTGACCAGTGCTCATCTATTTATTTTATTGAGGTCTCTGTGCAAGCAACAAAATTGATTAATGTCCTTGTGCTTTTAAGACCCAGACATTCAGAAATGAGGCGGAACGCTGCTAAGAATTTCAAATGCGCTTTTAATACATCCTCTTATTGACGTTTAGGTGGGAATCTGTCTTTTTTATTTCTGTCATTTTAGCTGCATCTTTGTGTGTGTGTGTGTGTGTTGAGGGGGGAGATTGTGTGTGCGTGTGTGATGAGGAGGTAGCATTTATTCCTCCTGTCGTCTGTCGAGAAGCTAGCGAGAGAGACCGGTAATGGTAATCATTTTTGGGGCGAATTGCGCCGACGGTCTGATGTCGTTTGTGGAGAGTACTGTTAGATTGATCTGAGCCCTGGAGAAGATATGCTATAGGTCGCATTTTCCTCCTCCCCCTCCCCTCTCTACATCCCTCCATTTGATTAATGATCCAAATATGTGAATAGAAATATCAAAACAACTCGTCAAATAGAGATAGCGAAGATACAAACAGCTTAAGGAGGAAACAGCATGAATAATGAGCTTGTTCCTATTCATACACATATTTTCACCTCAGTTTTGCCTTTGCATATAGCAATTGAAAGGTTATTTAACCCTTTTATAATGAAATACATATTTATGTGTGCAGTGGCATGATGGGCTAGCATCTACTAAAGCTGATAAGGCAACACTATATAGAACATTACAGTATTTTCATTACTGTGTGATTATTTCAGCAAATGTCAGTATTACACTGCACTTACAGCAGTAGCCCCAGCCCTGGACCTAGCCCTAACTCTACTGGGACTGAGTGGTACAGATAGATTCTAAGTTTGTGTTTGTGCTCCTTGTGGGTGGGAGTGTGTGTGCGTGTGTGTATGTGTGTACGTGTGTGTGTGTGTGTGTGTATGTGTGTGTATGCGCGTGTGCATGAACGTGAGTATTGGAGTGTGTGCTTGCGTGCGTATCTCCTCTCGTCTAATGGAGGGCACTGTCGATGGTGTGCAGAGACCCAGACGAAGAGGCTGTGAATTTGTCGTGGCCATACCAGCCCCCCGTGACAGAGCAGGCCACTAATTGACATTTTCATTAACAGCGAATTTATGTTCCTATTTCTGTCTGTGATAATGACCATTCCTTTGGAGAGAAGTAGAGTCTGCTAACGGACGTGAAATAAGGGGGGGGGGGGGGGGTGAACTTGTTTAATTATGGCAAAAAGGAGGGTATTTTCTACACTCTCTTCAACTCTACCGCATGGTGGTTCAGAGGGTTGGGGAGAGGGGAAATACAGTATGTCACATAACAAGGTAACTAGGCCATAAAGTAGAACCACATTGTGGAAATTATTACTTTCTACCCAGAGGCTGCAATGTGCTTATATTGGCTTGAAAATAGGCCTTATAATAGCCTAAAATACTACAATTATACAATTGTATTATAGGTTAATTTTAAGATCAAAATCTGCCCATATTTGATCTAAAAAATGCACATCTATCTCAAACGCACCCAGTGTACATCAACTATACATACGTTCAGTATATTCACAGGAGGTGGTATAACATTGTCAAGCGTCTGATAGAGAGTTGAGTCTCACGAGAGAGGATAGGAATTCTGTTCCATTTGCATACAAAGCTAAGCAGATCCACTATCATATGATTAGGGGGAGTAATTAAAACAGATGTAACTCTAACACTTTCTTAAGTACCGATAATTAATATGTAATTATGCACTCATTTAAAGAGAAGTTAGCACATCTGATAGAGGCAGACATGGAATGTGAGTCTGTGGTCCCAATTACTGTCATTACAAAAAGTCTGCTCTTCATTTAAGCTATCAAAAAAAAAAAAAAAAGCGATTCTCTGTGATGGCGAAAGATAAAACGTCTCAATTGTTTTCCTTCTCTTTTAATATTTTCATCGCAGTCACCATCAGTACCCGAAAGAGGGTGGGGTGGCAGATAATCATGTTACTCGTGCTACAGTTCACAAGGCCCTATTAAAACCACAGTCTTCAGTAACGTCAAGTCAAAAGGGTCCATGACAACCACTTTGCTTTCCTTCATCTTAATCTCAGCGTGACGCAAGGCCCAGGTATTTCAATCCACCATGCAACCCCTGCTGTGCCTCCTCTCATGTCTTCTACTGTAATTGTCCCTCTGTTTCACTCTGTCACCCTCTCCCCTTATCCCGTGTTCAACCATACCGACGTTCCCTTTGATTCTGCAAGTAGCACAACCAAGGAGAGGACAGAGGCTCTTCTCTTTTATCCTCCGAGGGGAACAGAGGGAGTGGGGTACAGTAGGTGCCCCTCTCTGGTGGATCTGAGAGGCAATTGGGCATCAGAACACCCCCCCCATGGAGGGGCCAGCGAGCACAGTGGGTGTCCTGCTCCACAACCTCACAGTGCCGCATCCTCCCTGTTTCCCCTGTCTGTAAAACAAGAGAGCACCTTTGGCAGCTTCCGCCGTCGTTACAGCGACGCACAGCTGATCAACAGCCGGCCTGACAACTCAATTCAGCTACCACCTGCTAGCTGTCAATCACAGAGGAGAGGGGTGGTGGGATGGGGGGGGGGGGGGTCCTGGGGCTATTGATGGAGCTGTCAGAGAAGAGATGAGACGCGCCCGTCGAAGCTCTCACTCACTACCTCAATCTCTCTCTCTCTCTCTCTCTCTCGCTCTCTCTTCTCCTGATCACTCCATCTGTAGCTAGGGTTCCCTCTTTATCCTTCATTATGCCCTCCACACATACCGCTATGTGTACGCACATCATAGTAAAAGAATAACCATTGCAGCACTGTTGACTGTGTGTAGTTCCTTTGCTTGTTTCCGATTCGTCCATAGATATGCCAGCGTCTTCCATTTCCTCTGCGCCATGCTGTGGGGGAGAAAGAGCGTCTCTCCCCACTCGTTTACCATTACCATCTCTCTTTTCCCCACAAAGGCACAGGCAAAGGCACCCAACTCCATCACCAGCGCTTGTAATCCCATTTTAATAATGCAACGCGTCAAAACAGAACACCTGTTGCTAAGATGTGCTGATCCAAATATCAAGGGGATTAATTAAAAATCAATTACGTTCGTTTGGCTTTTGAAGGGTGATCGGGCGAGATACAGAATGATTCCGTGAACACAGGTAGCCCAGCCTCTTGATTTCAAATGCAGTTTTATTAGGGGTCCATTAGAACCTTGCTACTCGCCTGCTCTGTTGAGATGGCATTCTCTTCAAAACGTAATGAGCATTTTAGTTTCATCTTTTAATGTGCGTATCTCTGTGTTATGCATAATTGAAAAAATGCTAATAACTAAAATGTTTATTTCCATCTTCCTGTGTGTGATTTGTGGTTGGATCACAAAGGCAATCAACCCGACCAAGCAGTCTACGAGGCTCAGGGTGAGGGGGTTTGTTTGCCCTAGAAAAGAGACTATTCTCACACAGAGGATAATAGTGTGGCTGAATGGCAGAGCGAACGAGGGGTAGAGGAGAGAGGGGGGTCAGTACAGTACCCACCAAGCCATTGTACGGTGGCTCCTGCTGTCTGACTGGTAGGCAGCGTTTAAGGAGATCTTTGCCCTCTGTGAAACAGCCACAATGGGACGTTTGACCTGTGTGTATCAGAGGAGAGGCAACACATTTGGCTGGCTGGTCCCACACCGCCTCTCTAGGAGCAGGCCTCTGCCAGATCTATTCTCCACAGATTTGGAGTGGCGCTGGGCCCTGATGCTGAGGCCTCTCTCTCCCCCCTCTCTCTCTCTCTCCCTTCCCTCTCCCTCCCCTCTCCGTCCACTCACTCCCCTCTCTCCATCCCCTCTCACCATCCCCTCTCTCCATCCCCTCTCTCCATTCCTTTCCTTCCGCACACTGACCTGTTTTGCCTCCCTGAGGAGAGGATCCAGCCTCCTTCTGTTGAGCAGCCCCATCCCTCTCTCTCTCTCTCTCTCTCTCTCTCTCTCTCTCTCTCTCTCTCTCGCACATGCTCTCTCTCTCTGTTGTTATCTCTTACTTTCATGTACATTCAGAAACACAGCCACACAGACTCCCACAGGCATGAGCCGTATAGCTGTCATGCGCCAACTCCATGCAAATAGGATGCTTGAGAACTGGGAATATTCGGTGGCATGTTTACAGTGTGTGCTGTTTGTTATGCTTATGCTATACCTTACACGTATTGGTTCCCATTTTGCATAACCAGGTTGTGCCCCTACTCACTAGCACACTGGACTGTGGAGTTCACCCTCGCATCGAGTCTCGTAGACACATTCACAACTACACATCCACACGCACGCACACACACACACACACACACACACACACACACACACACACACACACGCATGATACCACTTAATGTGTTCCGGTCAGTATTTATGTATCATACCATACAGTACATGATATGTGTTAACCGCGCTGCTTCGTGTGAAGCCGTGGCACCTCCGTGGGCACAGTGACCAGCATAATGGGTCAGGGAGGGGAAGGGGAAACACTTCCTCCAGGACGCACATCATTTTTGTTATCGCTGCCCATCAGAGGTCCTTGAGAAACATGCACTGTACTTCCAGCCCAGGCAATCATTAATCTGGAGCCTCACACAAGAAAGAGGAGGAGAGAGATAGAGAGAGAGAGGGAGGGAGAGGGAGGGAGGGAGAGTGCCTCCGTCTGAATACCGACAGATACCCTTCACCAGCGTGAGAAAGACGGACAGACGGACGGACAGACATAAAGGAAAAGATGATTAGCTGAGTGAACCTGTTCTGCCCTATGAATACCCATTCACACACAGATCCCTCTCTCTCCCTCTGATTGTCTCATCATTCCATCGGAGCGGGCGCTCACACCTGACGGGCAGACAAGCCTCAGCTTCCCGCGTGCCGTATAATCAACGTCCTGTCAGACCTGTGAATACCCTGCAGACGCAGGGAGTGAAAGCTCACACACACAGGACACACACACACACACACACACACACACACACACACGACATACTGTACACACAGCAATACCCTGACCCTTTGCAGGGGGGTGTCCTCACACGGACGTTGTCACCGAGCACCCCGACACACACACATGCACATGCCCACACACACAAACCCACACACGCAAACCACACACACACACACAAACACACACACATACAGACACACCTGGCATAAATCACCGGAGCCTGTCATGCCGTGCTCTTCGTTAAGCCATATTAGTCTTTGAGCGGTTTCTCCTGATGAACGCCTCAGGTTTATTAATTACGCCTAATCATGATAAATGCTCCAGCCGTCATCTCATCGCGCCGCCTGTCGCAGCGTCAGGGTTCAACCAGGAGGGGAGGGACGGTGACAGAGCCATCCAACCTATTCGTGAGGGCAACCCGAACACCGACAGGCCCAACGGCCTAGCCAGAGCCAACTTACAATCTCTGGGTCATTCATTCCAATGACTCTTGTGAAATGTTGTGGTTTTCGAGCGTGTTAGGGAGATGCATAGGTTGGGAGTTATTCTCAGTTTATGACAATGTAGCACGCAATAATGAAAAGTGAACAGTTCTATTGTGTCCCATCACCTTGTCTGTTGTTTATGAGATTCGACAGTGTTTACCTCATTCATTCTTGTCAATTAGATCATCTCCATTGACTATTGAATACAAAGCATATTCACTGTAGAATAACATTGGCGCTTTGGCTAGTCCTCCTCAGGCAGTAAGGCGTTAAGCAGAACTCGCCTTTGTTCCAAAGTTACTACCATGATTGTTGTTCATAATTGTGGCTGTTGCCATTGGAAACAGGAGGGACGCTCACGTTTGCCCCTGAGTGCCCGAAAGCCTGGTTGTTGAAGTTGTTCTTCTTCATATCACCTGACTTGTGCCCACTCCCTCTCTTTTATCACTATTTTTCTCTCTCACCTTCCCCCAACTTTGCTCAATAACCTGTCAATGTCTTTCCCCTTACTCTGTACAACCACTCTCCCCATTTCCTTCTCTTCCAGGTTAGGTGTCATTACTTACTGCAGCATCCCAGGTCTGTGTGTGTGTGTGTGTGTGTGTGTGTGTGTGTGTGTGTGTGTGTGTGTGTGTGTGTGTGTGTGTGTGTGTGTGTGTGTGTGTGTGTGTGTGTGTGTGTGTGTGTGTGTGTGTGTGTGTGTGTGTGTGTGTGTGTGTGTGTGTGTGTGAGGGAGGGAGGGAGGGAGGGAGGGAGGGAGGGAGGGAGAGGCAGGTCCTTCACAGCCACTGACCCTGAATCAGTTATGGAAACAATGTGACAAGTGCCGTAATGAGAATAAATGAAACTATAGGGCATCATCATCCCTACTGCACGCAAAACCCTGCTCCTCTCTCCCTCTCTTCTCTGGGCTGGGGCTCCTCCCTGCCTGGGTCTGGCCGTGAAAAATTACACTTAATTAGTGGTGTAGTAAGAACAGAGAAGAGGACAAATGTTGCAGGCTATAAGTGGTGCTGTCTATTATGAGAATTATATATTTATGAAAACGGGGAAAACAATGAAGTAATCAGGTGGGTTTCTGTGGCACCCAGGGAGATTCTGACATGTGGCAGGTGATTCTCCACAGCTCCTTGCTATAATGAGACTTTTCATCACAGACATCAGCACCTCCTCTCTCTCTCTCTCTCTCTCTCTCTCTCTCTCTCTCTCTCTCTCTCTCTCTCTCTCTCTCTCTCTCTCTCTCTCTCTCATTCTCACTCTCTGTCTCCCTGTTGTTCATTGAGCTTGAAATAAGCAGCAGCAGTCATCTAATCAAAGAGCTGGTTTTGGTGCCATAACACAGAGATTGTGTCATACCAGCAAAAGACAGCCTCTTGTCACACACGACTGGCAGCTGTCTGTCTGTCTGCCCGTCTGTCGGGGCGTGGGAGCAAGGCTCTGACTGACAGCGTCAGGAGAGGTTGTTTGAGGAACAAACTCTAGCCTGTTCACTTCTGACTCATGGAAAGGCTACTGACCATATTGGTAAGTTGGAGCAAAAGGTTCCAGAAAAGGATGACTAGAAGACTGGGAGAGATACAGGTATGTACCGTATGTTGCTGTGGACTTGACGTCACAGCTGATGAGCCCATTGAAATCAGTGATTCCCAACATAAAAGGATACTCAAGACAATGTAAACCAAGAAAGAATGTTGTTGTTTGCTAATACGGTGCGTGAACAAGCTAATTTGTAGACAACATTCTGTCCATCCAAACAGACGCCAGATTCATTGGCAAGACATTTGGAACAGGGACCATGGTCACTTGGTTATGTCCAGTTGGGATGGAATGGTTAATCCTCATCCTATATTACAGTCCCCAACATTAATTACAGCATGTATTCAGTGTTGTGTAGAGCTTCTACTCCCCCATATCTCCCAATATTGCAGTATGCTGTTGTTGGATGAGTGAAATAAACATTACATTTTCCCCCCTTCTCTCTCTCTCTCTCTCTCTGTCTTTGTGTCTGGTAATTAAAGCGTGAGCACGCGTCAGACTCCACTTCAGACTAGGAGTGAGCTGTGTTAATTAACCTCGCTTGTCCCCACTCGCAAACGGGGCCCACAACCACCATTATGCTTCTAATATGCCAAATTAGAAACTGATTTTGAACTGCCCGTGCCCTGAAGAGTGCTATTGATCCCCCCTCTCTTTCCCTCTGTCTCCGCTGGCTGCTTTCATGCCTCCCCACCGGCCCGACGTCTCCAGCAGCACTGCAGTGCTATTGCCTAAATGAGCTATCCGATTGGTCCCTTTGATTAATGATGGGGCCCCCTGCTTCATTACACATGACAACAGGATCAGAATAATCCGACGTAGCCACCGCTGCAACCACACCGGTGACCCCCCTCCCACCCAACAATCTGTCTCTCACTCCTCCCCTTAGTCATCCCCTCCTCCCCCAAAGTTTATTTATCAAATGATTTAACCTATAGGGGTCATCATTCATATAGTATGACGTTTTTCTCGATCGAGAGCTGTTGTTGAATGTCACAAATGCATAAGAAAACAAGGTAAACTAGATGTGAAAATCAATGGGTAGGGCTCAGGGGAATGTAAACAGCTACATCAACATGCAGGATTTGACCTTGTACAGTATGTATTATAACGTGTCACCACACACTGTGGACAAGAAAATGTGTCGAGCTAGACACACACACATACACACACGAGCAAGCTCGTAATGCTGTGGCAGATTGTTGTCTTTCTGTCTATTTATACATTTATGGACAGGTGGCTCTCAACGCATTTGGCAGCGTCACTCAATATCTCCTTCTGTTGTCCACTTTCATGCAATTCTTTTTTAGTACAATTATCTTTCCACAGGGAAAACCTGTTCCACTTTGTTGTGGCGATGGACAAAAGCTATCAGCAAAGTTATCAGTTTTCACCGGGCTGCGTGTGTCTGTGGCTGTGTGTGTGTAATAACTATAGATTATATTGTACAAAGCCACACATAGTGGATTCACTGATCACAGGATGTTGTCCGTTCAATAATGACTTGAAGATAATTCAATCTGTGACTATTGACGTTAGTTCAGGGATTGGCAACTGAATGTTATTAATTGGTCAATGGGAAGGCATTGTTTCTTTGTTTATTGTTGTGAGTCGCTACGCCATTTATATCTTGAATGTCTTGTGGAAGTGGATGTTCCAAATAGCATTCACGCTTGATATTTCCGACAAAGTAAAGGGAGAGATGAAGTCACAGCATATAAACTATTACTTGCATTACTAAACCTAGTGAAATGCAACAAACACATGCATAAGGCCATCTGTAATGGTCACAATACCCAGGAAAATATTCTGCTTTATTAGTGACAGTAACATAATATTCTGCTCTAATAATGACAGTAACAGAATTTTCAGCTTTATTAGTGACGGTAACATAATATTCTGCTCTATTAATGACAGTAACAGAATATTCTGCTTTATTAATGACGGTAACAGAATATTCTGCTTTATTAATGACGGTAACAGAATATTCTGCTCTATTAATGACGGTAACATAATATTCTGCTCTATTAATGACGGTAACAGAATATTCTGCTCTATTAATGACGGTAACAGAATATTCTGCTTTATTTATGACGGTAACAGAATATTCTGCTCTATTAATGACGGTAACAGAATATTCTGCTCTATTAATGACGGTAACAGAATATTCTGCTTTATTAATGACGGTAACAGAATATTCTGCTCTATTAATGACGGTAACAGAATATTCTGCTTTATTAATGACGGTAACAGAATATTCTGCTCTATTAATGACGGTAACAGAATATTCTGCTCTATTAATGACAGTAACAGAATATTCTGCTCTATTAATGACAGTAACATAATATTCTGCTCTATTAATGACGGTAACAGAATATTCTGCTCTATTAATGACAGTAACAGAATATTCTGCTCTATTAATGACAGTAACAAAATATTCTGCACTATTAATGATAGTAACATAATATTCTGCTTTATTAATGACGGTAACAGAATATTCTGCTCTATTAATGACGGTAACAGAATATTCTGCTCTATTAATGACAGTAACAGAATATTCTGCTCTATTAATGACAGTAACAAAATATTCTGCACTATTAATGACAGTAACACAATATTCTGCTTTATTCATGACAGTAACAAAATATTCTGCACTATTAATGACAGTAACATAATATTCTGCTCTATTAATGACAGTCACATAATATTCTGCTCTATTAATGACAGTAGCATAATATTCTGCTCAGTAACAGATGGCATACCAATGATTATTCCTCAAAACAAAAGGAAGAGGGTGACACAGAATCCTCCAGAGAGGCAAGAAAGACAGAAAAAGGACAACATTCTAATTGAAGACACCTCATAGGTGTTTCTGTCCAAGAGGTTGTTATTTTCAATAATGTTTACAAGTATATTGGGGTATATTCAAGTGAGTGAGAGATGCCTTAGGCAGATGTGGCAGCACTACTTTTCACTGGTGACGCTGCTCATCCTCTCCCTGATAGCAGTGACTAGTTCAGTTTCAAATTAAGACGGATGAGTGGCCGGGTTCTTTAGATCCATGCTGTGTAGGTTACCTGTGTGCACGTGTCTATGGATAGGGGAGTTGTACAAGACGGGTCTTAAAAGAACGGTGTGCCCTGCACAGCATAGAACAGCATTAGAGTGAAGTATTATTGTTTCCTGCTTAAAGGTGAAAGTGTTTGTAAGGTATTACACAACATACATTGAGATGTTGGATCCTCTGTGCCTAACAACCCTCTTTGTGTAGTGGGGTTATCCTCGGTCAATATCTAACAGAATTGATGAAGAAAACACCAGTAAAAAAGCTAAACATAATACAGTCTGAAAAACACATGCACAGTACACACACATGCACACACTTGCTGTGTACAACATACATACTGTATAGGCCTACACAAGTTGGAAGGAATCCAACGGGGCCCTGAAGGCCTGAAGGCCTGAATGGCGGAGACACGGTGTCTGCAACCTAAAGACGGGTTAATAAAGTGGAAAATGTTTAACTGATGTGAGCGAACAGAGCAGCCAGGTGCAGGGAGTCTTGGCATCGATGTGTTCTCTCTTTATTCCAATGGCTCTGCTCAAACATTAAATGTTATTTATAAACCTATTAGCTTGATAAACCTCCTCAGGATATGAAAAAATCCGGAGGGAAAAAAGTTGCAAAGGAAAACAAAGTTTTCCACAAAGCAGACCGTTTTAGAGTTGAACTGCGAAGATAGGACCATCACAGATGTCTTCAGATGCTTCCTGTTGGTGACGTACTGGCCATAAAAATCCGGAAAACAGAGCTCTGCTCAAGTAAAAAAAAGATATATATATTTTTCACTTGCCAAATGTCTCATGCAGTTGACGATATCAGCATGTTTTGAACTTTCATCTGATCTCCATAATATCTGAATCCATTCAGTATGCAGGGATGTTCCACCCATATCGTGTGTATCAGTGGCTGTGATGCTGGGAGGGAGGAAAGCTAGTCTGCTGTATAGTACAATATGTATGCCTTCAGGGCCCTGGGCAACCATCAGCAGGAAATTAGCGCCGCCAACAAAACAAAACCGAGACAAATCTGCGAGCAATATCACAATACCCTGATTATCTATTCTATAATTTGTAAGCTGTTTCCTGGGAAAAATAGAAACGTCACCACTCAGCCCCTAAATCATTTGTTGGGCTAATCAACGCCAGCTCTCTTCTGCCCCTCTTTGGTTGGGTTAGATCCATGAGTGGGTTGCCAGACATTGTCACGGTCAGAGAACTCAGATTTACAGCCCTGTTCTAACACACATAATTAAACGTAGAAGTCGAGCAGGTCTAAAAAGAATGACCCCTCACAGTTTTTCCTTTTTCCTCATTCACTCTCTTCTTGGTTAATGAACGTTCTCTCTGGGTTCCTGTTAAAGAGAGAGCGTGGTCATGCTTTGCCTTTCTCTCATCTCTTCATCTATGTCATTACCTCGATATCTATATTCTACCCTTCTTTTCAGCCTTTCTTTACCTCACACCCTCCTCTCTCGCCCTCTCCTGGTCTCTGATATTGTAAGCTCTGTGAGCTGATTCTCTTGACTGGGCCGGCGGCTCGTTTGAGGGGCTTGTTTTGGGTGAAGTGCTAACACCTGTCTGCTTGCCTCCCGGCAGTAAGCGCCTGTGCCCTCACTGACAGCCCTGTCTGGTTTGACTAATGATGTGATTGATGGATGAAAGAGTGTGCATGTGTGCACACACACACACACACACACACACACACACACACACACACACACACACACACACCCGCTCAATCCATTCCAGCAAAGCATACACTCACACAAGCCAACCGCACAACCACACACATGCACACACACTACCCCAACACACACGACTCCCAGTATCTCTAGCCAGTGTTGTGTAGCACAGTAGCAAAGTATAGTGTAGTGTCAGCAAGCCCCCATCAAGTGGTGGCTGAAGCTGAAGGTGTATTCCCCTCCATGGCTCATTACCCAGTAATGGCAAAGCCAAAGAAAGGGAAAGAAGAAAAGTAGAAGGAACTGATTTTTCTCATGACACCAGACAGCAGGCAGGTTTATGGACTAACGGCCCATCACAACAAACCCATCACAGGGGGGCACAGACAGTGGAGCGGCCGCCCACCTCGCCCCACTCCCCTCTCTCTCTCTGCCACACCGTGAGGGAGCTGCTGGGCTTGGAGGGAGACAGCCGAGAGGGAGAGCGAGGGGAGATTATGATTCCGAGCAGAACACAGGCCGGAACCGTTGTCTCTCTGATTAGGCAGATTGCCTCGTTTGTTTTGGTCATGCGGTGCTCTGGGAGAGAGGAAAACGATCCCTGTAATAAAATGCCAAATAGAACTTTGCAACAGATGCGGCCGAAAATCAACCTCACTGAGACGATTTGAATTCCTCTGGTGACGCGCACAATCGATCTCTTCTATTATCCCCGTCTAGGTTTTTCCAAACCATGCGTCATATCGAATGAGGCTCTGCTCTACTGTTCTGGTGACTACATTATCGGCTGCTATAATAGAAACTCCTCTATACAATGCAGCTAGGCGTATTTTGAGCAACGTTCAACCGTTGAAACCGTTGAAATGGAATGTACACTCCATACTGTAGTCCCGAAAGCAGAGACATCCAGGGCTTTGCTATTGTCCAAGACACCAGTCGTTGTATTTTGGGTCCTTTTCAGAATCTAACTGAAGATGGGATCATCTGTATTCATGGTATAAATAGAGTCATTCATCTTCTTATCCATAAATGGTGGAACCACAAACCATAACTGTGCCTTTGACTCATAATGGTCCAGATTCCTGACCTCAGTGGTTTAACCTCTGTGGTTCCTCTGAGGTAAATGGCTTCGTGCAGTGTTAATGACACAGATAACAGAACATGGTCACAGGCCCTGTCACTTACTCCTGGTTATAACCTGGGAGTGCCAATGTACAGTATATGTAAATGTGGGAGAGAGTATAAATAGTAAAGGATTGGTGTGTTTGAGGGAGGGCACTATGGTGATACAAGTGTGTGAGGAGGGCAGAACTGTTCCTCCTAACCTTGAGAATGGTATCAGTATTCTTCCTCCACACGATTCCCCATTCAAATTGGGATTTCAAGGAGAAACACTTACTTTCACTGAGGAGCTGTAAAATTGTCTGTGAATTCCAGTGGCGTGGAAACTTTTCCTCCCGAACTGAAGTTTCTAGAGTTCATTTAAAACTTGGTTGTGAGAGGACCTGCCGTGGCCCTCCTGAGTCCCAGTAAGACTGATGTCCCTGATATGGCTGGATATGTTCATATTCACTCTCACGCCTTAAAAGCGGGGCCAGATTGATGTAGCGGCCCTCGCTTTCCCTGGAATCAAAGGACCATGCGTCTGAAGTGACGGGTGATGGAGGAGGCTGTCAGGGGAAAGGATGGGGATGTCTTAAACAGGATCCACCATGAGGACCAACAGCATCATTAAGAAATCCTGTATGGGAAAAATGATGAGGCAACCTTTTGATTAAGGAGGTGTCTCTCAAGAGTCTTAGACGCCGGGCAAAAAAACGAGATGTTTTTCATTTTAGCCGGAAGATTTATGCTTTGACAAATGTGGAAGTGGAAGTTGAATAATGGGATATTGGCATGCTTTGATTTCTTAATAGCTGTAATTGCTATTTTTTTTACCAAAGGCCTGTTGCCATTTCCTTCCAATGCGATGAGGAATATGTCTTCTGCGTGTTAATACATGATTTAACAGAAACGTTACCCTCAAAACTGCGGTGCACTGGCGAGAAATGTAATTTATCCTGAGGGACAAAAAGTAGCAAGAGGAAAACATATTTCTTATCTCCCTGCAATTGTGATCCACTTTAGCTACATGCTCAGTGATAGTGTTTGAGAGTAAAGGAGATAGGGGACTGTTTGATGTCTGTTTGATTAGGCTAAGAATGATATTATATATATATGCTGGTAGAAGCGTTTCTGTGTGCGTGTGTGCGTGTGTGTGTGTGTGTGTGTCAGTGGTACTGCAGAGGTTACCAGTCCCAGCCTCTGTGCCTCCAGCCGGCCCCAGAGGAGCCAGCTGCTGAACCTGCTCCAGAGTGGCTGCCTCTTGCTGCCTCGTCCTATGATCCAGCTCTGACAGGCGGCTCCACCCAGATGGCCATCCCTCTGGTGCCCGGCCAGAGAGAACTCAGGAGCAGCAGCACCTCCTCAGACTGTCTCAGTCAGCCCTACCTCAGCCCTGCCACCTCCCATCCAGCTCTGCCCTCCTGTCAGCCCCATCCATCCTAACAGTCCCCCAACCAGGAGCAACACTGGAGGGAAACCTGCCACTGGCATGATGCAACTGTAAGAGTCATACAAACAAAACGCCCTCAGTACTGCCATGGGACATTGAGACAGAGAAATGACAGCTATATCTGAGAAAACTGGGCCTGGAACTCTGTAGACTGGCCCACAGTAACCTTTGTCAACTTCAAGGCCAGACTGTCAGGGTCAAGGTCAGGCTCTTTGGGGTGACCCGTTGCTCACTCTGGGCTCCTTTGGTCAGGCCTGATGGCCAGAGAGTGCCAAGGTGCATCTGCCAAGTTCATAGAGACATCACCGTTGTTTTTTAAAAATGTAAACTAAAAACGTGAGGGAAAAAAACAAATACAGTGTGAAGCTGCTTTTTTCAAATAGATTCACATGAGGAAGTATTTCAGGAGAGAAAAAAGGCTAAAGAATAAAGTAGAGTAAGGATACGAAGTAGGAGGAGAGACAGACAGATGGTTGGGCGCTTTACATTTAAACATCATCCTCATCGGTGCTCAGCTTCAAGCGGGTCCACAGGGGAATGGGTACTCATTGGGAAGATAATGCAGTTCCACGGAGAGATGGACGTCAGGGATTCAACGCCACGCTTCACTGTAGGCCCAGTCCGAGCAGCCAGTGATAAACATCTCCATTTACAATGCATTGAATAAGTAAAATATTTATCTGAGACTTCAAACGATGTCCATAGCAGGCTATTTTTGGCCTGCCTTTTTGAGTATGCATAAGCTCAATTAGTTTAAAAATCATATTTCTATTCTGCATCAGAATGATGGACTGTGGATTCTATGTTTTAATACGCAATCCCTTGTCAACAAAGCTCCAATTGAGAGGCTAACCAATTATTGCGACGGCAGCAGGGAGATTCCTATCTTGCGAAGGACTTAGTTCGTCATCACTACCGAGAAAGTGCTTTATTGACTGACCATCAGGTAGCTAATAACATGGGTTATCTACATGTAGAATGAGACAGGGTCTCTCCTCAATACGATGCTAGTATCAAGATTTACCTTGTCCTACAGTCACAACATAGCCAGGAGAGGCAGGTTATATACCTTAGACAAGCTAATGGTCACCCTATCGTAAAGGTATCTTCAGTGTGAGAATGTGAGCACGTAGGCGGTTATATGTTGTGCTGTCACTATTGTATTTTATTCTCTCATCCAGTTGTTCCCTCATTGTATTGGTCATTGGGCCATGGTCTTGAACAAGTATTTAATATTGACGGACAGCTCCACGACAACACTATCTACTGGATGTGCCTACCAACGCATATTCTACAAGATATCCTATCCGTGTCTTATGTTTAGAATCTAAGCATGATTATTAATAACTAAACTCCATCAAAATAATCCCATTTCATTTCGTCAGGAAGATGCCAAACAAATACCCATTTAATCATTCACTGCCACAAAGCAACGTTGGATGAAAAGTCAAGATTCACTACATAAACTGATGGTGAATAGTAATCACAGTTTGTGCCTTGTTGCCAAGGACATGTGCATACGTAGCATGTTCATTTAGAACATGTCACTCACAGTCACACACATGTACCCAGCTGCACATACGTCTCACATACATGTGTGGGAACGTGTGAAACCTGTCTGTAGAGTGATCTGGTGTCCAGACATTTATCACTGTGACAGGGGAGCCCGTGACCCTATGTATGCCGTGGAGCCCCAGTCTCCCGAGAAATCAACGTGACCTCAAATGGGCACTCTCAACCGCAACTACACACACACAAACACACACACACGCTCACACACACGCTCACACACACACACACACACACACACACACACACACACACACACACACACACACACACACACACACACACACACACACACACACACACACACACACACACACACACATATGCAGGCGCACACACGCACAGAAACACACACACACAATAAAAGCAAGTACACACACGCACACTCACGTTACCTTACATGCTTGTACCTAAATCCTGGGAAAGGAGGACTGTAATAAAAAGGGTCCTATTGACAAATCTCATGGAGAGGATATTAGCAGTCCATTTCCTAGTTGGTCATTGTTTTTCAGGCAAATAGAGTGGCTGAGGGCTGAAAAAAAAGATTACCAAAGTTCAAGGTTTCTTGGAATCCTCAGGGGAGGCAGTGTGCCGAAGGCCTGGTGTTAGATTTCAGTCCAACCTTACCGTCAAACCTCTCCAGACGGAACAGGAAATTGTGTCGCTGTCACAGAAACGCATGAGAGAAATGTAAATGCCCTCCCCGTCTCATATGCACCCTGGAGTCTCCCTCAGGGGACCCCTCTCTTCGTGTCCGTCTTGTGTCAAATACCCCATTTTAACACAGAATTTGTATTGGGGGTTTTGCTTCCCTCCATGCATCTTCTTTGGTTACTAAGCAATGCTGCAGTGCCTAGCATGGCACAGCGATGCATACCAAAACAGACAGGGCTAGAAGAAAAAACAAGAAGGGTGAGGGCAGATGTTGAATCATCCAGTAAGCAAATACACAATGGGATTACTGTGTTAAAGCAATAAGTACAGGAGCTAGAAAAACCTCAGGATTCATATGTCACATTCTAAACTTTCTTAAACTGTCAGATTCATTTCAGCAAATGGATGAAGCTAAAACAAACAAATCATTGAGGAAATATGTAACTGCTGAGAGTTCCCTTTGACTTGAAACCCTATCCCAAAATACTGTAGATTTCGACTGTTCTACAGAACAAAAAGAAAGGAGACAAATTAATACCCAGACACAAGAGTAACTACCATTTTACCTGCCTGTTAACGGTCACAAACCCCTAACAATTATTGGACAACGCCTTTAGTTAGCAGAGATGAAAACCCTTCCCCTGCTTGTATCACTTGGCTGGACCAAAGTCAGAAACTAAATGGCTTCTTTTCTTCATCACTAAGGATGACTTTTATAGCGTATAGTCATCATGGACGATAGATGTTTCTATTTGAAGGTGTGATTCGTCAGAGTTAGCAGACTTCAGATTGTAGCCCATCACTGGAATGAATGCAGTTAAGAACAGGCACCCTTGTCGTTGTATGATTCAAGGAGGGGCTGTAAGGGGGCTAGAGGGAGCACAGGGATGACAGAAACGTCCGGCCAACACACCTCCAGGTGTGGCCATATGGACCAGGGTTTTGACTGAGGTACTTCCAGGCCGGCCTTAGGAGCGATTTATCAATGCAAAGTTAATAACATCCATTTGAATCTAACTAAAAATCAATATTTCATTACCAAATTGTTAGCGGGAATGAAGAAGGATTGCGGAAGTCTGGGCGGGTGCGTTGGAAAGGAGGCGTCAGGAGGTTCGATGGGAAGACTGGATGATTCATGGGACCATCAGGCCAAGAGGGGGAGGAAGAGGGGGCGAAGGAGGGCCAAGGAGGACGGGCGCTGGAAAAACTTGGAGAGGGCTCGCTCCCCAGTGACCTTGGCAGGGACGGAAAAATATATATAAGAAAATGAAAGCAACTGTCAACTCCCCACAGGCCAGGATCAGCCTATAAATCACACAGGAGACCACGGAGAGGGAGGGGGACCAGAGAGGAGAGGGGGTTAACCCTTACACCCTTACACTGGCCCTATCTTTACATCCACTGGACAGAGAGGAGCCACATAGTCTTAGATCTGTGAAGCTGGATTTACCCATATTAGGATATTAAATTGAAATGTAAAGGCAATATTCCTGCGTTCACGTTACACTCTGCATATATCGACTCAGTCGGAAATTACCTTTAAATGTCAATCAAGATATAACACGGATCTTCTGCGATATGTACTGAATCTAACCCTAAACCTCTTGAGTCTACCAATTTGTGTATTCATGCTACTGCAAGAGTGTCAATGTCAATCCATGTACCCTTATTGTAATGTGTTAACAGAGAAGGTATTAAGATGTCTATAAATGAAGTGTACTTCAAATAGTCTGATAGGCTTTTTGCATGGCAGGCCACTCAGTGACCATAGAAGATAAGGAGACCCTGTTTGCCTAATAGGTTTTTGGCCCTTATCCAGTAACATCACTTCCAAGTGGGAATGATATTATAGGTCTGGAGCCTTAATGGAAATACTTAAGGAGATGCAAGTAATATCAGCCTTGAAGGTTATGGCCACAAAATGTGTAGAAAAAGATCTGGCAATATCCTCTCTACTTCTTCATAACTCACATAGATGACGTATGATCCTGTTGAAGAAAGAGCAGCTGGTTGAATAAGTAACAGTTGGAATGGAAAGCGGGTGTCATATGTTTGACTATTTATTATCTGCCTTGTCATCTCCGCCCACCAAAACTTACGGATTCATAATGTCCACAATTAAAAATGGGAAAGAAACAAAACAAATAGTGATTCAAATTGACATGTCGTTCAGCCCTAAACCTAATTGACAATTTCCATTTGACAACGCTTATGGGTTCTGAACGTCTGTAAAGTGGTGATTTCCA
This sequence comes from Salmo salar, assembly GCF_965601325.2. Lineage (NCBI taxonomy): Eukaryota > Metazoa > Chordata > Actinopteri > Salmoniformes > Salmonidae > Salmo > Salmo salar. The sequence goes on from NC_138301.1 coordinate 14,126,503, forward strand.
TCAAGCGCCTGAAGAAAATAGATTTGGGCATGAGGAACAAATGTTGAAGGATTTTTGAGTAGAAAATATTTTTCAGGCAGAATACCTATGATGTGAAGTCCAATAGGACATACAGTAGGTCCTGGCTAGATCTAGTGCAATGTGATTGGTGCATATGTTCTTTAAACCCCACCCCCACCATCTCAAGGTTAGTACATCTTACAACATATTTGGCCTCTGGTTAATAAAAGCGAATGTTTCCAATGAGCCATTTGGTTTTTGTTTGTTGCCTCGCCACCCCCTCCTCTTCTCGGCTAAGAGAAAGCCAGATCTTGGTTTTGACAGTGCTCCAGATTGTAAGCGCATCAAGTGACAATTAAGACATAACAACATAAATTGTCTGCCGTCACATTTACCTCTTACCCTGCTTGATGCCTTCTCACAGGGCTAGAACAAAGAGAGGGAATTTGAACCACTTACCTAGAATCACCCCACAGACTGCATTGACCTGTGATGTATATTTATAGGTGGGCGCCATCTGTATAACTTGGGGATTTGTTTCCTAGTTTTGAAAAAAAAGACTGACTTCCACATTTCAAACAATGCAAAAATGGCATGCAGACACTAAATAATTCATTTGCTGCTAACATTAAACAACTGTTAACACGCTCAAATAATTAGTTATGCTTGCTTGACATGTTTGCATCTTTAATAATTAATGCATTTGTCTTAATTACCAACAACAGTATTTTGCCCTTGTTATTCCTTTTTCAATTTTTCTTTTTAATAAAACGGAAAAAGCAATTATGCTATAAATATTAATTAGATACCCTTATTAAGAATCCAGACAAAGGGGCGTATAGAGTCTTAACTGTATTTTCCTAGGAATTAAACAGAGTTATAAATCTTTCTCTGCCTGGACAGGTATCTACGTGGAAAGACATCTTTATCGGTGGTTTTTGAATAAAATATAGTCACTACTTAATATCCTCTTGAACATGATCACATTTAGAGAAACATTTATGCTGTCAATGGGTTCCGATGATTAATGTAATAATTATGATCATGTTATTAAGCAGAATTTTAAATGCAATCACATTAATCATGGATCGTCCCCTTTGTGCCTTTGAGAACGTATTCTCTCTTAACTGGAGCTCTCAAAACAAACAAACAAAGGACTAAACAACGAGGCATGTGGAAAATGCATGTGTCTTGAGAAAGTGTCCTTACACAGTCTCAGACAGTTCTTGCTAGGTATTTTGAGGCCTACCATTTTGTCACGAGAGAGTAATTTGATGTTAACACCAAACAACCTATGTGCAGTCTTAGGCGGCCATTTTGAGATATGTAAAAGGGCCGTTTGACATTTTCTGTGAAGGCAATGTTGACCCCCCCCCCCTTTTTTCTAGGACAGGCTGTCGGTGTCTATGATGAGTTTGTGTCATGTTTAAACTTTCATGGGTCGCATACTTCCATGGCTTACCAGAGAAGACATGGGGACACTCACCCACTCACTGAGTCTCAAAATGCAGCTGTCAATGAAGGGGAAGACAGGCGAGTGGATGACTTTGGGAGGACTTTGGGAGGACGATCAGAGGGGAAGTTTGTTTTTCCTTTTTTTTTTGCTGGATGATTAAAAGGCAAATGAATGACACTGCTCGACACCCCAAATCAGCCCTCTGCATTAATATTTCACACTGATGGCAGCTGTGTATCAAAACAACGTGGAATTAAGTAGGGATAGAGTAGGGAGAAAGGGAATGAGGTTCATAGCAATCTAGCCATGTTTTCTTATTGAACACATAGACAGTTTGGGTTCGATTTTTCTGGAAAGGAGTTCAATTAGCACAAATTTTACTTCTTTAATTTAATATTCAATACATGGTGAAACATTACAAGCTCAACAAAAGTGTAATAATAAGATTGAGCTAAAATAAATAGATTAGAACTGAACAAAAATTATTCAGAATTGAAATGAGTCAATCTTAAGGTCAGGAATGAACTTAATCGATCTTATCAGATGTTTTTAATTTGTTTTTTTTGGGCCATGGATAATAGCCATGAAACATGTGGGCTGCCAGTGACATTGGAAAAGTCCATATTAGGCAATATGCAAATGCTGTTGATGGGAGTGTAAATTCTGAGACGTGACAGCGAAACATCACAGGCCGATGATTAAAACGTGAACGTAAAACGAGGACGTTGGTTGGGCAGAGATTGCAATGAGGGCATATAGTCAGAGATAACCATCGACTGAACCGTGCACAGTCGACGAGAAAACAAGCACATCCCTCCTGTGTAAAGACCATTCCATGGCAACCTCGCCGACTGATGTCGATAGCTGTCAGCCTTTAACAGCCTGCCGCATTAGTATATGCTCACCACAGCAAGTTCAACAACCAGTATAGGCATTGACCTTCTCATCTCTGACTGTCCTGTGTTCCACTCACACGCTACACTTTTAGAAAAAAAGTTGCTCTCTAGAAACTAAAAGGGTTCTTTGGCTGTCGCCACAGGAGAACCCTTTAAAAAAATGATTTTGGGGTTCCAGGTAGAACCCTTTTGGTTGCAGGAAGAACCATATTGGGTTCCATGTAGAACCATTCCCCCAGAGGGTTCTACGTGGAACCCAAAAGAGTTCTACCTGGAACCAGAAAAAGGTTATCTGGGGACAGCCGATGAACCTTTTTGGAATCCTTTTTTAGGTATCAATATCAAGACCTCACAATCCAGAGTGAGATTACGTTGAAAAGGTTACATGCAGTTTGTGGTTTGGGGAGGACCAAATAAATAAATAAACAAACACAGGAATATATAAATAAATAATGAATGGCATTTAAAGAGGGAATGTGTGTGTTGGGTTTGAAAATGTCACAAAAGCAGATTTATAGTCTGTTTTCTGAGTACATTATTTGAGCTTGACAGTGTTAATCATTCACGCTTCCCCCGTCTCCCTTTTCTTGCCCGTCATGGATTATTGAAATATAAAAATAAGTGGGAGAAGGGCCCCCGAAGCAGTATCAAAATGTCACGTTTGTACTTACAGCCCTATGCTGCTAGACAGGGTCAAGGGCTTCATTTATTTGTATACGTACACCCAGGCAGTACAGGAAAGGTTATGTCACCCCCTGGCTATTTACTCCCACTTTTGAATGGGACTGATATTCAGCTCAATTGCCAGTGTCACTGATAGGGAACTGACATAGCATTTGGAGGCAGAGGGAGAAAGAGGGGGAGTCAGAACTGACTGCCAGACAGTTCTGGGACGGGGACGGGGGTGGGAGGGGGGGTTGGTGGGGTAGTAGAGTAGAGAAGGCGTGTTATGGGCATGTATGAACAAAATGATTATACTGTACATGTGGTGGACCTACGGGTTGTAATGTAGCACTGGATGAACATGTCTTTCAAGAGACAGGATTGAGTCGAGGTGTATTAATGGTCCCCCAAGAACAGAGCGGTCTCCATTGTTCTTAAATGGAAGAAATTTGGAACCACCAAGATTCTTTCTAGAGCTGGCGTCCCGGCCAAAGTGAGCAATCGGGGGAGAAGGGCCTTGGTCAGGGAGGTGACCAAGAACCCGATGGTCACTCTGACAGAGCTCCAGAGTTACTATGTGGAAATGAGAGAACCATCCAGACGGACAACCATCTCTGCAGCACTCCACCAATCAGGCCTTCATGGTAGAGTGGCCAGAGGGAAGCCACTCAAAAAAGACACACGGCAGCCAGCTTGGAGTTTGCCAAAAGGTCCCTAAAGACTCTCAGACCATGAGAAATAAGCTTCTCTGGTATGATGAAACCAAGATTGAACTCTTTGGCCTGAATGCCAAGCATCACGTCTGGAGGAAACCTGGCGCCATCCCTATGGTGAAGTATGCTGGTGGCTCATCATGCTGTGAGGATGTTTTTCAGAGGCAGGGACTGGGAGACTAGTCAGGATCGAGTGAAAGATGAACGGAGCAAAGTATAGAGAGATCCTTGATTAAAATCTGCTTAAGACTGAAAAGGACCTCAGACTGGGGCAAAGGTTCACCTTCCAACAGGACAATGACCCTAAGCACACAGCCAAGACAATGCAGGAGTGGCTTCGGGACAAGTCTCTGAATGTCCTTGTGTGGCCCAGCCATAGCCCAGACTTGAACCTGAACTAATATCTCTGGAGAACCCTAAAAATAGCTGTGCAGCGACACTCCCCATCCAACCTGACAGAGGAGAGGATCTGCAGAGAAGAATAAGAGAAACTCCCCAAATACAGGTGTGCCAAGCTTGTAGTGCCATACCCAAGAAGAATTGAGTCTGTAATCGCTGCCAAAGGTACTTCAGCAAAGTACTGATTAAAGGGTCAGAATACTTATGTAAATGTGATATTTCAGTTTAGTTTATTTATGCATTTGCAAAAAGTTCTCCAAACATGTTTTTGCTTTGTCATTAAGGGGTGTTGTGTGTTGATTGAAAAATAAATTTAAATCAATTTTAGAATAAGGCTGTAATGTAACAACATGTGAAAAAGTCAAGGGGTCTGAACAGTTTCCGAATGCACTGTACATATAATGTAAGGCAATCACATGACCAATCTTGTATACCACAGTACGTTTTGTCTTGCAACCAAATTTCTTATAGTTCAAAATTCGAAAGATCATTAATTAAGAAGCACTCTTTTTACACAAAGCGAGTCAGAGGAGTGCCATGACAGAGATTGAAATGGGAAATCTGATATGAGCAATATATCATCTGGGGATAATTATGATGATCTATTGGCTTTTATGCTGAACTGAGTTCAAAATGATTGCATAGGAAGAGATGACATTAATGGCTGGCCTCAACTCTGATCTAGCTGTGGAAGGTTGTACCGTACGCCCACCTCTGCCCACCAATAGTTTGTGTAAAAATCTGAGTTATTGAGAGTGATATGAAATTTCTAAATGTCATTAATTGACACCTTTTTCCTCTGAGCTGTCAGGAGGGAGACAGAAAGGTCACAGCTCTGGGGTGATATATATATATGACCCCCCCCCCCCCCCCCCCCCCCCCCAACATTGTGAATTATGGCTGTCGTTAACACGAGGGAATGGATGGTGGAGCCGACTGAAAGCTTCTATCGATCCACTTCCTGCACAGGAAAATCAGGTACCTAAATATGGTGCCCTCCAACAGGGACTCCCAGGCTTTAATGAAGGGGCTGATGCACTAAATTCCTAAATAGAGGTTCTGGTTTACTCTTTGCCAAATTATTTATCCAATTAAATACTGTACACAACAAATGACTAAAATGAGGCAGTATGTACAGCAGTAGCATAGCCAGAAATTTGTTGTTGGGTGGGCCTGCAGAAATGTCCTGCAATTCTACACAGTTTGCCATGGGGCTGAGATAAAATGTTGCATTTTTAGAGCTAAATAATGGTGTGTTGACTGTGATCAAGGCACTGGATTATGTAACATTCATTTAACTAGGCAAGTCAGTTAAGAACAAATTCTTATTTACAATGACAGCCTACACCGGCCAAATCCGGACGACGCTGGGCCAATTGCGCGCCGCCCTATGGGACTCCCAATCCCGGCCGGTTGTGATACAGCCTGGATTCAAACCAGGGAGTCTGCAGTGAAGCCTCAAGCACTGAGATGCAGTGCCTTAGACCGCTGCGCCACTCGGGAGCACACTCAGGACTCCGTTTGGAGCTTTCTTGTTTGCTAAAGGAACAAATGAAGTAGGCAATGGCATGGTGCATATAGCCATAGAAGCACAGTGACGTACTGTATGCCAAAATGCGGTAATATTCATGGCTTATTGGGGGTGTGGCTTTCAGTTAGTTATTTTTGGCTACATATCTCATGAGAGTGAATGTCATTCCAGTGCATCTGAACGTCATTCCAGTGCACTGGAATAGGATTGCTTGCTATGAATTCTATCTGATGGTGTTTGCATGTTTAGGTAAAAAGACAAAAAATGTCCCATTTGGAACTCTGACAAGTAGAGACCATTAAAAATAAATACAGTAGTGCCTTCAGGAAGTATTCACACCCCTTGACTTTTTCTACATTTTTTTGTGTTACAGCCTGAATTTAAACTTGATTAAATTGAGATTTTGTGTCACTGGTCAATGCACAATACCCCATAATGTCAACCACTCAAGGATTTCAACATGAGGTCAATGGTGACTTTAAAACAGTTAGATAATTTAATGGCTGCGATAGGAGAAAACTGAAGATGGATTAACAACATTGAAGTTATTCTACAATACTAATCTGGGAAGCCTTTACAGAAAAGTTTTTTCTCCAAAACATGCATGCTGTTTGCAATAAGGCACTAATGTAAAACTGCAAAAAATGTGGCAAAGAAATTAACTTTATGTCCTGAATACAAAGCGTTATGTTTGGGGCAAATCCAATACAACATCACGGGGTACCTCTCTTCATATTTTCAAGCATGGTGGCTGTATCATGTTATGGGTAGGGCTGGGCGTTATACTGTATTTCACTATATACTGGTATTGATGCACAGACCAGTTTGGGTTTTTACTTTACCTTCTATAACGGTATTTGAATGTTTGGTTTGTTAAATGTGATACGACGTGTGTAACGTCAATTTTTATAGTTAACTCCACTACCTGAGTCATCCCTCTCCGCTCTCCCTCTTTCCATTCCACTTTCCACACAGACATAGTCCACCCCCTGTCACTCAAGGAGCGCATTTGTTGTTGCTTGACCACGAGACACTTTCGTTCAGTCTGCATGGTCAATGCAGCACATGCAACAATGTTGATGACAACAATGTTGCATTCTATAGTTACAATATTAGTTTGTGTTTTTACATCTGCAAACAGCTAGATTGTATTTAGCGGAACGTCTAGCCAATATCCAATGGAACAGCGTGGCGCGAAATACAAAAAACCAAAAATTCATCACGGCTAGCTATTTTGACACCCGCCAAGTTCGGGGCACACTAAATTTAGAATTAGTATTAGAAATATTGTATTACCTTTGCTGATCTTCGTCAGAATGCACTCCCAGGACTGCTACTTCCACAAGAAATGTTGTTTTTGTTCCAAATAATCCATAGTTATGTCCAAATACCTCCGTTTTGTTCGTGCGTTCAGGTCACTATCCAAAGGGTAACGTGCGAGCGCATTTCGAGACAAAAAAATTCAAAATGTTCCATTGCCGTACTTAGAAGCATGTCAAACGCTGTTTAAAATCAATTTTTATGGTATTTTCTCGTAAAATAGCGATAATATTCCAACCGGACAATAGTGTATTCATTCAAAGAGGAAAAGAAAAAACAGCGTGGTCTTGTGAAGGCGCATATCCAATCTCTTTGTCCCCAGGTAGACCACTGAGAAACTGAGCTACTATACTCTGCCCAGAGACAGGAGACGGCTCAATCCGCTTTCTGAAGGCTTTAGACAGCCAATGGAAGGCTTAGAAAGTGCAACGTAACCCCACAGATACTGTAGTTTCGATAGAGAATCAAAAGAAGAACTACAAATTCTCAGACAGGCCACTCTCTGCTTGGAATTTTCTCAGGTTTTTGCCTGCCATATGAGTTCTGTTATACTCACAGACACCATTCAAACAGTTTTAGAAACTTCAGAGTGTTTTCTATCCAAATCTACTAATAGTATGCATATTCTCGTTTCTGAGCAAGAGTAGTAACCAGTTTAAATCGGGTACGTTTTTTCATCCGGCCGTGAAAATACTGCCCCCTATCCTAAACAGGTTTAAGCTAATCATGTTAGCCACTAATGCTAATCACTAGTTAGCTGGCTACATGAATAAAGATTTAACGTAGCCAAAGATTATAGGGTCCCCTAGGAAACAGTGAACATCACTTTGGTTCCTACCCTGTCCAATAACTCATCCATGGCATTTTAATTTGTTGTCATGTTCCCTGGTGCTAGAGCTGGAGGTTGGATGTTTGAAGGGATACGGGACTATAAAAAGTTTGAGAACCACTGGTCTACCGTATCAAAAGGTTTGGCCTAGTCAATAAAAATAGCTGCACAACATTGCTTAGAATCAAGGGCAATGGTGACATCATTTAGGACTTTTAACTTTGCAGTGACACATTCATAACCTGAAGGGAAACCAGATTGCATACCAGAGAGAATACTATAGACACCACAAAGCCAGTAAGTTGATTATTGACAAGTTTTTCTAACACTTTTGACAAACAGGGCAAAATAGAAATTGGCCTATAGCAGTTAGGATCAACTTGATCTCCCCCTTTAAATAAGGGATGCACCCTGGCTGCCTTCCAAGCAATGGGAACCTCCCCAGAGAGGAGAGACAGGTTGATAAGGTCAGAGATAGGTGTGGTGATGATTGAGGCAGCAACCTTAAAGAAGAAAGGATCGAAACCATCTGGCCCAGATGTTTTTTGGGGGTCAAGTTTAAGGAGCTCCTTTAGCACGTCAGACTCAGTGACTGCCTGCAGGGAGAAACTTTGTAGCGGGGCAGGGGAAAAAGAGGGAGGAGCATCGGGGCTAGTCACATTAGAAGGAGTGGGAGATGAGGAAATGTTGGACGGGCAATGAGGCATGGCTGAGTCAAATAGGAATACGTATACTTGTCATCGGCAAGGACTAGGGATTTTTTTTTAGGATTAACAGAAACTGAATAGTACAGGCAAAATCCTAGAGGAAAACCTGGTTCAGTCTGCCTTCCAACAGATAATGGGAGACAAATTCACCTTTCAGCAGGATAATAAGCTAAAACATAAGGCCAAATACACACTGGAGTTGCTTACCAAGATGACATTGGATGTTCCTGTGTGGCCAAATTTCAGTTTAGACTTAAATCGGCTTGAAAATCTATGGCAAGACTTGAAAATGGTTTTCTAGCAATGATCAGCAATCGACTTGACAGAGCTCGAAGAATTAAAAAAAAATAATGTGCAAATATTGTACAATCCAGGTGGACAAAGCTCAAAGCTCTCAACAATGCTATTTTGTTTGTTTTTTCACGTAGTTCGTAACTTGTTTTGTACATAATGTTGCTGCTACCGTCTCTTTTTTGACCGAAAAGAGCTTCTGGACATCAAAACTGCAATAACTCACCTCAGACTAGACGAAGAGTTTTTCTTCAATGAGTCAGATGGGAGGGATATACAGACACCCGACCAGGCCCAGATCCCCGTAATTCGCTGGAGAAGGAAACAGAGATTTTGCCGCAAAAGATCAGTGTGCCTTGTGAGGATCAGGCGACGAGTGGCTAATCTATCTTTGCCTTCCGTTCTGCAAGCTAACGTTCAATCGCTGGAAAATATATGGGATGAACTGAAAGCATGTATGTCCTACCAACGGGACATTAAAAACTGTAATATCTTATGTTTCACCGAGTCGTGGCTGAACGACGGCATTAAGAACATATAGCTGGCGGGTTATACACTCTATCAGCAGGATAGAACAGCAACCTCTGGTAAGACACGGGGCGGGGGGCCTATGCATATATGTAAAGAACAGCTGGTTCATGATATCTAAGGAAGTTTCGAGGTTTAGCTCACCTGAGGTAGAGAATCTCATGATAAGCTGTATACCACACTATCTCCTAGAGAATTACCATCTGTATTTTTCGTAGCTGTCTAAATACCACCATAGACCGATGCTGGCACTAAAACCACACTCAATGAACTGTATACCACCATAAGCAAACAGTAAAACGCTCATCCAGAGGTGGCACTCCTAGTGGCCGGGGACTTTAATGCAGGGAAACTTAAATCTGTTTAACCTAATTTCTATCAGCATGTTAAATGTGCAACCAGAGGAAATAAAAATTCTAGACCACATTTACTCCACACAGAGTGTAAGGGTTGCAGAACTGGTGGCAGTGAAGTCAGACGCAGGAGAGCAGAAATAGGTAATAGCCGGAGCAGTTTAATTTCAAAACCAACGGCAATAAAAAAAGAACCTACATGGGTACAAAACCCAACAGGCACCTGTAACATAGTGCATAAGCACTTACAAACAAACAATTCCACACAAGGCCATGGGGGGAACAGAGGGTTAAATACACAACACTTAATGAGGGAAATGGAAACCAGGTGTGTAGGAAAACAAGACAAAACAAATGGAATATGAAAAGTGGATCGATGATGGCTAGAAGACCGGTGACGCCGACCGCTGAACACCGCCTGAACAAGGAGAGGAAACGACTTCGGTTGAAGTCGTGACACAGAGACTCATACAAAGCTCTCCCTTGCCCTCCATTTGGCAAATCTGACTATAATTCTACCCTTCTGAATCCTGCTTACAAGCAAAAATTTAAGCAGCAAGCACCAGTGACTCGGTCTATAAAAAAGTGGTCAGATGAAGCAGATGCTGAACTACACGACTGTTTTGCTAGCACAGACTGGAATATGTTCCGAGATTCTTCCGATGGCATTGAGGAGTACACCACATCAGTCACTGGCTTTATCAATAAGTGCATCGAGGATGTCGTCCCCACAGTGACTGTACGTACCCCAACCAGAAGCCATGGATTACAGGCAACATTCACACTGAGCTAAAGGGTAGAGCTGCCGCTTTCAAGGAGTGGGACTTTAACCCAGAAGCTTATAAGAAATCCCGTTATGCCCTCCGATGAACCATCAAACAGGCAAGGCGTCAGTACAGGACTAAGATCGAATCGTACTACACCGGCTCCGACGCTCGGGCTTGCAAACTATTACAGACTACAAAGGCAAGAACAGTCGAGAGCTGCTCAATGACACGAGCCTACCAGATGAGCGAAATAACTTCTATGCTTGTTTTGAGGCAAGTAACACTGAAACATACATGAGAGCATCAGATGTTCCGGGTGACTGTGTGATCACACTCTCCGCAGCCGATGTGAGTAAGAACTTTAAACAGGTCAACATTCACAAGACCGCCGGGCCAGACGGATTAACAGGACCTGTACTCTGAGCATGCGCTGACCAACTGGAAAGTGTCTTCACTGACATTTTCAACATCTCCCTGTCTGTAATACCAACATGTTTCAAGCAGACCACCATAGTCCCTGTGCCCAAGAACACTAAGGTAACCTGCCTAAATGACTACCGACCCGTAGCACTCACATCTGTAGCCATGAAGTGCTTTGAAAGGCTGGTCATGGCTCACATCAACACCATTATCCCAGAAACCCTAGACCCACTCCAATTTGCATACCGCACCAACAGATCCACAGATGATGCAATCTCGATTGTACTCCATACTGCCCTTTCACACCTGGACAAAAGGAACACCTAAGTGAGAATGCTATTCATTGACCACAGCTCAGTGTTCAACACCATAGTGCCCTCAAAGCTCATCACTAAGCTAAGGACCCTGGGACTAAACACCTCCCTCTGCAACTGGATCCTGGACTTCCTGACGGGCCGCCCCCAGGTGGTAAGGGTAGGTAACAACACATCCGCCACGCTGATCCTCAACACGGGGGACCCTCAGGGGTGCGTGCTCAGTCCCCTCCTGTACTCCATGTTCACTCATAACTGCATGGCCAGGCATGACCACAACACCATCATTAAGTTTGCAGACGACACAACAGTGGTAGGCCTGATCACTGACAATGATGAGACAGCTTATAGGGAGGACCTGACTGTGTGGAGCAAGGACAACAACCTGTCCCTCAACATGATCAAGACAAAGGAGATGATTGTGGACTACAGGAAAAGGAGGACCGAGCACGCCCCCATTCTCATCGACGGGGCTGTAGTGGAGCAGGTTGAGAGTTTCAAGTTCTTTGGCGTCCATATCACCAACAAACTAACAGGGCACAACAAAACCTATTCCACCTCAGTAGACTGAAAAGATTTGGCATTGGTCCTCAGATCCTCAAAAGGTTTTACAGCTGCACCATCGAAAGCATCCTGGCGGGTTGCATCACCGCCTGGTATGGCAACTGCTTGGCCTCCAACCGCAAGGCACTACAGAGGGTAGTGCGTACGGCCCAGTATATCTTCGGGGCTAAGCTTCCTACCATCCATGACCTCTGTACCAGACGGTGTCAGAGGAAGGCCCTAAAAATTGTCAAAGACTCCAGCCACCCTAGTCATGGACTGTTCTCTCTTATACTGCACTGCAAGCGATACCGGAGAGCCAAGTCTAGGTCCAAGAGGCTTCTAAACAGCTTCTTCTAAGACTCCTGAACAGCTAATCAAATGGCTACCCAGACGATTTGCACCCCCCCACGTTGCTGCTGCTCTCTGTTATTATCTATGCATAGTCACTTTAATAACTCTACCTACATGTCATATTAACTCAATTACATCAACACCGTTTACCCTGCACATTGACTCTGTACCGGTACCCTCTGTATATAGCCCCGCTATTGATATTTACTGCTGCTCTTTAATTATTTGCTATTCTTATCTCTTACTTTTTTTGGTGTTGTATTTTCTTTAAACTGCATTGTTGGTTAAGGGCTTCTAAGTAAGCATTTGACTGTTGTATTGGGTGCATGTGAGAAATATAATTTGATTTTATTTTATTTGAAATGCCACGACTCAGGATATGACCCAGATGCAGACACGGGAGGCTGATAGTACAGTTCCCAGATTTTTTTATTAGAAACACGGGGCAGGCCAGGGCAGGTCGAGGGCATGCAGAGGTTTGTGATCAGGTCAGAGTCAGACAGGTACAGCACGGCAGGCAGGCTCGGGGTCAGGGCAGGCAGAGTGGTCAGAACTGGGAAAAACTAGGAAACAGAACTAGAGAAACAGGAAGGCGGGAAGGTACACTGGTAAGACCCAACAAGACAAACTTACAACAGACAAACAGAGAACACAGGTGTAAATACACAAGGGATAATGGGAAGGTGTGCGACACCTGGAGGGGGTGGAGACAAGCACAAAGACAGGTGAAACAGATCATTAGATTCTTCAAAGTAGCCACCCTTTGCCTTGATGACAGCTTTGCACACTCTTGGCATTCGCTCAACCAGCTTCACCTGGAATGCTTTTCCAACAGTCTTGAAGGAGTTCCCACATATGCTCAGCACTTGTTGGCTGCTTTTCCTTCACTCTGCGGTCCAACTCATCCCAAACCATCTCAATTGGGTTGAGGTTGGGTGATTGTGGAGGAATTCTCTGGTACAATTTTAAAATGGGAAAAAAATGAAGTAAATATAATAAACTGGTCGTGTCTGAATACCCATACTTGTGTCCTAAATAGTAAGCTGTTTGATTAAGTGAAAAAATATGCTTAATAATCATCGACAGTCAACTAATCAAATCGCCATCTAGTGGCCTCATGGGTGGAATGATATTCCTATTTTTCATTATTTCATAATTAATCAACATTATTAACAAAAAAAAGCCAAAAATCTGGTGTTACTAGGTGAAATGATTTTGTTATATTTCAGTCTTCTGTGATGTATATAAACAGTGGCAACTCGTCATTCAATTATTTGGGGCCTGTTTTGCATGTTATTTTAGCATTAATACGTGTCACATATCAGTTAAAAAAGACATTTAAAATATTTTAATCGAAACATACAATACACTTGCAGTGAAGCCGCTCAACAACTACATCATACCAGTCATCCAACAGATTCCCATTCAGAGCGACACACAGAAGCATCCAGGGTCAATGCCCAGCTCAAGGACACACTAACAAATCTACCACCAGGCCAAAAAACGTGAACCCGAACCCTCCAAGATCCCCCCCACAGTTCCCCAATAGCTGTCCCTCAACCATTCGAGACCCTTCCCACAGCCCCCCCTAAGAAGAAAAATAAACAATTAAAAAATACAATTAATTCCATTCCCCACCTGCAAGAATCCCCCAATGCACCAACAACCAAGAGAATGAACTAAAGAGAAAAAAGGAAAAGACCGAAGAAAACAGCAAACAACAATGAAACAAAATTATAAAACAAAATAATAAATGTAAAACAAATGACATCAAGGACAACTAAAATCATAACAGCAATGCCAACTATATATGTTTGTGTGCATGTCTCGCATTATTACATGTATGTGTGTGTTATTTTATGTGTTTATTTGAATGAGTGTGTGTATATGCATGTATACAAACACAAACACGGCATCAGCCTCAGTTGTGAAAACACTGCCCCTCAGTGTCATTCAAACTAACTTTTTATTATGTTTTATTATGATTTTTTATTTAAACTTTTATCTTTGACCATCATTCTATCTCCCATACAGCAACTCCACTCCCACTTGTCTCCAATTCCACATCCCAACCCTCAGCTTCCCTCAGCCCATCCCACCTATCTCTGCTGGCCACCCACATTGGGTTTCTACGCAACACATATCTTTCAACTATGATGTGATGTTTAATGTACAATTTCAATCTATCTAATCAAATAGAATCCACAGATTGCGAGTTAAAGATAAATACTTTTGCTAAGACTATTAGTATATTAGTAATTGACTGACCCGGTCTCTCCAGATCTCCTAACAGTACTATATCTAGGGTCAATTTTAGATCAATGCTATGCATTTTCAGACATTCCTGAACCTGAGACCCGAAACAAGCTACCTGAGGACAATACCAAAATAAATGGTCTATTGATTCTGTGTCCTCACAACAAAATCTGCAGAGCTTCGATGACTTTATGCCCCAAATATTCAACATTTTGTTGGTGGCAAGAATTCTATATAATAATTTTTGCTGAAAAGCACGAAGTCTTGAATCTTGCGTTGTTTTATATATCAACTCACACACCCTGTACCATGGAATCGGTACATCAGAAATCTCTCCTCAACTATTTTGAAATCTTAATGGCACAGTTGTCAACATCCTTGTCCTCAAATGAAACTGGTATACTTTCCTATTTATGCTATTTTTATTCCTCCGCCAGTTTTGATACTTTATATTGGGCAGACAGACCAGTTCCCTACCTCCTCCCAATGCCACCTGCCTCCTCCATTTTTAGGGTAATGCTGTAATCAATTGGTTGTAGTCTTGGATTGAGCAGACCTTCCCGTACAATTCTGATGACTCCATGAAGGACATAACTTTACCATTCCAATTTACAATATCATTTAAGAACAAAATACCCCTTTAAAACATATTTCCCATAAATACAGGTATTTATCAACCAGCACATTTGAGTTCAGCCATAATATTTGTTGTAATATTTGTTCTATCTTTTCAGGGGGATGAAATTGAAATTGTAGCCAGCTCTGCAATGCTTGTTTGAAAAAGAGAGATACTTTGAAAAAAGTAGCATTTTCAGTTAATCAAAAATGAGACATGGCAATCTGCACAAAGGCAAAAAGGCCATTTTTAAACAATGGATGAGCTTTCTTAGTAATCTACTTGAGAACCATTTAGGGTTCAAATAAACCTTTTGAATGAGTAAATCTATTAGAGAGAGGTTTAGCGCTTTTATATTTAATAATCTCAACCCACCCAATTCATATTCATTATATAGATAGGCACATTTTATTTTGTCTGATTTAGCGTCCCAGATAAAGCAAAATATTTGTTTCTCATATGATTTCACAAACGAATCATCAGGAGCAGGCAGCGCCATAAGTAAGTGAGTAAAATGAGATATGACTAAGGAGTTAATCAGGGCAATTTTTCCATGAATACACAGGTATTTACCTCTCCATGGTTGCAGGATCTTGTCTATTTTTACACATTTTCTATTGAAATTCATTATGGAGAACTTATTTATATATTTTTTGATATGAATACAGAGTGTCTACTTCACCATCAGCCCATTTTATAGGTAAACTGCAGGGTAATATAAAAGTTGTATTTTTTAAAGATCTAATACATAATATTGTACACAGGTTTTAGTTCAGAGAGTACAGAAAAGTTATCTAGATCTTCAGTGAGACATTGCAGGGATCTAGCTTGCGGACTTAATTTAAAACTTGGGTCATCAGCATACATGGACACCTTTGTTTTTAAGCCTTGGATTTCTAATCCTCTAATGTTGTCATTGGATCTGATTTTAATAGCTAGCATTTCGATGGCCATGATGAATAGATGTGTTGACAGCGGACACCCTTGTTTAACTGTCACATATCAGTTTACAAACAATGTAAAAAATATTAAAAATAAAGAGTTAATGAAGCCGCATACAAACATTGTCTCTTTTTTGCTTTCTTGAGTAAGGCAGTTCTAAAGTGCAGGTGTTTCAGCCTAGCCCACTTTCTGTGGTGGTGGGGCAACTAGCTGAAAATACGGAGTGTAGGGGTTGGTAATGTTTTGTAGTTGCGCCGTGATTGGCTCAATGTTCTGTCACTCCTGGGGACACTACGTGACTGCAAAATCAACAGGGGAGCTCAAAAATTCAAGCCCTTTGGGTGCTGCCATAGAGTTACATTATAAGTGCCCACCCAAGAAGGCTCAAGGTCATTGGCCACAGATAGAATGACGCCAAATCACATATCTACAGTAGCTTTAATTGGACTGACCAGGTCAACACCATAGCTAGCAGTCATCATCATGAATCATCATGAATCAAGTCGACAATCTACTGGCAAATTATTTTCAATCCTTGTCATATGAAGAGAAATCTTTAAGAAAAAGTACAGATAAAACATATCGGTGCTCATCGGTCATTGGACATAAACATTAAACAACAAGTTGGAAATAGCAAATTCAACAATGAGAGGTTTGGAAGGAATCGGTGGCTAACTGCAAGCATTAGAAAGCAATCACACTAGCCTGATATTCAGTGGAGTGGATGTGCGGTCCAAGTCTGGGTTTAAGGATCTCTTTTCCAAGTTTTAAAGGATAAGCATTCAACAATGGCCATGCTGTCAATCCAGCATGACTTCTTACGCTTTCAAAACAACTGGAAACTCAGAACTGGGAAATCTCAGACTTCAGTGAGTTCAAAGCAACTGGGAACTCCGAACAAAATTAGCCCCGACAGGAAAAATACAATTTGA
Organism: Salmo salar; assembly: GCF_965601325.2. Taxonomy (NCBI): domain Eukaryota; kingdom Metazoa; phylum Chordata; class Actinopteri; order Salmoniformes; family Salmonidae; genus Salmo; species Salmo salar. The sequence continues at coordinate 14,143,333 of NC_138301.1, forward strand.
ATGGTCATCCAATTCGGAATTCTAAGTCGGGAACTCTGGCCTCTTTCTAGAGCTCTGATCTGAAGATCAGTAACGTCATGATTCAACCTTGTTTTTTTCCAATTTCCCAGTGGTCTTAAAGAAATTTTCCCACGAAGGACCGCCGCCCCACCTTCCTGTTCAAGTGAGCACAGCACAACAAGGTGAGTCCAAAAATGTTGTATGCTGCTGCATAAATGATGTAATATGCCAGGGAATTATGTATACTGGAGTTAAGTAATACTATGTATACTTGAGCAAAGTAATACTAAGTGTATGTTGTGTAGTAGGCTGTCAGTAGCACATGACCCTCACCCTAATAATTTGGTCCCTTTTCCCCTCATAACTTAGCCTACTGTTCTGACTTGGTGGTGCACATGTAGCCTACAGCCTGTTTTAGGTAAATGTAATCATTGAATATTGTAGAGCTTTCATTGTCTGCTTAAATACCCCTTTGTTCATCCTACTGTTCTGACTTGGTGTACAGGGAGAATACTGTAAGAACGCCCCATGTTCTGAATTCTGTTGCTGTACATTTCAAAAGTGCTGAACAGATAATTACACTACTGTTCAAAAGTTTGGGGTCACTTAGAAAGGTCCTTGTTTTCGAAAGAAAAACTTTTTTTTTGTCCATTAAAATATCATCAAATTAATCAGAAATACAGTGTAGACATTGTTAATGTTGTAAATGACTATTATAGCAGATTCTTTATTTATTATCTACATAGGGGTACAGAGGCCCATTATCAGCAACCATCACTCCTGTGTTCCAATGGCACGTTGTGTTAGATAATCCAAGTTTATGATTTTAAAAGGCTAATTGATCATTAGAAAACCCTTTTGCAATTATGTTAGCACAGCTGAAAACTGTTGTGTGATTAAAGAAGCAATAAAACTGGCCTTCTTCAGACTAGTTGAGTATCTGGAGTATCAGCATTTGTCGGTTTGATTACAGGCTCAAAATGGCCGGAAACAAATACTTTTTTTCTGAATCTAGTCAGCCTATTCTTGTTCTGAGAAATGAAGGCTATTCCATGTGAGAAATTGCCAAGAAACTGAAGATCTCGTACAACAATTTGTACTACTCCCTTCACAGAACAGTCTCTAACAGAATAGAAAGAGGAGTGGGAGGCCCCGGTGCACAACTGAGTAAGAGGACAAGTACATTAGAGTGTCTAGTTTGAGAAACAGATGCCTCACAATTCCTCAACTGGCAGCTTCATTAAACTGGGTTCTAAAGTTTGAACCCCTGCTGTTTCTTTCTCTTGCATTTCAAATGTCATTTTAGGCGGAAATTTTAAAAAGGGTTGGACACAGCCACTGAAACATCTATTATCTTGCTCAAAATCATGGCAAAAGGGTTGAGTGAATGATTTTAAGATAATCAACTTTCTCAGACCTGAGCTGCTCCAAAATGGCTGCTGTAGGACTGTCGTCACAGACATGGGCTCCAGTATCCCAGATCATATCCTGTACTATAAGCAGATCACTAACAAGTTCATGATGTGGAGAAGTAAGTAAATTACAGACAGAGATCAGACATAGAGGGGGAGTCACTCATTTATTTTTTTTCAAAGGCTTGCCAAATGGAGGGAAACCAATCTAAACAACAGTTTATGTTCAAGTTGATGTTAAACCCTAAATCTCATTAGAGCTGCGAAGGAGGAAGATGTTTGACAGGGGAGAATGTTGAATCACTTCCTGTACAGTAACATATAGCTTTCATGTGGTTCTCAACCTAATTATGAGGAAACATTTGGAGCATTAGAAACAACATAAAAACCTGAGGCACACAATAAGTAATATATAGCAGTACTGAAAGTGTTAAAATAAAAACGACGACTAGTATGTCTGTCTTTTCCCTCAGCAGACTAGCTTTACATTTCCTTAGTTTCTAAATCAATGACATGATCCTTGTGCTAGTTTTCTTGAGCTAGTTTCCCATCACTGTTATTACAGTGTTATTTGCTAACAGTGGCAATTGGGATAATCCTGTTGGTGAGTGCTCATGATTCTTCACTGGACATAATGGCAGTCAGCCAATGTTGAGTTGCCAGAGCCTGTGCTTGGACCTTTATCTTGGATTGCAGTGCCTCTGGAGCACAATGAACTCGAAAATCTAGTTTGCAACACTTGACATGGATAAAGCGATCATATGCAATGAACCCTGTCCTTATGGATTATCTTGAATAAGAAAAATGGCAAAGCGGGTGCTCTCAGGACATCAAGTTCACACTGCTACAGCGAGGGCAATACGCCTGAACAGGGTGATTGGTCTCCAGCAAATAACTCACTACAAGATTAGAAGGGTAATTCCTGGTCCAGAACAGAGGCTAGAAGTGCTAATCAATGGAAGTGCCTACATGACGAGAGGAGATTTTGGCTGGTTGACCACTAATGTAGTGGGAGCCGGGTGTTAAAGGGGGGCGGGTTGGGAGCGCGGTTTCAGAGCTTGACAGTTTGAACTCTTTTCAAACGTAATGTGTGATTAATGAGGGTTTTTATGGTGCGAGGGAGCGGGGGCTGTGAGACATTGGGCTGAAAGTATTGACATCTCCATTATTTACTGACTGATCGGAGCAGCCAAAGGGCCCCTGATTAGAAAACAATGAATGCTGTTATTGGTGATCCGGGCCTAACCAGGACACTGCAAATGCATGTCCAAGCTTTTCTAATTACTGTGGCCATTGCACACTGGACAGTGATAAACCAATAGCAATGCTCAATTCCCAGTGGGCAAGGGGGTCTTTGTGTGGGCTATCAATGTGTTATAGGAGAGGGAGGGGGACGTTTAAACAGATACCATATGGCGGATAACACTGAAGTACACATGTAGAGCTGCAAAGTGAACATCAAACAAACTTGATAGGATCCTTCACCTCTCATCGGTGATTCACATAACTCTACGCGGTTCTTGCGACTAAATTGGTAAAGCAAAATCTGCAACGAGGACATTCCGCTGTGAACGAGAACACTGAAAAACGTTCCTATTACTAATGTACAACCATGTATGTATGATTTAGCCTATGTTCTAAAGCCACCACATGACACACGTGAGGATATTTGACATAGGAAATCATCTTAAGAGCTTCTCCTAAAGAGTAAATGGTAGTTCGTTCTCACGTTCCCTCTCTGACATTTGAAGACGCAGAAACAAGCCTCGGCTGTTTAATGAGAATAAACCCTCACATCGAGAATGAAATATTAAAGTCTAATTTTAAATATTATGATGGCTGCCTTTCCTCCTGATTTAAATGAAAAGCTTTCCAGCACACAAGAGGCAATTTCTTCCACATTACACTTAAATGAGTTAAAGTATTTACAAAACTTTTTTTCCTTATCAATATCCGCTTTTATATGGAAGTCACATGCAATAAGTTCTCTTCAAGACAATTATGTTTTCTTCCCTTTTCTTTATAATCATAATCACAAGGCGTGCACATCTGCACATGTACAGTAGGAAGAGCATTGTTTATGAAATGCAACTGTTTTGTAAGTAATGAAAACATGGTTTCATTTAATCCAAGTGTACAATTAAGATCTACACGTTCCTCAAACCTGATTGTTCCAGTCCGCCATATATTTGCATTATGTAACTCAATAACGTATTACGTGTGTGTGTGTGTGTACATGCATGCGTGTGTGCGTGTGTGCATGTATGCGTGCGTGTGTGCATGCATGCGTGCGTCCGTGCATGTTTGTTTAGGCATGCGTGTAGATAGTTAGACCTGTTTCACAGCCACAGTAGGTAGGACTGTCCTTTGGACCATGTAGCTGAAGACAGAGACTTTTCATGGTGAATTTATGTCAGGCCCATGCCTCCGATTTAGAGTCTCTCCACCAACTGTGGATTTACGTGTCACTTAATGTGAAGCGACAGCACCGTCCTTGACGACCGCGCTTGTTATTGGTCCGTGAACGACAGGGCCAGGTTGCATCCAATCGTCAAAATTTGAAAAAAGACAAATCTAATCTGAACATTGCAACAAGGCACTAATCAACTACAGTACCATGTGTCACCAGTGTGTACCAGTGTGTACCAGTGTGTGCCAGTGTGTATGCAAGTGTATTATGTCACTGCATGTCTGAACTTATGTTTTTGTGTTTACCAGAAAATGTATGATAATGGCTGAAAACATGTCAATCCATAAACAAATGCAATCCTAATTAAATTATAATGGCAATAATTGGTACAGTGTTTGTCATACTCAAAACTCAAAAACAGGAACATACTACAATTGTCTCAACAATCAAATATGGATCTGTTGGCTTTCAGTGTTATAATGTTATATTATGGAGTACAATTATTTGGTGACCAGAGGTCCTTCAAAGTTCCTCTATAAACTAAAGGAAGTTGACTGTCTGCAGGACAGACGAGTGTAAATAACCTGGTTCCCTCTTTAAAGTGCATCTCAATGTCAGTCGCTCTTGAGACGCCTCCAAAGTTATCACTTTGTGACAGCAACAGCCAGGAGTGTCTCTTCTTTGTGACTCCTTAAACAAAATATCGCCTCACCATAAAATTGATGACACCGCTGAGTTGTGTTCACTTTCTTCTGATATCTTCAAAGGGATTTCTCTTCAGAGTGTATATATATATTTTCGTGTGGGCTGCAGGAAAACAACTTAGTAATTGCATTCTAAAAGATGATTAAATAAAGGTATAAATCAGGCTCTGGTGAGATCTGAGGGAGATTAACTCATGGGGGTCTTTTACAGGCGATTGTAGAGTAAGTCTGGACGTTAGACAAATGGCCGACGGGCTTGTCATGGACCTACGTTTCTCATTTTGGAGATTTATTCCATATTCTCCAGGCTTGTTTGAGTAGCCAGGAGAGATAACGGGGGAGAAGGTTTACACGTAGAAACATATTGAAAGCATAACCTATTACAGCGAGTGAGGAACAAACAACAGATTAGGCTATCGACTCACTCACCGGTCCATAGGTGAAACAGGATCGTCATGACGCATCATCAACAACGCAGGTACTGTATATCAATAGTTCTTCTCTCCAAGGGATTCAATTCCAATTTCAAACAGTGTCATGATATCACATTTGCGTCACTAAATATTACTATGGCAAGTGTTTTAATCTTTCTCCTTTGTTCTCTTGTCGGCGTTGAATGCCGTAATGACCCAGTAGCGTATCAGATTCAGAGCTAATCTCGTGCTATTCTACACATTTTGCAAGGAGGCCGAGAGAATTTTGCATTTTAAAACGCATTTCCAGCAATTCTACACATATTACTGTAGTGGGGTAATATTTGATATATATGCGTATTATATACACCGCACATGCAACCCATAATGTGCCTATTAAAATGTTTATCTGACTCCACTAAACAAGTACTATGTGTTTAGCTGACTAAGATCAAGGAATGGTCATGAGAATCGAATATCAAAGCAAGTAGATTTAATATCATTGTAAAATGAATAGAGTCGCATACAAGGCGTAGAGATTAATCTCAAGGCAACACTGGCATTAACGAAGCATACTTCTAGGCATATACATCCTAAAGTTAACTTAGAAGACAAAACATTAACAAGGGCCAAAAGCCTAGAAGCCTAGGAAATGAAAATTGATCAGACAACCTTCCTCCATGGACTGGATACAGGATAAGAGACAGAACAAAGGGATATCATTCCATTTATAAGATCTGAGGGTGTAACTCTTCCAAACCTAAACCAATCACCATTGACCAATGAAACGATACCAAGTTTACAGTAACCTGATCACCCAGGCCCAATCTCCACAGGGTGTTACAGCATCTAAAGCAGGGGTCTACAACCTTTTCTAGCATGCGGGCTACTTTAAAAAAAAAGACACATATCGCAAGCTACTCATTTTTTAGCTTTCAAATAGGCACATTCTTCTCTTCTCTTGTACCCTGCAACTCTTTCCCGGGTCCAAAATATTTTTAGTTTTCTGTCAATATACCTGGTAAAATAATGGTTAATAAACAACTCTAAGGGGGCCTCATACAATTATATTTTGTATTTTCCAGAATTATGTTTTCTCTGTTTCATTTTTCCTGGTTTTATTTATTTTTGACTCTCAATATTACAATTATTCCTAGAGAAACAACGAAAATTGATGTTCTGACTTCAGAAGACAATTTTTGAGGTCTGGAAAAATAAATTGACAAATTTAGATTGTTTAGTGTAATTCCCCTTTAATTGTGCATCTAGCAAGAGAGGAATGTGCCCAGCCAGCAATGAGGTATCGGCCCTCTTCGGGGGGGGGGGGGGTTTGGGCGGAATTGATTGAATCGACATCTTAGCAGAATCCCCCCAGAAGCAGCCAGATGCAAATTTAATTAAATGTATACAAAATTACCCAATTTAGTAATTTTAAATATTACTATTACACATTTTATACATACAAATTATACCCATCCACAAAAAACATCTTGTGTCGGAGGAAACACAATAACCCTGGTGACCGTGTCAGCGTGCATGCGCCTGGTCCACCACATGGGTCTCCCGGTCGCGGCCGGCACGGGTCTCAAACCACATCTGTAGCAACGCAGCTTGCACTGCGATGCAGTGTCTTAGACCGATGCGCCACTCACGAGGCTCCATCCACAAAGTTTTTAATGCTTGTCAATTGCCTTGCATAAAGCAGAAACAATGAAAAAATATGGAAAAATAAAGAATGGAATGTTAATTATAGAAAGCAACCCGTGTAATCATCTGCCAGGGAGTAGCCCCAATCGGTTTGCAGTTTTATAGCTAATCTTATGCTATTCTACACATTTTGCAACGAGGCTGTGAGAACTTTGCATCTAGGGTGACCTCGACAGTTGCGGGGGTGTGTGGTACACAGTGTAATGACCCCTGACGGCATGAAAAAGCACATGCTGGAATGAAATTCACGAAGGTTGAAATCCAGCATTGATTTCCCTTGAAATTCCAACAGCAGTTGTGGGGTGAGGGCGGAAGGGAATAGGACGGACATATATGGTGGATAGAGAGAAGGAAAGAGGGGGAGATAAAAAAGAGAGGGGGAGGGAGCCTGACACATCCTTGACAGCAGGCGGTGTGGTGAGCGGGACAGTACCTGCACTGATTCAGCAGGGGGGGGGCCGGGATAGGCTGTGACACATGGCAGCGCACCCCAGTGCTCTATGCATATGCTCCTCGCAGGCTGTGTGAGGACTGTGTGAGGGAAGCAGGCTGAGCGTCTGATGCCCTGCCATCACAACGCTCCATATGGGGAGGCGGGACCACGGTACTGACGGACCAGCCGCCTCAAATCACCCATCTGCACGCTTTGCAGGTGTTTCCAATGATTATATTATTAGCTCTATCCGCTCATCTTATATTTTTATGGTTTTTTTTAGTATCCCCGGCCTCAATCTGGGTGGGATAAAATGTCGAATATACACATGCCTGCTCCACCATCTGTCTCAGAGAAAAACAAGAAAGGCGTCTTCAAGGAAATGGATGTTTTATTCAAGTTTTATGAGTGCTTAGCTTTGGGTTTCGTTTCTCTGCAGTGTGTATGAGTGTGTGTGCGTACATGTGTGGGTTGTGAGGGCAGGCATTGAGCAGACATGGTATACAGATCAATTTGCATAATGTTTGACATAATCGGAAAATAATGAGTACCATCTTCGGTGAGACACTTACGAAACAGGTTGTGCTTACTATTTTAGACCCAAGCCGAGTCGAGCTCTACAAGCATGACAGTAGTATTCTAAACAATTGCCTGGTGTGTAGGAAGCATTTGACCAGTGGTGTGTCTGTTTGGTGCTCTGTAACAGGAGAACAGGGCACTTCATAATGACACACTTTAATGGCTGGTCATAAATCTGTTTCCTCTCTGCCACAGAGATGGAGGAGGCTGACAGCAGCACACTCTCCTGCACAGGAAATGTCTCTCTGATGACCAATGTGTGTTTGCGTGTCCGTGCGTGCGTGTGTGTATACAGCCAAACAGTACTAATAAAGTACTTTACTGTAACATTGTCATGTAGAATTACAGCAATTGCTAACAGTGTGTCAAAATGCCATTGAACCCCCACAATGCATTGCTCTTTACAGTCCTGTACTGTAATATAGACTTCTAGTAGCTAACTAAGATTTCTGCTGTAATAGTACATACATTTGTTACAATAGTACATCAATTTGTTACAGTGTAGGTAGATAGTAATCCTTCTACCCCCCCCCCCCCCCCCTTAAAAGATTTAGATGCACTATTGTAAAGTGGTTGTTCCACTGGATATCATAAGGTGAATGCACCAATTTGTAAGTCGCTCTGGATAAGAGCGTCTGCTAAATGACTTAAATGTAAATGTAAATGTAAATCTCGCTTATGAGAATCTGAATATTCTGTTCAGATTCCACTGCAACCACCCAGCCCCACTGCATCCACCCAGCCCCACTGCATCCACCCAGCCCCACTGCATCCATACAGCCCCACTGCTCCAGCCTGCTAGCGTGACGTCATCAGTGGGCGGGACTGTGGTAGTGCAGTTCAGTCTTCGCAGTGATTTAATCGCAACCATGGCCCTAGTCCTCTCTGTCTATGTGCTAACACATCACACCCACCCAAACTGTGTTCTCAAGTGGATGAAGAGAGCTGTGGAGCTCGGAGCGCATGCTTTCCTCGTTCAAGTGTCTCACAGAAGGAGATGTGAGGGCAAATTCAGCTTGGGATCCATTGACAACGAGGAGAACTCCTCTGTAATCACAGGGGGAATCTCAGGGGATTGAGTTTTGAGATCTCGGTCCCTCCACGGATGAGACAAGGGTGTCTTATTTGTGAACATACAGTGTAGGTCATTTTATTTCTGTGTGGGTTTTGAATGAGCTTTTCTCTGTCCCTTCATTCTTCCAGCCTGGGATTTTGTGTTCTTCTTTGTCAGGTCTGCTTCTCAGTGAGGAAGCAACGGATGTTTGGTAATGGCCATTTAGAGTAATCAATCGGCCTCTTTGATGTTTGGAGATGAAAGAAGAGTTTGACAGCTAGTGTGTGTCGTGAACAGCATGGCAATGCCAGGGCTTTGAAGGCAAAAGGACGGGAAATCAGGTTGAATTTATCCCTCTCTAAAGACATACCTCTGCTGAGTGCTGCCGCAATGGCAAGTGGCAGTTCTCTCTCTCACACACACCTCTCTCTCGCTCTCTCTCTCTCTCTCTCTCTTTCTTTCTGTTTCTCTCACCCTGTTTTATATATCTGTCACATCCATGTACCTCCTATGCAGCTTGTGCCAGCTCCTATTCCATGCTTCCCCACAGAAATGTGTTCAGGTAAACATTTCACGCTTGCTTATGCTGGAGGGAAGTGGCAAACGCAGGTAACTGACAGGCTAGGATCACAGTGGTATTGATGAAGAAAGCTTTTTTTTGTGCTGTTGTGTCTGAATAATAGTTTTGGTTATAAAGGAAATTCTTATCTGAAGATTGGATTGATGTCCATGAGTGAAATGAAGGAATGTGTAAATTATCATTTGCATATTATTAGGAACATCATTTGTATTCTATTGTCATATTCATGGTTTTAGCTTGTTCTGTAGTCCAACATCTCCCATAATAGCTCAGAGAAAGAGCCAGTGTTCTGCATGATTAAAAAAGAAAGCAAAACATTTACAGAAACGGATCATTACTCGCGCTTTGAACACACGCTACGGTGGTCCGTGACCCCTGCAGAGGCATTCTGAAAAGGTTGCTCCCCTCCTACAGGGAAATATGAGGGCCACAGTATGTAAAGGAAGTGAACTTTAGGTCTACAACACTTTTTCCCCCACCAGGGTCCTGTTAAGTTTGTATGTTCCTTTGCAGTGGTGTGTGGTGGTTGGTGTGTGTAAGGGGTTATGACACTGTTTCTCCTCCCTGCCGAGGAATAGTTTCAGCCCAAGACAGAATGAAAGGCTCACAGCTTTTGCTTTCTTTCTCTTTCCAATTTTTTCTTCAGAGACAGTTCCTGGGCCGCGGTGCAGACAATTGGGTAGGTTAGTGGCGTCTCGGAGCTGCAGCCTAACACATGCTTACATAACCTGAAACACATGCAGTCCTGTCATTTAAGGAGGCCTAAGCCATGCACCCTATTGGAGCCCTGCAACGCCTAATTAAATGTGGCTGCGTTTACACAAAAGTCAAATATCCATTACATCATCACAGTTTTTACCTTTTTTGTTGTTTCTTGATATTATGAATTATGTAATCACTTCAATCTAAATCACTCCAGCTAAAGTCACAAAATGAATATACAGAGATGAAGAATTACAATGATTAATGGTATATACACTGAATGTACAAAACATTAGGAACACCTAATATTGAGTTGCACTCTCTTTTGTTCTCAGAACAGCCTCGATTTGTCGGGGCATGGACTCTACAAGGTGTTAAAAGTGTTCCACAGGGCTGCTGGCCAATGTTGACTCCTGTGCTTCCTACAGTTGTGTCCAGTTGGCTGGATGTCCTTTGGGTGGTGGACCATACACAGAAAACTGTTGAGCGTGAAAAACCCAGCAGCGTTGCAGTTCTTGACACACTCACACAGGTGGGCCAGGCAACTACTACCATACCTCATTCAAAGGCACTTAAATACTATATTTTGTCTTGCCCATTCACCCTCTGAATGGCACACATACACAATCCATGTCTCAATTGTTTCAAGGCTTGGATATCATAAGGTGAATGCACCAATTTGTAAGTCGCTCTGGATAAGAGCGTCTGCTAAATGACTTAAATGTAAATGCTTAGAAATCCTTCTTTAACATGTCTCTACCCCTTCTACACTGATTGCATTGTATTTAACAGGTGACATCAATAAGTGAGCATAGCTTTCACCTGGATTCACCTGGTCAGTCTATGTCATAGAAAGAGATGTTTTGTACACTGGTATTGTACACTCAGTGTACAATACCCTTTCTCTCTTGGATTTCGGAACAATGACACTGTACTCTTAGCTTTATAGGAGGCCGTCTATGACAGTTTTCAAACAGCTGATGAATCATGTTGTTTGAGTAAGCATATTGTATTTACACACTCAAAAGAACAACAGTCATATAAGTGAATGTCATATAACAGCACTACAACAAAGCATGTCTCGGTCTGTGACACGACAAGAGTGAAGGGGTCTCTGGACGTTGTTGTGTGAGTGATGAACATAGAGAATGGAAACCTATGATGAGTAGGACTGTAAAAACGCACTCAAACGCACCAATGTTCTTTCCATTACAAAGTTATACGTGGGTTCAAAGTCAACAGCAAAAAAAACATCCACAATACCAAAACAGATTATTGATTTACTGGTGAACTCCGAGAGGGAGTTTTATAGATTGTCAGAAAATAAATTCAAGAGGTAAAAAGTTTTGCACTCTCAGCATGAGCCAATGTTGTATGACAGGTTAAGCTACCACGACAATGCGCACTATTCAATGTTTGGGCTCTTGTTAATCCGTGAAAATTGCTGATACCCTTATCATAAAAGCAATTTTATTAATAAGAATACACAGCAGCTGAGGCTAACGCTATTTTGAAAGAAATCGGAACTCACACTCAAAAGGTCCATGAATAGCAACAAGACGAAGGCTACAGTTGAGAGGGACGCCGGTCGTCCCCTCTGCCTTTCTTAATCACTGACTCTTTAAGACTCTGGTTTGATCCCGTTTCCTTTTTCTCTGCAATAAGCCCCCTCGCTTAAAAATATCTCTGCACCAGTAACATCACAAAGGCTTACTTATCTCGGCATTACCTATTAAAGGTTTAAACCCCTGCGTCTTTGATAAACACTCCCTTTAAAGGTTTATCTCCTCAGTCTTATCGTGCTCTTGAAGGTCCTTCTCCCATGGCGCAGTAATTTGTTTAATTAAAGTGTCATTTTGGGAAGAAAATATGGCCCGTCGTTTGCGAGAGATGCAAAGAAGTTTACAATATTGTTTGTACTTTTTTACCCTTTAGCAAGGCTTAGATTAAGTCAATAGTGTATTGGCCGCTGGTTTCGAAAGCTGAGGCGACGTTTTCGAGATCCCTCCGAGAGGCAGCAACACAGAAGACAGAGAAGAGAAGCACAACACAATAAAAGCTTGTTTGAGAGTCTCTTTCAGCCCGTCTCTAAACGAGGCCCTGAGAGGATTGGCTTTTAGGTCTTGAGCTTCTGTCAGCACTTTGGGCGATTTGCTCATGATTTCATTAGGAGCAAAATAAATATGAAAATAGAGTCCATGCAAAGCGCCGGGTATTGTCGGCGCACATACACAACACTGACACAAAGTACATACTGCAGGCCTAACAATCCTTAAGGGGTTCAGAATCATTCCCTGTTTTCTCTTACTGAATAACTCCTTTACATATTCCTTTTGCACTGACCAGGTGCAGCAGGTGCTTTCTTGTATTCTGTTTCCATTGATCTTATCCTTTTTTAGTTGGAAAACTTAAAACAAAAGTAGCAATGGTTATCATAGGGAAATAAAAGTATGAGTCTCTATTTCAGTCTCATCCACTTAGGGGTCAGCTGAGGTTTTGAGTGAGGTCACAGGGCACAGTAAGCATAATGCCAGACTGCATCATGTACCCCCACGTCGACAGACAACATCAGCATAATAAGTGAATCAGTACCCTATGTCTCCAACTCTCATTTTGGCTGCCTCTGAGATAATGTTTAGAACCTGAGGTCACTATTGTTCCATTTTCCTCCTTTGCTTTGTAAGGGAACTAAAGACTCTCTGCCCGTGCATCTTTTGGCATGGTGACAGGGTGTGAGACTGAGAGATTTATGTAGCCGGGTGTGCAGATGCAGGGGGAAAAAAAGATATGCGAGATCAAATGGAGGTGCATGATAAGGCATGAAAAACAGCTCTCTAGGCTCATAAATTAATGGCAGAGAGAAGGTTGTCATTATTCGAGCAGCCTTTAAAAGAAGGGTATGGAGCCCAGATGGTAGGGGAGAGATAGCCTGGCGAAGTTTGAGTAATTGATGACTTAAAAATAAACCAGAGGGTTCATCTTGGGAGGGATGGAAGAGGAATTACCAAACACAACAAACATGCAGCATTGAGGTCAAGAGCATTGTTGAGCTCCTCTAAAAAAACAGGTGCCACAGATTAAAAGAGAGGCATCACAGTGACTCTGCTGTTTGACTCTCAGAGACATGTTACTGCGGTAAATGAGGACACTAATGAATGATATACTGTAGACCAGTGTTTCTTCGTCCTAGTCTTTGTGACCCTGATTCCAATAATCAACTGATTCCAATAACCTTCAATTAGGGAAATCAGGTGTGTAGTGCTCGGGCAAAATGTGCACCCCTTTGGGTCCCCAGGACCAGGATAAAGAAACACTGTAGACAATCAAATGAGACATGCAACAGAAGTATCACTATTCAGGTGATGATCATTGGCATAATGTCAATAAGTGAAGGAAGGTTCATTCAACGAGCCAATGCATTTATACAAGTTCACAAGACATCAATGCTGGCAATGAACTTCTAATCATACTAAACAAATATGGATGAGAAGAGAATGAGAGTGCATTTAGGGTCAGGCCACTAGCGTGTCCCTCCTCCCTCTTCCCTCTCTCAGACAGCTGGCTGTCTGTCCATGTGCAGGTGTTGTGTTGTTGGGGTGTATTGTGGGGACTTGTCCTTGTCCCTTCCTGGGCAGTGCAGAGAGGGGTTATGAAAATCATTTCAGGGATTTGAAAGTCATGAATCACTTTATTGAAGTGTACGTGTGGGAGAGAGAAATAGAGAGGTGTACAGTGGCTTTCGAAAGTATTCACCCCCTTGGCATTTTTCCTATTTTGTTGCCTTACAACCTGGAAATAAAATATATATATATTTTTTTTTTTGGGGGGGGGGGTTGTATCATTTCATGTACACAACATGCCTACCACTTTGAAGATGCAAAATATTTTTTATTGTGAAACAAACGAGAAATAACACAAAAAAACAGAAGACATGAGCGTGCATAACTATTCACCCCCCCAAAGTCAACACTTTGTAGAGCCACCTTTTGCAGCAATTACAGCTGCAAGTATCTTGGGGTATGTCTCTACAAGCTTTCCACTGGGATTCTTGCACATTCTTCATGGCAAAACAGCTTCAGCTCTTTCAAGTTGGATGGGTTCCGCTGGTGTACAGCAATCTTTAAGTCATACCACAGATTCTCAATTGGATTGAGGTCTGGGCTTTGACTAGGCAATTCCAAGACATTTAAATTGTGTTGCTTTAGCAGTATGCTTAGGGTCATTGTCCTGCTGGAAGGTGAACCTCCGTCCCAGTCTCAAATCTCTGGATGACTGAAACAGGTTTCTCTCAAGATTTTCCCTCTATTTAGCGCCATCCGTCATTCCTTAAATTCTGACCAGTTTCCCAGTCCCTGCCAATGAAAAACATCCCCACAGCATGATGCTGGCACCACCATGCTTCACTGTGGGGATGGTATTCTCAGGGTGATGAGAGGTATTAGGTTTGTGCCAGACATAGCATTTTCCTTGATGGACAAAAAGGACAAAAAGCTCAATGACCAGAGTACCTTCTTCCATATGTTTGGGGAGACTCCCACATGCCTTTTGGTGAACACCAAATGTGTTTGCTTGTTTTTTTCTTTAAGCAATGGCTTTTTTTCTTGCCACTACTGTAAAGCCCAGCTCTGTGGAGTGTACAGCTTGAAGTGGTCCTATGGACAGATACTAAAATCTCCGCTGTGGAGCTTTGCAGCTCCTTCAGGGTTATCTTTGGTCTCTTTGTTGCCTCTCTGATTAATGCCCTCCTAGCCTGGTCTGTGAGTTTTGGTTGGCAGCCCTCGATGGGAGGTTTGTTGTGGTTCAACGTTTCGGATCTTTTTTTATAACCCAACCCTGATCTGTACTTCTCCACAACTTTGTCCCTGACCTGTTTGGAGAGCTCCTTGGTCTTCATGGTGTCGCTTGCTTGGTGGTGCCCCTTGCTTAGTGGTGTTGCAGACTCTGGGATTCTTTCAGAACAGGTGTATATATACTGAGACCATGTGACCCTTAAATTGCACACAGGTGGACTTTATTTAACTAATTATGTGACCCCTGAAGGTAATTGACTGCACCAGATCTTATTTAGGGGCTTCATAGCAAAGGGGGTGAATACATATGCATGCCCCACTTTTCCGATTTTTATTCTTTATAATTTTTTTAAACTAGTAAATTGAAAATGCCAAGGGGGATGAATACTTTTGCAAGGCACTCTATATGTGTGTGCAGGGTTGGGGAGTAATCCGTTACAGGATTACAAAAAACCTGTAACTGTAATCCATTATGTTACAAGCAAAAATATTGTAATCAGGTCACCGATACTTTTGAAAAAATAGATAAATACTTCTAGGATTACTTTCAAATTTAGATGGGATGTTTGCAGAAAAAAAATGTCCATGAATCAATTGCCTGTTTTTCTTAATTACCTTTCATATTAACGTCAACCGAAAAAGTGCTACTTTGATCTTCCCTCCTGAGCAACATACACGGTCACAAAATAGAAAGGTACGGCGCGTGGACACAGGGCATTTTTTGGGTGGCGTTTCAAAGAACAATTTGTGTTCAAAGAAGAGGGCAGGAATGTAACAGTTCAATGCAAACTATGTTTTCCCTCTGTAAAGCTGCTGTCAACATCCAGAGACTCAACATCGAACCTGAAGAAACACTGATGACGATTGGCAGGTGTGGCACGTTAGCTTGGTTAGCTTGCTAGTCTCTAGAGACAGACAGGTTGTCTCTACAATGTTACCAGTGTTCCAGCATAGGTCGGAGATTTCAGAGAGTACTAGCTAGCGAGTTAGTCAGATTTCTAGTTAGCTAGCCTGTTTAGTTTGCTCATTTGCTTGCCAACTCTCCTACACTATGTGGACTAGTGGTCACTTAAGTTTGCTCTGTCGGTTGCTAGCTACTGTAGTTAGCAAGATATCATAGCAAGTATGCTATTGTGCTAATTTGTTAACAATTTCACAAATTAAATCTATTTTAACTAAGATAAATCAGTTGTAGATAGTTGGGTTAGATTCACTGGGCTTCATAGCCTAGCTACCGTAGCTAAATCAAAAGATTAAAAAAACTGTTGAAAGCTAGCTGCACTCTGTAACCCAACATAACAAGATGCTCACTGTCAGGGTTGTTGCTAACTTAGTTAGCTAGCTAGCTATGGTTTCAGAGTAACATTCTACACAAATCAAAAATTGCCACACTGCAGTTTTTCTGCTGTTCAATTGTTTTTTCAACCCAAATAAATCAATGTATTATTCAATCATAACTCAAATATTATACTGTATTAGTCCATCTTTTTTATATATATATTTGAGTATTTCTAGACAAACAATATAAACCACCAAAGACATCCTTGCATCCACAGCTTTGTCCATGTGTGATTGGTTACATGTTCCAACCCCACCCCTGTGTTTATCAGACAGGGGCAGGCTATAGAAAGTGAAAAAAAGGGCGGACAAAAGTTGGGTAAAGCTACAATCCTTCATTGAAACAATAACAACGTGCTCACCACTGTTATTTTATTTATACTGTAGTTATCAGGATAAGGTAAGACCCAGATGCAGACCGTGTCGAAGTAACAATGTTTATTACAGCAACAGATGCAAAGGTACAGGACGGCAGGCAGGTAGGCTTAGGGTCAGGTCAGGCAGAGGTCGGAAATCCAGATGGGGCAAAGGTACAGGAAGGCAGGCGAGCTCAGAGTCAGGGGCAGGCAGAGTATTCAGGCGGGTGAGTTCAGGGTCAGGACAGGCAAGGGTCAAAAACCAGGAGGGCAAGAAAAAGAGAGGCTGGGAAAAGACAGAAGCTGACAGGACAAACACGGATAAGCTTGACAAACAAGACGAACTGGCAACAGACAAACAGAGAACACAGGTATAAATACACAGGGGATAATGGGGAAGATGGGTGACACCTGGAGGGCAATGGAGACAATCACAAAGACAGGTGAAACAGATCAAGGCATGACAGTAAGTATATGATAGTTAAGTAATTACATTTTGTTTTTTCAGAGGATGCATAACAATCAATGGAAGACCCTGAGCAGGAAAAAGCAGCCAGATGACATGGAGGAGTGCAGAGATGCACAGCCATCTACAGATGGCCAAAAAGGGAAATCTCACAAAGCCGGGTTAATCAACTGGTATTTGACTTCATCATAGAGGATGTGCAACCCTTTTCACTAGTAAAGGTGTCTTCAATCCGCAAGTTAGTAGAAGGAATCAGTGGTGGGAGAAAGGTCATATTAAGAAAGACTTTGATGCAACTAATTGAAAGGGAAGTTGAGTCTATGAAAAAAACTCTCTCCACCAAACTGCAGAGCGTAAAGTCAGTCTGCACCACAGCAGACATCTGGTCTGCCCATAACAGAAGCTTCTTCGGCATGACATGCCACTGGATCAAGGAGGACACCTTGGAGAGGAAGTCAGCTGCTTTGGCTTGTGCGAGACTGAGAGGACGTCATACCTACGATGTGATTGCTGCCACGTTAATTAAGTGAAATACATGCAGACTTTAAAATTCAGCTCAAAGTGAGGGCCACAGTGACAGACAATGGAAGCATCTTTGTAAAGGCATTCCGGGAGTTCAGTGGAAATACTGCAGAGCAAGATGAGACGGATGATGGAATGAGGTTTGATGATGTGGGTGCGATTCTTGAGGAGGTTGAGCAAGAACTGAACTTTTTTCTCCCTCCACATCAACGTTGTGTGGCAGACACCCTCAACCTCATCGCCACCAATAAGGTGGACAAAGTTGCATCCCAAGGTCCATCACAAAAGTTGTGCAGTAGTGCAATGTCAAAATGTTCCAGCATTTGGAACAAAGTACACAGATCCACAATAGCTTCAGAGACAATAGAGGACATTGCAAGCATGAAAGTAACTATATCATGTGAGAAGATGGAGCTCAGATTATCGTGCCATCTCCAAACTCATAGCCCTCACAGATGACCAGCTGGGGCAAAGCTGTGAAGACCTGGTTGTGAGCAGCAAACTACATCGCAGCTTCTATGGAGAATACACACTCCGAAAATGTTGACGAGGGAGCACAGAACGAGTCAGAAGACAATGTTTTTGTGTTTGGAGGTGCTACAGCAAGGCCAGTAGCACTGCAGAGGATGAGGTGAGGAAGTACCTCGAAGACAAAGACAAGTCTTTGGACTCCTTGAAATCGTTCCCCACAGTCCGGAACTTGTTTCTGAAGTATAACACTACACTGCCATCCAGTGCCCCAGTTGAGCACCTTTTCAGCTATGTTGGAAAGCTGTTTACCCCTCATCAAAACAGGATGTCTGATGCTCATCTAGAGCATGTTCTCTTGCTGCGATACACAGCAATTTCTGCCTTCAATCATCTGACTAGGCTTCAGAATAGGCCTACTGCAATCAAATGTCTGATATGTGGGTTATTGCATCTAGCTGCACTTTTTTTTGCGTAAACTTAAAAAACTACTTGGTGGACTAAATGTGTGATTACATTGTGCATGTTGTAAAAAAAAACATCTTCATATTTCTATTTCTCATTTTAGTCAATTAGAAGACACTCTTATCCAGACTGATTTACAGTAGTGAATGCATATATCTTCATACTTTTTTGTACTGGTATCCCGTGGGATAAGTGTTTAGCACCATCCATGTTGCTGTGTTACTTAAGCCCTTACTTACACCTGGTTTTAACATGCATCTTTTGTCCTGCACATTGTGTTTGCACCCACATTTTTAGACAGGTGTACACGATTAAAAAACGCATTGTAGTCTGACTGTGATCAGATCTTACAGGTGTATATGGACAAGATCAAGATGAAGGACGCATGTTAGAGGCAGGTATACAGGGCTTAAATACATTTTTGTCACAATGTTTTGTGATGTGTTCTAATGTGACTCTGCTTAGTGGCTCAAACATCCTGCAATAAATGTTGTTAAATTGGCAATTATCTTTTTTTTCTTCTTATGTGTTTTACGGATGAAGTAACTAAAAGTAATCAGATTACGTTACTGAGTTTAGGTAATCCAAAAGTTACGGTACAGATCACAATTTTAGACAGGTAACAAGTAACTGTAACGGATTATATTTAAAAAGTATCCTACCCAACCCTGTGTGTGTGCGTGCGAGTGTGCGCGCGTGTGTGTGTGTGTGTGTGTGTGTGTGTGTGTGTGTGTGTGTGTGTGTGTGTGTGTGTGTGTGTGTGTGTGTGTGTGTGTGTGTGTGTGTGTGTGTTAGAGAGTGAGATAGATTGAGAGAGAAGTAGAGTGGTATGCGTACCACTGAAATAATCAACTCGACTGGCTTGCTGGTATGTTTCTCATTACTTGACAGCTATAGACGCTTAGACTGGAGTACTTCAGATGAATTTCCCTCATGTTGAAGGCCTTAACATTTGAAGGGGTTGATGGGGTTAAGAATTTTTTTTTTAAAATGAAAAAAAGAACTCCCGCTGCTTAGTCTGAAATGTAGACTGTCTATCATTTCCCTTTGATTGGGTCCCTTTTGGACATGTTTTTAAACCTCTGACGTGTTATTAATAAAACAAACTCTAATAGAAATATCATTCCGCTTATTTTTCAATCAGGCACAGCATCGTGGCAATCTGCAAAGCGTGACTTTAATTAAAGATTGATGGCTAGGCCACTCATCTGAGGCGCTGTTGATCCAGTAATTAAAATGACAAAAAAAGATTTATTTATAGAAATCTGGTTGAACTTGTTTCATTTCCTTGTCAGTATGTCTGATTTTCTGTCTTTTAATGAAGGAAGTAAGTACATGTATTTCTTCCCCTTTTCTACTCAATCAATATAGAACATCAACATAAGCAATGACTCATATTCCATTTGTGCAATGTACAAAAGCAAGCCTTTCACTTCTTCTGGCAGGAGGAATGGGATGCCTTTTCTCACAATAATGCCTTTTCTGAATCAAACTTTTCAAATAAAAGTTAAGTTTCAATGACCTTCGTTCATCAGTAATCAGAAAGTGAATGAAATACAAACAAAATAGCTTTGCATTTTTATTTTGGTAAGTAATTATGTAGTCTCTCGGAGTTCGACAAGGGCTCTAATGAGTTCTCAGAGGACCCCTGTTTTATTTGTTTGTTTGTTATTTTTAAGCTTGATTAAGTCCCCTTGTATTTAGTTAGCACAATGAAACCACCCGGGATGCAGTGTAAGCTTAACTCAGTACAGTTCATTCACGGCTATCGAGAAGCAAGCTTCCAGCGTTCTATTCGGACATATTATCACCTTTGTTGTTATGGCTTTGCCTCGTGCTAATCCTGATGATGCTGGGTGTGTTTACTCTATTTGTATTCTACAATGGAGATATCTGGGAAGCATCGCGATGTTACTACACCATGGTATTTCTTAATATATTTAAAACTGTCTTTAGCAAGATGGTGCCGACAGGGATGGTATAATTCTCTTCGATTATAGTCACAGCCTTGTATATCCCCCCGCAAGCAGGTCCCTCGTCAGCCCTGAAAGAACTTCAGTGGAATCAATGTAAACTGGAAACCATACATCCCGAGGCTGCATTTATTGTAGCTGGGGATTTTAACAAAGCTAACCTAAGAACCATACTTCCTAAATTTTATCAGCATATCGAATGCGCATGCGCGACAAGAGCTGGTACCTTTCTGGATCATTGCTACTTGAACTTCCGTGACGCATACAAAGCCCTCCCACGCCCTCCCCGGCCTTCGCCAAATCTGACCATGACTCCATTTTGTTGCTCCCAGCCTATAGACAGAAACTAAAACAGGAAACGCCTGTGCTCAGGTCAATAAAATGCTACTCTGACCAATCGGATTCCACGCTTGATTCGATCACGTGGACTGGGTTATGTTCCAGATAGCCTTAGACAATAACATTGATGTATATGCTAAGTAGGTGAGTGAGTTTATTAGCAAGTGCATCGGAGATGTCGTACCCTCTGTGACCATTAAAATCTTCCCTAACGAGAAACAGTGGATTAATGGCAGCATTCGCGTGAAACTGTAAGCGCAAACCACCGCTTTTAATCATGGCAAGGCGACCAGAAACACGACCGAATACAAACAGTGCAGCTATTCCCTCCGCAAGGCAATCAAACAAGCAAAGCGTCAGTATAAAGATAAAGTAGAGTCGCAATTCAACGGCTCAAACACGAGACGTACGTGGCAGGGTCTACAGTTAATCCCGGATTACAAAAAGTACACCAGCCCCGTCGTGGACACCGACGTCTTGCTCCCAGTCAAATTAAACTACTTCTTTGCTTGCTTTGAAGACAATACAGTGCCACTGACACGGCCCGCTTCCAAAGCCTGTGGGCTCTCCTTCTCCGTGGCCAACGTGAGTAAAACATTTAAACGTGTTAACCCTTGCAAGGCTGCCGGCTCAGACGGCATCCCTAGCCGCGTCCTCAGAGCATGCGCAGACCAGCTGGCTGGTGTGTTTATGGACATATTCAACCAATCCCTATCCCAGTCTGCTGTGTCCACATGCTTCAAGATGGCCACCATTGTTCTTGTTCCCAAGAAATCTAAGGTAACTGAACTAAATGACTATCGCCCCATTGCACTCACTTCTGTCATCATGAAGTGCTTTGAGAGACTAGTCAAGGACCATATCACCTCCACCCTAACTGATACCCTAGACCCACTCCAATTTGCTTACCGCCCCAATAGGGCCAGTGACAATGCAATCGCCATCACACTGCACACTGCCCTATCACATCTGGACAAGAGGAATACCTATGTAAGAATGCTGTTCATTGACTACAGCTCAGCATATAACACCATAGTACCCTCCAAACTCGTCATTAACCTGTTAGGGCTAGGGGGCAGTATTGACACGGCTGGATAAAAAACATACCCGATTTAATCTGGTTACCACTCCTACCCAGTAACTAGAATATGCATATACTTATTACATATGGATAGAAAACACCCTACATTTTCTAAAACTGTTTGAATGGTGTCTGTGAGTATAACAGAACTCAAATGGCAGGTCAAAACCTGAGCGATTCCTTTACAGGAAGTGGCCTGTCTGACCATTTCTTGAACTTCTTTTCCATCTCTATCATTTACTAAGGATCTCTGCTCTAACGTGACACTTCCCACGTCGTCCATAGGCGCTCAGAGCCCGGGAAAAAACAGAATGTCGTCATTCCAGCCCCAGGCTGAAACACATTATCGCCTTTCTCAAGTGGCCGATCAAGGGACACTGGCCTTATGCGCGTGACCCCGACCGCCCCCGCCTTTGGGATTTTTTCCTCTGTTTGCCGAAAAGGAGATTCCCTGTCGGAATATTATCGCTTTTCTACGAGAAAAGTGTCGTAAAAATTGATTTTAAACAGCGGTTGACATGCTTCGAAGTACGGTAATTGAATATTTAGAATTTTATTGTCACGAATTGCGCCATGCGCGCGACACTTCTTTACTATTTCGGATAGTGTCTGGAACGCACGAACAAAACGCCGCTATTCGGATATAACGATGGATTATTTTGGACCAAACCAACATTTGTTATTGAAGTAGCAGTCCTGGGTGTGCATTCTGACGAAGACAACAAAAGGTAATCAAACTTTTATAATAGTAAATATGATTATGGTGAGTGCTAAACTTGCCGGGTGTCTAAATAGCGAGCCCGTGATGCCTGGGCTATGTACTTAGAATATTGCAAAATGTGCTTTCACCAAAAAGCTATTTTCAAATCGGACATATCGAGTGCATAGAGGAGGTCTGTATCTATAATTCTTAAAATAATTGTTATGCTTTTTGTGAACGTTTATCGTGAGTAATTTAGTAAAATGTTAGCGAATTCCCCGGAAGTTTGCGGGGGGTATGCTAGTTCTGAACGTCACATGCTAATGTAAAAAGCTGGTTTTTGATATAAATATGAACTTGATTGAACAAAACATGCATGTATTGTATAACATAATGTCCTAGGGTTGTCATCTGATGAAGATCATCAAAGGTGAGTGCTGCATTTAGCTGTCTTCTGGGTTTTGGTGACATTATATGCTGGCTTGAAAAATGGGTGTCTGATTATTTCTGGCTTGGTACTCTGCTGACATAATCTAATGTTTTGCTTTCGTTGTAAAGCCTTTTTGAAATCGGACAGTGTGGTTAGATTAACGAGAGTCTTGTCTTTAAATGGCTGTAAAATAGTCATATGTTTGAGAAATTGAAGTAATAGGATTTTTAAGGTTTTGAAAATCGCGCCACAGGCTGGCAGTGGCTGTTACGTAGGTGGGACGAATTCGTCCCACCTAGCCCATAGAGGTTAAGCTCGAGACCCTGGGTCTTGACCCCGCCCTGTGCAACTGGTTCCTGGACTTTCTGACGGGCCGCCCCCAGGTGATGAAGGTAGGAAACAACATCTCCACCCCGCTGATCCTCAACACTGGGGCCCCACAAGGTTGCGTTCTCAGCCCTCTCTTGTACTCCCTGTTCACCCATGACTGCGTGGCCTTGCATGCTTCCAACTCAATCATCAAGTTTGCAGACGACACTTCAGTGGGAGGCTTGGTTACCAACAACAATGAGACAGCCTACAGGGAGGGGGTGAGGGCCCTCGGGGTGTGGTGTCAGGAAAATAACCTCTCACTCAACGTCAACAAGACAAAGGAGATGATCGTGGACTTCAGGAAACAGCAGAGGGAGCACCCCCCCCATCCACATCGACAGGACAGTAGTGGAGAAGGTGGAACGTTTTAAGTTCCTCGGCGTACACATCATGGACAAACTGAAATGGTCCACACAGACAGCGTGGTGAGAAGGCACAACAGCGCCTCTTCAACCTCGGGAGGCTGAAGAAATTTGGCTTGTCATCTAAAACACTCACAAACTTTTACAGATGCGCAAACGAGAGCATCCTGTCATGCTGTATCACCGTCTGGTACGGAAAATGCACTGCCCTCAACCGCAGGGCTCTCCAGAGGGCACAACGCATCACCGGGGCAAACTGCCTGCCCTCCAGGATACCTAAAGCACCCGATGTCAGAGGAAGGCCAAAAAGATCATCAACGACAACAACCACCCCGCTATCATCCAGAAGGCGAGGTCAGTACAGGTGCATCAAAGCTGGGACCCGAGAGGCTGTTTAACAGCTTCCATCTCAAGGCCATCAGACTGTTAAACAGCCATCACTAACATAGAGAGGCTGCTGCCAACATTCAGACTCAAATCTCTGGCCACTTAAATAAACAGACTTAATAAAGGTATCACTAGTCACTTTTAACAACGTCACTTTAATAATGTTCACATATCCTACATTACTCGTCTCATATGCATATACTGTATTCTACACCATCTACTGCATCTTGCCTATGCCGCACGCCATCGCTCATCCATATATTTATTTGTACATATTCTTATTCATCCCTTACATTTGTGTGTATTTGTGTGTATAAGGTCGTGGTTGTGAATTTGTTAGATTACATGTTATATTTTACTGCACAGTCGGAACTAGAAGCACAAGCATTTCGCTACACTCACATTAACATCTGCTAACCATGTGTATGTGACCAATAAAATGTGATTTTATTTGATTTGACTTCTTCTTTTTTTCAGACAAATGGTTAGGACTAAATGGCGGAGGTATGTCTGAATCTCATCATTGGCCTTTTGTCAAACATGAATGTCATAATAACCTCGGACTTCTCCCGACATTTTCAAAAGTCTGTCAATAATCCCATTGCACGTGAGTATAGTATTTTCTGATTCAGGGATACATAATTGTTAGAGTAGAAAGTGTAGTGTAGTTCATTCATAAGGCAAACAGCATTTTTTCAACAACAACCATTGTTAATTCTCTCCCGCGTATAAAACAATGAATCAGTTGAAGAAAGATCCAGACATGGCGGATTAATGACACTAATGCTCCATCTGTAAATTCCCAACTGGCTGTGTAAACACCCTTCTACCACCCACATCGACCTATAGGTACGTGGCAACAGTCCCATTACCTTGCCCTCCAGTAAAGTGTATTTACCATGAGAGAATGGTAGAAATGGGCTTTGGCACAAGGTCCAAGCCAACGAAGAAGAATAAGGATGTAAAAAGATGTATTAAATGATTATAACGACTGATGATATTACCTTTTTCAACAAAAAAAATGACTTCAACAGCGTAATGGTCAAATGGCCTGTGAAGATGACAGACTTATTAAAAGAGAAAGAATTTAGTAATTTCAGTACATTTATCAGTCTGCACATCACACCTCCACACACGGTGACTATATACAGTAAATGTTGCTGATCCCAATGATGTCATTATTTTTTTTTATCCGATTAAGACTCTGGCTCTCAGGAGTGGGAGTTAATTTCAAGAATGACTTGGCAACAAAGGGGGGAGAAAAGCTAGATGGAATTTTTTTAAAATCTTTTTATATAAAAACAACTTCAATGTAACTGGCCAGGTTTGCACTGACCATGCACGGTAAATGAAATCTCAGGCATGCCACCTATCCCCCCTGACGTGATAAATACGTCACGCATCTTATGATGGATTCTTTTATAAAGTGGACCTACGATAAGATTCAGGTATTCATATTTTCAATCGTGTTAATGTGAGGAGATAAACTGGTGAATTCAGTGTGTGTTCAGGCCAACAGGCTGCCCCATTTTTCTATGTCGCAGGGTGAATGGATGGAGTTGCTCCAGAAGTGTAGACATCAGGTAAGTTCCAATGTAACGGCATGCACAGATAATAGTGCTAAGGGGGTTGTGTGGGCTGAGTGGGGACTGGATAGCGTGAAGACACTTCTGGCTCGATCTTTTCCACGTTAGGCTATTTATCAGCCGTTTGTCCTTATAATTGGTTGATAGAAATCAGAGTTTACTTTGTCTTACTTTTTCATTGTTGAATGAGTAGTAAACAATGTGTGTGTGGGGGGGGAGGGGGGGGCTGATTCACTGAATCACTGAGAGTTTAAATTCACTATGGGAGAAGTTGATTTATGATAGGATCACATTTCCGTAATGAAGTTTCCATGAAATTATTTTATGTGGTAAGGGTAGATGTCGGACTGAGTATCTGCAAGGTCATTTAGCGTGCTTGTAGTATGTCATTTCAAACTGAGTTGATCGACAACAGCCAGTATGTGGAAAAGTTAAGCAACGGTCCAGGTGAAAAGTGTCGTACAGACGAGTGACGAGAGAGAAGGCTGGGTAACTGCAGTCTGTAGGTCTCTAACAGAGCAGAGCTCCAACCAGACAGAGTCCACACAGACAGAGGAAGAGAGAGAACTGAAGAGAATGAGACAGAGAGGGAGTCAGGGAGTTCAGTATTTTCTTCTCACAAGTTACGACTGTGTCTCCTCTTCCAGTTTTTACTGGTCCCCTAGTAGAGACACTGGCAGCTGTGTGTCATAAACAACAGAACCTACCCCACCACCTCCATCCCCTCACCCCAACGCCCGCCCAACCCAAACTCTACAAGCGCTAGCTGCCGGGTGCAGATGTGTGCCTCTGTCACCTGAGCCTCGTAATGCCACCTCGTTCCCTTCCTCCATGTGGCCCCTCGGACCAGGCTGGCGTCTGCTGCTGAGATGGAGATGACTCTCCTGGTGAGTCCCTGGCTCTGTCCCTGGCTCTGTTCACTGTCCTCCGATCCAGCACAATGTGACAACTCCACCACTACAGTCATCATGGGCTCAATAACCACCACACCGCCTATCTAGGAGATCATTTCACATAACTGGTACAAATAATGAATTCAAATGAAAGGTTTTTAATAAACTTGGTATTTAGATGATAGGTTTGTGGTTAGTCATTGTCAGTGATAGCGACTATTTGCATGCCCTTGTGAAGTAGTTCATTTTAACTTCCCCATGTAGATGGTTATTGAAGACATCTTTCAGAGTTCCTGACATAGAATACCAAATAACATTTTCTTACCAATCCTAGTGCCACAACTTCTAGCAGACACCACTATTGCGTGGTCATTAAAAATGAAAAATGGACTGTTACTAATTTGCATAGCCTCAGAGAGAAATATTACCTTGGCCTGGTCCTCTGAGAGACATTTCCTGAGTGAGTTAGACGCCATAATTGTTGTAGTTGCGTAGAAACCTTGCCATTTCTAAATTATTGTTCAAAATTGTCATCAGTCAATATTATGACACGATTAATAATTGTAGTCTGTTTTCCCTTAAAAAATCAATGATGCCCGCCACAACGTTTGAGCAATTTTTAGCTTTTATTTGTCCTCTAAAACTGTCTTTTGCTAAATGATACTGACCCTTTGAATCTTTTAACAACGCAATCAATAAAGCATGTTCATGTGCAGCTTGCAGAACCATCAGTTTGGGACTTTTGAAAAAATATGCCCGCGGCTGCAGCTTGCTAAGTGCAGAGCGCTAGCACTAAATCTTGGGAGTTAAAGTTTTACTGGGGCGTTATGGGTAAAAATGCCTTGTCAGCCATCTGCCACATTCTCTCCCGACATCCATATTTCCACCACTGCAAAACTCCTGAGAAAGAGAGCACAGCACTGCCACCATGGGCCACCCGCCACAATTACAGGGCCAGAGAACTGTGGAATCTTGAGAGAGAGAGAGAGAGAGAGAGAGAGAGAGAGAGAGAGAGAGAGAGAGAGAGAGAGAGAGAGAGAGAGAGAGAGAGAGAGAGAGAGAACAGGGGCAGACATCTACTCATTTTCCCAAGTCGTTAATGAATAGCGGTGGTGACCCCGTCAGCATGACAAGACTGACAGTTTAATGTATTACAAACCAGGAAAAGAAAACTCCAATATATAAATAAATAAGCGGCACTAGGAGCCCACTTCCACAGGCCTCAGTAAATGGTAATCATGACTGATTAACCAGGCCATAATTCCACTGATCCAAAAAGGTTAGCCAGTCAATTGTGCAAAATTAGCTCTTTCTCACGTGTCCCTTCACATTTACGAACGGCAGGCAGAACGAATATAAAGCCTGACTCAAAGTAATACCTCTCTAGCTGGATCTTGGCACATTTCTCTGGTACATTTATGAAATGTACCAGAGAATTGAGACATACAGCACATCTTACGTTCTCTCGTGTTCTTTGTTTCTCCCCCTCTCATCTGTAAGAGCTGGATGTCTTCCAAATCTAGCTAAAAACATGTTTTTTCTACTTGAGTGTTGATCAAAAACACTCACATGTTACAGCCTTGATAGGCATGAGTCTCTTTGAACACACACTGATAACGCCATAGTTATTGAGTTATTGAGCCTTTGAAATCACATGAGTGAAGGCCTCAGCTGAATTTTGTATTCTTAATTAGTAATCCAATTGAAATGTTTCTCCCTCTACAGTGATGTTGCTGTATAAAACAACGCAGTGCCTTATTATAATAGTAATGATGCCAAATTTACAAAAACAATTGATAACACCTTTGATATTGCCATCTTCAAGAAGCCGAGTTACACAAGTTCACTTCAAATAGCGTCATTGTGGTTATAATGCTTTATGATAGTTTAACTGATCTCAGGCCAGAACCACCGCTCAGTACTATTCCCATTGTCCTCAGTTAAAGTATACATTCCCTGGGGCTGATGTTACATTGGGGGGGGGGGGGGGGGGGGCTGCTAGCTTGGACTCACCACTGAGATATTGTAAAGGTCTGGGTGTAGCTGGTGCAGAGGAGTCAGGCGCAGGACAGCAGAGATGAGTAATAAAAGTAACTTTACTCAAAATTACCAAGTACATGTAGTAATACCAAGCCCACAAGGACCGAAATACATAAAACAAACACGCACAAAACCCATGGGGAAAACTGAGGGTTAAATAATGAACATGTAATTGGGGAATTGAAACCAGGTGTGTAAAACAAAGACAAAACAAATGGAAAATGAAAAGTGGATCGGTGATGGCTAGAAGGCCGGTGACATCGACTGCCGAACGCCGCCCGAACAAGGAGAGGGGCCGACTTCGGCGGAAGTCGTGACAGATATGGGCTCAGGAGGGCTGTGTTTGTCCATAAATTCGACTGAGGGAAACAGAGGCACCTTGTACATGTACTACGACGCATCAGGGTCTGCAGCTAACGCCAGCCACTGTCGACAAAACATGTATGCCTCTCGCCTGTACAGGAAAGAATTAGTGAGCTAAGCACTCGTAAATCACCTGGCCTGTAGATCTCTCTTCCTGTAGCTGAGAGGGGAAAAACATGGAGGGGGAGATCACCGTGCGGTGGGACGGGACGGGATGGGAGGCGGAGTAGGGGGGAGAGAAAGAGAACAGGCACAGACACATGTCATCGGTGGGCACTAGTAAATCTTCACAGGGTGATCGAGTGCAAGAACATTGTGCCGTTAGGAGTCTGAGGAAGAAAAAATAAGAAGTTCATCTGGTGTTTATCTAAGCACTGTGGAAGATAAAAGAGATATTCTTTCCCATCAGTGGACCAAGTGTTTCATTTCTACAATCAGAAACAGACAGGAATCATAAATCCTATTATGACATTCTTAAAAGGACACTTGATATCTGCTAAACAACCAAGGTATTAATTGATATCACAATACCTCAGGCTACATGGCAATGCTAACAACGGCAAATTATGTTCTGGGTCCCTAGTTCAGTTTGTGAAATGTGATGCAACTGTAATGTAAGGACTATTCATTACTGTCAACTGTCAATTACAGTATATGAAATTATCTTGTTATGAAATTATCTGTCTCGATAAAATTATAATTTTAAGTCAAATCTTTGTGCTGTCCAATTATTTTCTAAACATTGTCTTATTTCTAAGAATGATTGAGCTGCTTCCTGACGTCAGCATTATTGTTTCATAAGCTACTTATCAAAGTGCAAAGTCTCTACTACTTTTACTAACGGCAGAAGAAGACAACAAAGTTGCGTAGTCTAACTTCACCTTTACACGGTGTTGTCTGTGCTTGAGGTTAGTGGTAAACTGGTGCAGGAATCTCCCTTGGGTGACATTACCCACGCCCAAAATGAAGCTTCACACTTACCCGCCATTAGGGAAACAGGGCATACATGTGGATGTTTAGAGCCTAGATGAAAGGGGATTCAAAGGGGAGAGCTTTTAAAACTGACCAAAAACGCTAACATATGAGGGCTTTGAGAGATTCCTGGACTCAGTTCAATGCACAAATGTTTAGTCTTGTTTTGAGGGTTACTTTTTCCATAATACATCAGACTCAACTGCATTGAAATAAGTTATTATTCTTTTATGGCTAACATAAAATGTGTGTACGTGCATCTTAAATCAATTGAAGTTCTACCTCCCTGCTTTTGACTTGGATCTGAGGTCTCTAAGCCCAAACCTGTTCTGTTTGTACGGGAGAGTGGGATAGACAAGCTCCCTCAGTGGCTCCACCCATCCTGTCTAACGTCTTACATTGGTTGTGCACCCAACCAGCTTTGCAACAGTCAAACAAACACTGAAGCTTGTCTGTGTTCTGTGAGGAGAATTAGTAAAAGCTTGTTCACTTCCCATGTCTGCTATGTGCTCATGCAGCCGACACCGCAGCAGTTACATTTTGATGTGTATATATTTTTACAGGGCTGTTGTTATTAACACAGCGTTGGTTCTAGTCTCAGAGCGCTGTTCTGTTTCAGAGTTGAGCTGACAGAATGCTCTCTAGTGAACTGAGGGCTGCTAAGGAATGGATGGGGGATGCTGTCATGGCTTCTTGTCATGTGTCCGATAATTAAAAATCAGATTTATTGACGTGCATCAACAATCGCAACGGGGCTTGCTGCTCTGTGATGTTCATCCTTCCCCCGGCTAAATGTACTTGATGAAAAAAAAGAAGAAATGAATGATGAAAAAAGAGGCCCTCGTTTTTTCACCCCGTCACCCCTCTCATCCAACCCCCCTCAGCTGGTCTGTCACTCAGCTGCCGTGGCAACTAGAGCAGACAGCAAACAGAAGCCCTAGCCAGCCAAGCTCCACTTGAGTTTATTCTAATATTTATTGCCACCCAGAAAATGAACATGATACTGCTGAAGGAAGTGAGCGCGAATACTGGGGGTGGTGGGATTCCTCCTAACACCAGCTTATACTGAAACCCAGGGCCACACAGACTGGAAGGATACAAGTCCTTGTTTTGAAGTTTTCACGATAAAAATGTATTTACAAGACCAACTGTTTGTGTAATAATTTGTATATAATCCTAATAAAATAAAAAATGTTAACCAAAACCAGAAAGGATAGAGATCCAAGGCTATTACTGTAACAGCTGGGTTGTTCATTTTGGACCTGTGATCATTTCTGTTGTTCTTTTCCACTCAGTCACATCTATCATAGAGTAGAGCAGTAGACATCTCTCTGCAAGTCTATTAAAGTTGCTTGAGTGAATATAAAGTTTGCACCCACTGTGATATCTGTGAGGGTGGGTGTTATGTGGCACAGGGCAGTGCTGTTCAGGTGTTTCTCTCGCTCTCTCGTTGGGCAGGCCTGAGACAGCCTTAAGCCAGCTGTCAGCTCATCACGCTGTACAGGTCCAGCCTGCTGACGGGCTGTGGTGCTGAGGCCTAGGCTGATGACACCTTCATGCCCCAGCGAGACAGCCTGATCCAGACAGGCGTCAGAAAACACTCAGTCCCCCTCAGCGTTTGCAACACACACACATACACGGCATAAAAAGGCAAATATAACAGCAGACAGTGGACGAGCACACATACACGCAAACACCCACCATTATACGCTTATTGCTGTCCATCGATGTTAATGTTGAAGATCCAGCCTATTTTGATTAGACTGTGTCTTATGAGAAGTCATCGAAGACGGTACAACCCAAAATAAGACTCTGTTTCAACAGCAAAACATGGCGCTTAGTTAGTTTGACAACTAAACCCCCTCTGGTTCGTATTCAATCATCAAAAACACGTCCTCTGTTTGTTACCCCCAGTGTTGAACAGATAAATTCACACTGCATCAAAAGAACAAGCACAACCCAACTGCTAACAATCAAGCACAGCTCGAAATGCCGAATGTCTTGCCAGGCCCCTGAAGGATAGAGCTGCTGATGTTTGGCTGATGGACTTTGGCTTGGGACTCTAAAGCTTTTTAACTGTCTCTCCAAGGGACTGAGACTGTGATTGTGCTGTTCGTGTTTGTGTGTTTGTGTCTGCGTACAGAGTTGCGTGTGTGTGTGTGTGTCTCTTTTAAAGACAATCTTGTGATGTCAGTGTGTCTTACAAACACACAAATCCCTGTGGCAGCCACACTCTCCTCCCTCTTGGAAGCCACCAGATGATGACTGCTTTGAGCCCTCTGTCTCCGTATCTCGTTCACATTCTCTTCCACTCCTCCCCCTCTGTATCTTTCGCTCTATATCCCTCATCTCCCTCTCATTTCTCTCTCTTCCTCCCTCCCTCTTTCTTTCTCTCTTTCCCTCTCGTCCTCTGTGTGTGTTGCGGCCCTCCTCTCTCTCTCCCATACGGTGTCCAGCAGATGAGCCTGATTCGTTTTGGGATGCAGCCAAAGACAGGGAGCGGAGAGGCACCCCACGGCGTGGAGCTGAATTGTCCTCGGCAGATACGAGGCGATTACCCTGCTGGGGCTGTAACGCTGGCCTGTTTTATGTCTCACAAAGCCTCTGGCTTAAGCTACTCATACCTTGAACGAGAAAAAAACACTGCTTTTTCACAGCCAAAACAACTCATCTGAAGACCGTTAACCGTTACAGTGTATTGCCTTGACATTTGAAGGCTGGACTTTTCCAAACCTGTCCCCTCCCATCATGCATTACGCTTGTTTCGTCATGATTGTTATTCCTATGCTTCAGAGACTGAGAATTTGCATCAATTCTAGCGTGATATGATTTCACTTGGGGTGTTCAAGTGTCTAAAGAGTGTCTCAAAATCTATTCTCAAGACAGAAGATACTGAGTGACATTATTGCACCAGTCACTCCAATATACCTTCGGAAAGTATTCAGACCCTTTGAAATTTCCACATTTTGTGACGTTAACAGCCATATTCTAAAATTGTTTAAATCGTTTTTTTCCCCTTATCAAACTACACACAATACCCCATAATGACAAGGCAAAAAAAGGTTTTTATATTTTTGGGAACTTTATTAAAAATAAAAACACTGAAATATTACATTTACATGTATTCAGACTCTATACTCAGTACTTTGTTAAAGCACCTTTGGCAGTGATTACAGCCTTGATGCTTCTTGGGTATGGCACTACAAGCTTGGCACACGTGTATTTGGGGAGTTTCTCCCATTCTTCTCTGCAGATCCTCTCAAGCTCTTTCAGGTTGGATGGGGAGCGTGGCTGCACAGCTATTTCCAGGTCTCTACAGAGATGTTAGATCTGATTCCGGGCTCTGGCTGGGCCACTCAAGGACATTCAGAGACTTGTACCAAAGCCACTCATCTTTCCCTCGATCCTGACTAGTCTCCCAGTCCCTGCCCCTGAAAAAAAACACAGCATGATACTGCCACCACCATGCTTCACCGTAGGGATGGTGCCAGGTTTCCTCCAGATGAGACACTTGGCATTGAGGCCAAAGAGTTTAATCTTGGTTTCATCAGACCAGAGAATCTTGTTTCTCATGGTCTGAGAGTCCTTTAGGTACCTTCTCATTTCCACATAGGAACTCTGGAGCTCTATCAGAGTGACCATCGGTTTCTTTGTCACCTCCCTGGCCAAGGCCCTTCTCCCCTGATTGCTCAGTTCAGCGTCCAGCTCTAGGAAGAGTCTTGTTGGTTCCAAACGTCTTCCATTTAAGAATGATGGAGGCCACTGTGTTCTTGGGGACCTTCAATGCTGCAGAATTCTTTTGGTACCCTTCCCCAGATCTGTGCCTCGACACAATCTTGTCTCGGAGCTCTACAGACAATTCCTTTGATCTCATGCTCTGACAGGCACTGTCAACTGTGGGGCCTTATATAGACAGGTGGGTTCCTTTCCAAATCATGTCCAATCAATTAAATTTACCACAGGTGGACTCCAATCAAGTTGTAGAATGATGATCAATGGAAACAGGATGCACCTGAGCTCAATTTAGTGTCTCATAGCAAAGTGTCTGAAAACTTATGTAAATAAGGTATTTTTGTTTTAATATTTTTATAAATGAGCAAAAAAATCTAAAAACCTGTTTTCACTTCATCATTATGGGGTATTGTGTGTAGATTGATGAGGACATGTTTTATTTAATCCCTTTTAGAATAAGTCTATAACGTAACAAAATGTGGAAAAGGGGTCTGAATACTTTCCGAATGCACTGTACTACTTGCTTTCTGTTTTGTGTTTGTCAACAGAGAGGCTTTAATTTGCCACTTTGTGAAGATGTTCCGTTTTCAATCTCTACGAAGAACATGATTGGCTAACTCCTCAGCAACAGAATGGAAACAAGTACATCACTTACCTCTGTTCACTTTTAATGGCCTCTTCCTGCTTTTATTTTACACAGGAGAGGCTCCAAACAGTCTCCTCAGCATTTCCATCTCTCCTTCTGCTATTACTCCTACCTGTTTTATTCCCCTTTAACTGTGTTCGCTAAAGTCGTTCACTGATTAAGCGGTTTAGTTAAACCCAGTTGTGTAGTGGCGCAGACTCTGAAGCTAAGATGGAGGAAGACAGGAGAATACATTGTAGAATGTCAGATCCTTCAGTTGCTCCTGTTTTGTTATGTCACTCCTTTTGTGGTATCGAGAGAGAGAGCATGTCAACGTCTATCTAAACACTGATGGATGGTCTCAATGCTCTGTCCCAAGCAGGTAAATAGAGTGGCAGGATCTCAAAGTAAGAAAGGCAGATCCGACCTTCGAAGCAAACAAAACAACTAACTGGGTGGGATATTTTGGGTGAAAATGATGTTTAATGACCTCACTGACTGAGCCACTGCAGCCACCGCTGTTGGGTCTCTCACACCTCCAGCGGGAGTCTTTGGACTGGGGAACAGGATGGTATTATAGGTGAGAAGTCCAAGCTGGTCTGTGACGCCAGGGACTGGATTACACACATAACACCCCCCCCCCCCCCATCCGCTACTCAGCAGGGGGGCACAATCCCCCTTCCTAGCCTTCCCCCGTTCCCTCTCTGCTGTGTGCGCCTCTGGATTCAAACTGCTTGTCCTCCGTATGAACATATATCTCTGTAGAGCAGGACTGGTAAATACTGTATGGGTACTGCAGGGCTATTCTGTTTACTGATACAGTCCCCTGAATCTCTGTCAATGAAAGACACAGACCTTTTCTCATCCTTAGGCCACCCATGTGGGCTTGTACTATTACATCCCTACACCCACCACCACACACACACACTCGAACGCACGCATACACACACATACAGTAGGCTATATAGAAAACAGCATGGCTGCACATACCTAATGTCAATTGAGCATTGTTCAGCTTTGTTGTGAGAAAGGTCAGGGATGTTTTTGTTATCACGCTTGTCAACACTGCCCCTAGTGTCCTGTGTGATTACTCTACTTGAATGTCTGACTTCCTATCAGTCCCTCAACAATGTACCTGCCATAGCCTGGAGATATCTGCACATACGGGTCTCCCTTTATGTACTGTAATGTGTCAGTGTGACTTCATGCCTGTTTCTAGTGTGCATGAGGTTAGTAACAGGAGGTAGAGCTACAGAGTGGACGACAATGGCAGCTGATATACCCTTCGACTTCCTAAGTGGGTGCAAGTCTGGGTCAGAGAGAACTGGGTGGGGTCATCTTACAATACTAAACACTAAAGATGACCCCTAGAGACCTTTATGAACAAACAAGTAATGCAGTACATATGCTTATAGAGGTTGGTCTAAGGGACAATAAGGAATATCAGGATTTCTACTAATTTGCCACCAAGGATCAATCAGTAGTTGTGGTAGATGTAGCAGTAGTAGTAGTAGTAGCAATAAAGTCAGCAAAAAAGAAACAGCCCTTTTTCAGGACCCTGTCTTTCAAAGATAATTCGTAAAAATCCAAATAACTTCACAGATCTTCATTGTAAAGGGTTTAAACACTGTTTCCCATGCTTGTTCAATGAACCATAAACAATTAATGAACATGCACCTGTGGAACGGTCATGAAGGCACTAACAGCTTACAGACGGTAGGCAATTAAGGTCACAGTTATGAAAACTTAGGACACTAAAGAGGCCTTTCTACTGACTCTGAAAAACACCAAAAGAAAGATGCCCAGGGTCCCTGCTCATCTGCGTGAACGTGCCTTAGGCATGCTGCAAGAAGGCATGAGGACTGCAGATGTGGCCAGGGCAATAAATTGAAATATCCGTACTGTGAGACGCCTAAGACAGCGCTACAGGGAGACAGGACGGACAGCAGATCGTCCTCGCAGTGGCAGACCACAAGTAACAACACCTGCACAGGATCGGTACATCTGAACATTACACCTGCGGGACAGGTACAGGATGGTAACAACTGCCCGAGTTACACCAGGAACGCACAATCCCTCCATCAGTGCTCAGACTGTCCATAATAGGCTGAGAGAGGCTGGACTGAGGGCTTGTAGGCCTGTTGTAAGGCAGGTCCTCACCAGACATCACCGGCAACAACGTCGCCTGTGGGCACAAACCCACCGTCGCTGGATCATACAGGACTGGCAAAAAGTGCTCTTCACTGACGAGTCGCGGTTTTGTCTCACCAGGGGTGATGGTTGGATTCGCGTTTATCGTCGAAGGAAGGAGCGTTACACCGAGGCCTGTACTCTGGAGCGGGATCGATTTGGAGGTGGAGGGTCCGTCATGGTCTGGGGAGGTGTCACAGTATCATCGGACTGAGCTTGTTGTCATTGCAGGCAATCTCAACGTTGCTGTTCGTTACAGGGAAGACATCCTCCACCCTCATGTGGTACCCTTCCTTCAGGCTCATTCTGACATAACCCTCCAGCATGACAATGCCACCAGCCATACTGCTCGTTCTGTGCATGATTTCCTGCAAGACACGAATGTCAGTGTTCTGCCATGGCCAGCGAAGAGCCCGGATCTCAATCCCATTGAGCACGTCTGGGACCTGTTCGATCGGAGTGTGAGGGCTAGGGCCATTCCCCCAGAAATGTCCGGGAACTTGCAGGTAGCTTGGTGGAAGAGTGAGGTAACATCCCACAGCAAGAACTGGAAAATCTGGTGCAGTCCATGAGGAGGAGATGCACTGCAGTACTTAATGCAGCTGGTGGCCACACCAGCTACTGACTGTTACTTTTGATTTTGACCCCCCCTTTGTTCAGGGACACATTATTCAATTTCTGTTAGTCACATGTCTGTGGAACTTGTTCAGTTTATATCACAGTTGTTGAATCTTGTTATGTTCATACAAATATTTA
The DNA here is from genome assembly GCF_965601325.2 of Salmo salar. Taxonomy (NCBI): domain Eukaryota; kingdom Metazoa; phylum Chordata; class Actinopteri; order Salmoniformes; family Salmonidae; genus Salmo; species Salmo salar. Next base: position 14,180,533 of record NC_138301.1, read on the forward strand.
CACATTTTAAGTTTGCTGAAAATAAACGCAGTTGACAGTGAGAGGACATTTCCTTTTTTTGCTGAGTTTAGTTGTAGTAGTTGTAGTAGTAGAGTAGTATTATTTGTTAACATTGTGCTGATTCGGGGAATATAGCAACATGTTTTATTTCAGAGAAGCAGACAATGCTATATAATTTATCATTTCCGTCTCACTGCATATAAAAAATTATCAAATATGAATAAAATGGAAAAAGCAGCAAATGATTATCTAAATGATGGCTGCCGGGTTTGGGGAGTTTTATTTGACAGCTGAGAGCAGTATCTTTATGGAGAAGAAGAGAAAAGAGACAGAGAGAGAAAGAAAGACGAGGAAGAAAAAATGGAGCAAAGGCGACAATGAGGGGCGGTTTAGGGCCAAATGTTTCATTACGCACACAGGGAGGGAGAGGCAGTCTACTCTCAGATTTGGGCATCAAGCATGCCTCCCATTACGCAAAAGAATAGTGATCAATGACGTGGAGCAGTCTGATCACTCAACTGCTACAGACACACACACACACACACACACACACACACACACACACACACACACACACACACACACACACACACACACACACACACACACACACACACACACACACACACACACACACACACATCAATACATGCCAAAGACTCACAAAACCACATACGTTCAGACACACAATCATGCGTATACACTCACACAAATACACACCATCACACACACACACACACACACACACACACACACACACACACACACACATACAGAGACCGACAGAGAGACAGAGAGAGCAGAGACAGAGCATGACATTTAAAGGGAAAAAGCTGACATTGACTCCATCACTGTCACTGCGCCTGCCATAAAGCAGCTGCAAATATTAAAACATTTTTCATCTGCGCTATATTATTGGCACCAGAAATTGTTTTCCTCTCCATCTGATACTCAGCTGAAGTGCTGCAGCGCTCCCCGGAGACTGCAAGCTGTTACCAAGGCTTCCTAACATATTGGCAGTTGATGTGGTGGTATTCATGTACACTTGCCACTCACAGAGTCCTTATCCCCCTCCCTTAACCCCCCTTCCACGCACGCACACAGACACACACACACGCATAAGCACACATGCACGCACAGACACACACACCTTCCTTCTCAGTCCTCTGCAGGGGAGTAAAGGAACAGGCAGAATTAAACTACCGCTGAATGACCCTGATGGGAGGGATGACGGTGTGTGTGTGTGTGTGTGTGTGTGTGTGTGTGTGTGTGTGTGTGTGTGTGTGTGTGTGTGTGTGTGTGTGTGTGTGTGTGTGTGTGTGTATGTGTGTGTGTGTGTGTGTGTGTGTGTGTGTGTGTGTGTGTGTGTGTGTATGTGTGTATGTGTGTGTGTGTGTGTGTGTGTGTGTGTGTGTGTGTGTGTGTGTAAGCATGTGTGCATTTATAAAGATGCGTTTGTTGTTGATAATAATACCCCTTTTCTCAGCCATAAGCATAATCTTTCAACACCATGACAGATTATTTTTCCATGAAATTGGCCCTTTTTTCAGTAAAGTGAATGTGAATCTCTCTCTATCCTGAGGAGAGACACACGGCTGATTACGTTGTTATGTTTTGGAGAGAACAGATTTTCCCTGCAGAGATCTCTGCTAAAGTGCCCATTTCTTCTCTGAAACGTTAAACATTAGCTCACTCTTTGGTCCTAATATTTGCATATTTTTTTTGCACAGCAAACACAAGACGTCTGATTTGCATCATCTATGCATCTGCTATTTGGTATACTTTTGTATTGTCAGGAGACTCCATGATAAAGTCATAACATAGTATCAGTCAAGCTTATACAAAATAAAGAGATGCTATAACAAGCAACATAACCAGGTATGTCTCTGCAGTGTGCACATGTATCCATAGTTTTCATTAAACATTTTTGTCATGACATTGTATTTGACCAATCCATATGCTATTAATTTATGGCCAGACTAGGTAAACAGCTTGACAAAGCATTCAGATAGCACACTATTTAACATATCAGTCTTACAGTAAAACAGAGGCAGCCGGTTAAAACACCAGGGTAGCTTAGAGTCCGGGGCCAGACCATGACTCCTGAGAGGAGCAGTGAGGTGATTCTACTCTTTAAAGTCTAATCAGTGGGGTGACTGTGACTTTCCCTCACGTCACCCTGTACAAATGAGCAGTAGAATTGCTGTTTTTTTTTAGCCCTCCAGGCACTTTTAAGGGCACTGTAAGATATTTGCCTCTAATGCTCACAAATGAGAGGCCCAAATGGTCTTATTACAAGCCCTCCCACAACAGAGACGATACATCAGGTGAAAACACACAGCATTCTGGAGCCAGTGATTGTTCTGGGAGCACAGTGCTCATTACTCACTACACCCTCTCTCCATCTCTCCCTCCATCTCTCTCTCTTGCCATCTCACTACACCTTCTCCCTCTTTGCCTCTCGCTCCACACACACACACACACACACACACACACACAACACGCACGCACGCACGCACGCACGCACGCCACAATCTCCACACACACACACACACACACACACACACACACACACACACACACACACACACACACACACACACACACACACACTGTCTCACTTTCTCTTAATATCTTTTGGTGTCTGTCTTGGGGTCCTGGAGGATGCCGTGTAGTGGGTGAGTCTATGCACAGCCTGCTTTTCCCCCCTCTGTGTACAGTACGTCAGTCCCAGCTTCATTTAAAATCAAATATCTACTTAACTACAGTAGCAGAAGGTTTAATACAGAGGAACAATAATCCTCTAAATCAGTCATTTGTGCATGTATTTGTTACCTAATGCCTGTTCTCTGCTTCCTGAACTCTCAGTGACCTGGGGGGGCATAGCAGGGTCAGTTGTCTATTGGTCAGGATAGATGGCAGTCCAAAGAAATCGCATTACGGACATCCCCTCGAGCTGGCAGGTTGTTACTGCAATAATCAGTCATTGTTAGTCTACAGTATCTGTGCTGTAATGCATCTCGAGGCTCATCTTAGTTCACTGTTGTAGGAGACCTACATATTCACTTTATTTGACGACTTTGGCCTCCTCAAAGGCATGGGGACTAGATCAGCCAGATGAATGGACGTATTTATCTTACTAACATGTTTGTACACCGGACAAGTGCAGTGCAAATGACGTGTTGTACAGTGCAGTTCATCAGTCCCAATTCAAATAACCCTCACCCCCCCCTCTCTTTCTGTTCCTCTCTCTCTCTCTCTCTCCCCATCACCCCTACCTCCCTGCAGAGGCAGTGTTCGGGTAAATATGTCTGCAGAGGAAGAGCGGGACCACACATGGCGAGAGCACACTCTGAATCTCTCCTCAGCCATCTGCTGTGTCATGTGACTCTCAGAGCTCTGCCACATATCCTTCCTCTGAGGCCCTGTCAATCAATCACAACCCGAGAACAATGGAGAATACTAACAATGACAAAACAGACAGCGCAGAGGAAAAAGGCACACAGACAGAGACGGACATACCAAAAATGAACGGCCGAAACCTAATCATGAGGGGTCGTGTCAGAGAGTGGGGAACAGATTAAATTATCATGGTATTAGATACGGGAAATGATTTCTGTCAAAACCATCTTTACTGCAATTATAATATGTTAATTATGTATTTCATTAAGTAAGTGGATTAGAGGCTGTGCTGATGGAATCATGCTGAAGGCTTGGGGAGGCAGGCAGAGATGGGGAAAGTTGCTATAGTATATAGAATGGTATATGACTGTATATAGAGAGGGTGCTGTGTTTGAACTGAAGAGGTCAAGGGTCAAGTGGTAGAGACGTTTGAGCAAAGAGGGGACTGAGTGAAGGTGCAATAGAGAGATGTGTGTTGTATGCCTGTGGTGTTGGGGGTGTGGGGGTGTGGTGGGGGTGTGGGGGAGGGAGGGGGGGGTATATTTTTTTATAGTCAAAAAACAAAAACAGAAAACAGTTCATCCCTCATTTTATCCAGATCCGATTCACTTCTCACAAAAACGTCAACATTTTATGCTAACCTGAAGAGATCGGCAGTGAGAATTACAGTGACGGTTGCGTTCAAAGCCCATTGAAACAGCGACGAGAGACGCCACCACACCTGTCCATGCATGAGCATGTCACCGCGCTGCTTTGGAGCTACCAATTTAGTTCTCATTTTTGTCATCATCTTCAATGTTACCTGTCGGATAGTCCCAAGCCACCAAAACACAACTCGGCACTGTGGGCTTGAGTTTGACGGCACCGCGTTTCCCGAGAGTTCACTAGTGGTTTAAATAACCGTAAAGTCCAATTAGCTGTTTCGATATAAGAAATAGACTCAGTATATGGAGGAGTCAGGTCCAATTATGTTAAGTGTTTGGCTTGCATTTGTCGGTTTTTACCTGTCCTCCTGCATAAAGCAGAGTCTTTGTTCCCGTGTGCAGACGTGTCAGAGTAGGGATGTGGTTGTGTTTATTAGCCTGCCTCTGATTTAACTCATACAGGACATCATTTACATTAACACTCCTTTACTTTTGCTCTATCTATAGAATGTAGGCTTGACACTGACTAATGAATGATGTCTACTGTATAGATGCTACACACTGTACATAACATATTCATATATCATTATTTGTCTGCTTTTTTGATTCTCCGTCTCACAATCTATTTTGTTCCGTATCCTTATTATCATGCCAAAACAACGCATAGATCTTGGTGGTCTTAAGTAGGTCTGTGTGTTTTTGTTGCTCTACTCTTTACATAACACAAAGTGTTTGATGTGTCTTTGAAATGCATGCCTAGAAAACAAAGCAATGCATAATTAGGAGCCCAGACTACAATTAGACGGTAGTTTTGATTGGTATTTGAAGAATTATCCTGGGGATGGCCCGCTTAGGTCTCATCAAACCAGAGAGCTTAAAGGAAAAGAAGGAGACGAGAAATTGAAGAAAAATGACGTCTTTCAGCCACTGTATTAACCGGTGTATTGTTTAGCATGTATGAAAACAACCATACACTCCCAACCCAATTTGTACATTTAGGCTGGGTTAAGATTGGCCTGGGGGGTGGTTCTACAATATGTCAGGGTGTTGTATTGTTGTAGCGCAATGGTAGGGCTGGAGGTATGTTTTGGGGGTGAGAGGGGTGGGGTCAGAAAGGGGCGGGGAGCAGTAGAGTAAATCAGTAGAAAGGGTTGGCTAATTTGATGAGAGCCCAAAGCTCCTCTCTCTGGGGATAAATTACCCTGCTCATTATATCAGTGATTGACCTTATTTCATGTAGAGTCAGAGAGACTCTTCTATCAGCTGACAAGCAAGAGAGAGAGAGACAGAGAGGGGGGGGAGCAGCTTTCTGTTAATGAAAAGAAAGAAAGAAACGTCAGACATTTTTCAGGGTCACTGGTTGTTGTATTTCATTTGGCATATCCCCCTCTCCTTTCTGCTTGTCCATATAACGGGAAAGAGATGACAACATATGAAAATGGTAATAATCACAAGGCGTCACCAGCCTCCAAAACAAAGGGTGTTCTCTGGGCTGTCCCTAGCTCCTCCCTGACCATCGTTTCAAAAAAGGCCTTTTTATGCTGTTCTCTTTATCACTGAACTTGGAGCAAACAGTCTAATTTACAGGGCAAACTTTCCCCCTCCGATAGCCTGGTTTGATATACTCCAATAGAGCCTTTCTTCCAGACATCATCAATTGTCTATAGATTTTTTTCTTCTCTCTTCGGAAGAGAAACAAAAAGAGGCCTGCAAAGCCTCAAGCCTGAGAGGTTTATTGATATCGATGCGGAGGGAATATTGCCCATTTTCACTCTGGGATCAATCTGCCCGTCGCCGCTTGTTTTAAGAGCCTCGTCCTCTCGATGTGGGGGCGGCTGCAAGGTGTATGTGTTTGTGTGATTGTAGGTGTTTATTTGTGCCATGTTGTAGCTAAGCCACGTGGGGGCATCACCAAACACAAGTGACGTCATGAAAAAGTGTCTGTGACTGTGGGATGACCTCTAAAACGAATTTCCTTTCCCTGTGGCCCAGGACCAGTATTGTATCATGGTGTCCAAGAAGGCCAGGCATGGGCAAATATAACCATACACCTGGGGACATCCACTGTACGTTTCCAGGGCAAGGTGCATTAACTGTCACCAGGAAAGCCTAGAATTTCCTCTATCCTCAGAAATACTAAAGGGTCACTCCAAGTGCCACAGCCACTAGCAGAGAGCCCAGTGATAGCTCCCAGTAAAGGGGAATCTACATATAATAATTCAGAGTAAACCTGAACAAATCATTTTTTTTATTTGGTTAGCTGGTTCCCTTATCTGGGGCGGCTTACCATAGTTTATATTTTTCAATTATAGACTTGGCTATTATACTGGGGCAATTTAGGTTACGTACCTGGGATGATAGCTTTCCTTACGGAATGTGAAAATAGGTCACGTTGATCCTGTACCTGCTCAGCACACTACCAGCAGATCAGCTGTGAGGTACAGGGTGGCCGTGGGAAGCCTGCTCACCTCATTATGACTCTTGGATGTGTCGAACACTATGGCGCCTGGGAGGGTCTTGACTGTATAGAAAGAAATACTAGCATTTCAGTGGCCGTATGCTGTGAGGAAATGCTGGAACAGTTAAGCTGGGGTATGCTGTGAGGAGATGCTCCAGTGCCCCTCGGTACCAGTTAGAACGGTGGCTGCTGCGTTTCCTGCCAGCTGGAGTGCACTGATGGAGTGTGATGGGGGGACGGTGAGCGGAGCATCACAATCGTGCAGGGATGGAGGGAGAGATGGAGGGGGATGCACACCTGGCATACGCCACAGATGGGCATAATCATCTCCCTCACTCTCCCCCTATCCCTCCCTCCCTCCCCCATCCCTGTCCCCTCATCCATGCACACCCAGACTCACGCACACACACACACACACACACACACACACACACACACACACACACACACACACACACACACACACACACACACACACACACACACACACAAAGAGATTAGGTGCACACACATACACACACACACACACACACACACACACACACACACACACACACACACACACACACACACACACACACACACACATACACACACATACACACACACACAAAGAGATTAGGTGCACACACACACACACACTAAGGCCATGTGACCACAGACATACATTTAATATCAGACACACCTTCTATAACCTCACTCTTCCTGTGCCGGTCTGATTCCAAGCACACAGCACATGAATAATGCAGACAGTGCTAATGACGACTGAAAAGCAGTTACTACTAGGGATTCACAGACCTGGTTGTTGCTGTTTGTTGTATGTACCGGCACACACTGCTACTGATCAGATCTGCTGCTATCATACACCGACCGGATGTGATATTTGACAGGTCAGCATTTACTGGAACAAAGAAAACATATCACCACTAATTTCATTCATAGCAGAACTAGTCTCGATATCACTACACTACATCCTTAATACGCAGTTCACTTGTTTCTTACCCAATCATGTCTGGCAATTACCCAGGTCTAAAGGGACCTGCACAAACAGAAATACAAACCAACTTCCACACCGTAATCATTTTCTGAACATCACAAGAGGAGAGACACCACAGGAGACGTGTAGGGCCCCGAATGGCGCTCCTCAGTGAGAGGAAAGACTAAACCAGAGGCTAGAGGGTAGACAAATAAACATATTATGCTGTCTCTATTTGATTCAGTTGAAAGTCAGTTCCATTGTTGCACATCAAAGCTGTTTGAATTTCAGGTTCAGTCTACATCACGATCTCAGAATATTCTGTTTGTATTTTACTGTCTTTTAGTAATATTGATTTATGATCATCATATTCTCTGTTTTTTTGTTGTTAGATATCTAGGGATTTGTTGTTATATGAACTAGATAATCTAGGGGAACAGTTACTCAAAACAGTGGGTCACATGACTACCCTGCTCTTCCTAGATCTACCCCTCGACAGAAAAAATGAAAAGAACCCTGTAAGCACTGTTTCGATTATCTCAGTAGACCACAGGTCGCTAAGCGGTTAACACGTCGAACCCTGTGATTTATTTATCAAAACTATTTCAGCAGGAAGCGCGCCTGAGACATACCATCTCATTTACCACGGACACTCCCCCTGGGGGAGCCCTACATTTCCAGGCAACAAAAGGGCAGAGGCGCATCCCTCTTGCTCCTTTCATGTTTATTTTAGTAGCCCACCCCTGCTGCTCAGGGCTCTTTTGTGTCCAGCCAGGTATAACAAGCCCTGAGCTCCCGAACAAACCACACTGGGCGTCCTCAATCGTTGACCTGGTCATGGGATGTCCTGCTCTTAAACCTTTACCCTCTGTTTTCCCCTTGCTTCCCCCGCCTCCCCTGCTCCTGCCCAGAGGGGGGTGGAGGTTGTGGAGAGGGAGGGAGAGGGCCTAGCAGCTTTAGCTGAAGCCTCAGCGGCAGAGGAGAGGGGAGACATTTCCTTTCATTGGCTGCCAATCCATCAAGACGCAGGCTACCGCTGTGAGGGCCGACAGGCCGCGCAGAAAAGAACAAGGCCCGGCAACAGAGCCCCCTCGCCACGGCCATCACTCATCCCTTACGCTGAACTTTCTATGACCTTTCAGACGCTCCTCTGCAACTTCCAGTCCTTAGCGCCTAGTTAGGCTTAAAGCAACAGCACAACCTTTATTTGTCTTTTTAATTCACTCTTCGTTGCCATTTTTCTTTTATGGAAAATGTTCTTCATGTATGCTATGTTTATTTTTTCTTGACAGAAGGGATGGGCAGAAACCTGGAGATGTTCTTTTTGAAAGGCAAAAAAACACCGAGATTAAAAGTACACAATAGTGTGTCTCTGTATCTGTTTCGGTCTTTCCCTGTTCTGCAGAGGTGGAGCCTCTGTGGGAGCAGATTGGACAAGGAGAATCACAGGACTGCAGAATCGCCCAGGCGTCCACTCTCGCCAGAGGGGCGGTGAGAAGACTAGTTGACATCATTAGGCCGGACACATTTTTGTCATGGTTCCAGATTCAACGCGTCTGCGTTTCGCCGAATACCGAATCGGTCTCGCTATTTCTCTTCCCTCTCTCCCCCTGTTAGTCCTGATCACATGTTTAACGTCAGTGACGCCCTGTCTCATCAGTCTGGTCAAGAGACGATTCTAAAAACAGACAAAAACTAAATAGACAAGGAAGAATTAACAAAAAACAACTACAGCCCTTGAGACATTTAAAAGAAAAGAGCCAAGACTCTATTATGTATGAGGAGAAGTTTTTCAACTATTTCTGAGAAGACAGAGGTAACCTACTGTAGTCCCTTTCAGAAATGATGTTCAGTGTTCCCCCATTCTTATCTCTCTGTTGAGAATTTGATTACTTTGGCTTACCTCCAGGCAGTATTTGAGGTCTATATGGATTTCAGTAATTCATATTTACTTTACAACCTGGCTTTGCTGTGTATCAATGAGTTAATTGTGTTTACTTGTGTATGTTGTGGCCGGGGTTTATGAAATTCGGTGGGCTCAAATGACAATCTGACATCGAAGTCTGTGCTCTACAGGAGTGAATTGTGTTACTTTGATGAAGGCCTGAGGACAATGTGTGTCTTTATGTCATACTGCTCGGCAATATCACGCCCAGACCCAACAAAACTACCTCTGCCATCAAGCAAACTTGACCAGAGGGGACAACAATTTTATGAAGCCTCAATCAGCCCGCAATATTGTTTTGAATTCAATTTGTATTGGTGAGAGTGACCCTAGGATGACTCACTGCCTTCTCCCACCGAGGGAGAGAAGGGAGGAAGACACCATGTTTGTGAATAGTGAGAGAGGGAGGGAAGAAAGGGTTGTTTTTCAAACCAAGACAGATGTGCCAGCATCCAGTGTGATTAGAGAAATGGATAACTCACTAACATCTGTGCAAACTACAATAAAGAGGGATTTAGTGTTACCCCGAGGAAGGTAAGGAGAGGCTGTCTGTCCATTAAACGCTTTATTACAGAGCCAGCAGCTCTGCTCTAACTCACTTATTTCTGCGCGGGGGCTCAGCTCTGTGACTGCCTGTCATCCTCAGCAGACAACGCTCCAGGCTCCATTTCTTCTTTCACTCTCTTTTTCTCTCTCTCTCTCTCTCTCCCCCTCCCTCCCTCTCATTCTTCCTCCTTTTCCCTCAACCACTGACACTCTCCTCCCCCCTTCCTCCGTGTCAATCATTTCCTCCTCCTTCCTCTCAGCTTTTCTCTTTCTCCAGTTTCTCTTTCTGCCCTTTCTCTTTCTCTCCCTCCTCTTCTTTTGGTATTCTAAGCTTCTCTTTCTCTTGCTCTCCTCTCAGTGTGTGCAGTAGGTAGATGACAATCCAATGACTCATTGAGCAGCTTGAGAGGCCAACCCAGTCTAGGGATTAACCATGGAAAGTGAGCGTGATCGTGTCACTCTTCCCAATGTTCATTGGCTGTAACCGTGGTGGTGGGAGGGAGAGGGAGGGTCCTTCGCGGTTCATCTTAAAGTGACAGTATCCCAAACATGACAGCCTTTTTGTACACGCAGTAATGAAAGGGTAATGAAAGGGTGACACAATGAAGAGGTGAACAGGAAAAAATACCAATGAACTTTATTTGAGTGTCAGTTCATCATATTTTGAATTTGACCCATGCTTGAACCTTAAGGTCCTATCCACAACCACTGTTCATCTACAGTATAATATCATAGTATGAATACCCACTCTGTTGAGGATGTGGATATGAATGCCAGGGAAGTAACCATGTGTTGTGATTACTAGTTAATATGAATGAATATTTCTGGATACCAGCTAATTATGTACAGTATATATTCAGATGTTACAAAATCTGCAACAAAAAAGCATGTTTCTCAGCACCCATCAGTACTGTCCCTTTCAATTAGATACATTTCCAGTCTAGAAAACTTAGTGAGACTTAGTGAGTCATTGGTGCAGTGTGCATTGCTGTATGGAACACTGCATTAGTACATTGACTGTTCTATACGGTGAAGGCGTTCCAAGAAGCCACCCAGTGATATATATTACACTTGAAACAGGCGAAGATATAAGATCGGTAATGTATCGTCAAACCGTGACAAAACATGAGAGACTGTCTCATTAAATGTCCCCACACATCATTTCAAATCTGAGCTCTCCACGTGTGTGCGTGCAGACGTGTGTGTTTTGTACGTACGTGCCTTTGTGTGTGTGTGTGTGTGTCTGTGTGTGTGTGTGTGTGTGTGTGTGTGTGTGTGTGTGTGTGTGTGTGTGTGTGTGTGTGTGTGTGTGTGTGTGTGTGTGTGTGTGTGTGTGTGTGTGTGAGTGTCTGTGTGTAGTGGGCAGTGTACGGAGACAGCGTTGGTAGAAGGAATTGATGCCCAGTGTTTGCCTAATTAAGACAGCACTAGACGTTTCCGAGCTGAGAGATCGTGGAGAGGTGCTAATTCATAATTGACGTAATGGATGGAGTCTGTCTGTTGGCTTTTTAAACGCGGGGCGATTTTGCCATGATTAGCCGACACGTACCTTTGTGTGAATAATGAAAATATGCACCATGTAAGGAGATTTAATGAATACCAGCCCGATCTCAGCTCTGCCTAGCAGACAGCCATCCGTCCCCATTTGCCTATCTGTACTGCTGGAGTGGCTGTAGGCAGAAAAATGAACAGTGTTTGACACCGGCGCTTTGTTCAATATAATCATATCATATTCTATTAGGTAAGTGTCTGCCCAGAGAGCCTAAAGAGGGAGAGCTTTCCTCTCCTCTTTATTCCTCTTCACCATCAAGGCCATTGCACCTTAGCAACACACTCAAAGGGTTATATGATACCCTGATATCACTGTGCTCATCTCCAGACTTGTCCATTGTCCACATACAAAGACATCTCTAGACCACCTGATGGTGTAGCCTACACGCACAGACACACAAATTCATTCAGGCATTTTCACAGTGTAGTGTTTATCGCCATACTGTGAGCGAACAGTGTTCTGAGAACAGTCAAGGATGCAGTATATTATACAGCCATAGCTATGCGTCGTCACTTGAACACTTAGTATAGAACCTGATGTCCTTGAATTACCGACACCACTGATTGAGGTGCATTACATTTTGTGGGAGTCTCTGTTTTTCTAACACACTCCATGTCATCCATAAACAGACAGGGAAATAACCTTGTGGCGGAGTAAACAAAGAGAGATTACACCCATGGGAGTGGAGGAGTCTTCATTTGAATCCTATTGTACACCCTTCACTCTACTGCCTGCCGTTTGGGAGAGCTGGGTGCCTGCCACATACTCGACATAGAAGAGGAGTTGTCATCTAGCTCTGCATTTGTATGGGTGGGTTTGTAAGGGCAATGGGAGGGGTGGGGGGTTGTGAGTGGGTGTATTTTTGTGAGTATACGCTATGGCATTGATTGATCAGGAAAACACACTTTCCCCAAAAAGTGGGCTCAGGGAATGATGGAAAATAACAGAAAAATCACAAAACCACCAAATAAAAAAAAATGACGATCCAATAGACTCAGTACAAAGTAAGATTAATTACAGAAATAAACACTCCCATATGAAAGGCCTAATTTTGCCCCCAGTTTGATTAGATTAAGGCCTTTTTGTTTCATAGCCATTACCTCTGCAATAATGCTACCAAATGAAAGAGGGGAAAATGAGCCGGGTGTCTGCCATCTCCATCAGCTGCCTAGCAGGACCAGCTGTGTGACATCATTGTGTTTGTCTCACCGGAGGTGATTGACATGGCGTCCGTCAGAGCCGAGCCTCAGTGCTGTGTGGGTGCGTCATGCCATTATCCCAGAAGTTCAATATTCCTATGAAGGCTGCCACCATTTGCAACCCCTCCATCTAATCATCTGTCCGCCACAATGCAGCCAACGGGAAAGGGTAAACATAAACTCAGAGACGTGATTGAGCGCATCTCTTCGGCATTCGGCTTCGTGATGAGAGATTATGCACACTTTTTTATTAGCATTTAGCACCGGCCGTTTGGCAATGAACGTTTGATAATGATGTATTTTTTTTATAGATCTTGATGAGGAAATAGGTGTTTTGCGTAGAGGCCATTTTAGGGAAGAAGACTTTGGGGTTCTATTATCAATCCATTTAGAATTAGCAATAGGAACATATCTATTTTTCTAGGTTCTCCCTGTAAACATACACATTTAAGAAGTGCTTACTGTAGAAATCACTACTCATCTAAATGCCAGGACGTGAGCAGTTCGTCCTAGATAGAGGTGTTCAGTACAATGTGAAGTGCTCAGCAAGGATGCAATCCCACACAACAAGGGGAACAATTGCCGACAAACATACAATTACATTTAAGTCAATAAGCAGACGCTTTTATCCAAAGCGACTTACAGGAGCAATTACGGTTAAGTGGGTTGTTCACCTAGTTTGTTCAGATTGTTCACCTAGTCGGCTCGGGGATTCAAACCAGTGACCTTTCGGTTACTGGTCCAACGCTCTTAACCGCTAGGCTACCTGCCACCTCCAAACATGTAATTTGCACCACTCAGGAGGCAATAGGGCTTGCGGAAGGATGGACACAAGCTTTACAGGGTTATCAAAAGTTCATTAAATAACGTCACAGTGCAGTCAAAGACAGTAAATGAGTTGTAGTCACAATTTGTACCAATAACTACAAACAAAGTTATGTTTATCGGTTATTACATATTCATTATCTTATTTCCAGATATCTTCTAATCTAACACGCAGTATTTCTCAACGTCATATGGAAAATCTACTCTGTGCTATCGAGTTCTTATGCTAGCTCATTAGCTAGCTCAAGCTGGCTAATGTTAGCATACGCATGCTCTTCATGGACTTTGTGGATGTGTTATCTAGTGGGCTCAAAACTAAAGCGAAAATCATAACTGCTTGCTGTAATCGTGTAGTATGCCGTCTGTTCTCCTTTTTGTTTTGTCAACTTTCAGCATGTTCTCTGTGAAGTAGGCTATGGAAGCTTTTTCCATATTGGCTTAGTGCTAGCATGCTAGCTGACTGACATAGTTATTGGATTTCCCTCACTGTCTCTTCCTCAGCCCGGTGAAGTGCCTGCCTCCCCCTCGCTTTAGTAGCTAACTCTGCCTACACTCTTTTAAAAGTTTTACCATTTAATCGGCCCCAGCCATCAATCTGTAAGTCTCTGCTCTCTCTTTGCTTTTGATCTGTGTTTATTTTTTAGTTGTGTTGTGTTAGTTGTGTTATAGTTGGCCTCCAGTTGTTGGGCTCTGGCTTGCCGACCATAACTGTGGTGGTTGGCTAGGCTGGCTAGGCTAATGACAAGTTGGCTAAATAGCTAACATTAGCTGGCTGGCAATCTTGGTGGTTAGCTTGCTGGCTAAGATAACTGCATATTGCTAACATTTTTTGATAACTGTTTAGATGGGCGTAATGTATTTCCAAACTGGTGTTTACTTTAATGTACTGTAGCTGTAAGCTAGGTGTTGATAGCAACTGGCTGACTCATGCAATGCTAATGTAACGTAAACAGGCTGGTAGGGCTAACGTTAGCAGGCTAGTTGGCTAGAAACCTTGGAAGTTGATTTGTAACAATAATTCCATAAAGTATTTACTTGTAAGTTGGCTCAAAATGTAATTGAAATGAGCAGTTATGAGTGCAAATAGGCTGGCTTGCTGGGTCCTCCATATTACATCACACCCCGGACAAACATTTTCCAACATGACTTCAGCATTCTCTGGAATTCTAATTGGTTTTATGTAATAAGTCAAGTTTTTTTAAAGTGAGATGTAACTTCGCATTTGGACTTTTGACGCATATACTAATGAAAATCCATATGTTACTTAAGGTTACGTTTATGCTTCCTACCCTTTAACAATATTCTACAAGATTGAACGTGTGGAGTTTTACTTGTCGGGAAATACTGAATCTACAATCTTCTGCATGAGCCATATGCATAATATGGGACTCAACTCCTTTGACTGTAGTGTTAGACCTCCTGCCGTGATGCTCGCTAGACAAGTATCACAACTTGGCCTACAGAAATCAATGATGTTTATCAGACACTGACCATTCAAGTCAGGCTGTTACACGTCTGGTCATCAGGGGAGATCTGAGTCAACAGCCCTCTATCTGCACGGCTAATTACCCTGGAGGAGCCAGTGACGCTGCATGTCCATCAGCCCTCGTCTCCTCTCTCCTCTACATGCTCCTCACTGTCACTGGCCTCCGAAGGAACTGGAGTGACATCATATCAGGAGGTTGCCAAGGAGAAACAACCCTAATCAATACATTACAGTAGGCATTGGAGAGCCATTGCTAATGACTTGTTACCAGTGATTTGTTACCAGTAATGACTTGACAAAACCAAATTGTGATGTAGGTTTGAGGTAGACTGAAATACAGGTGCATGTCAAAATGGGCTTTAGTACAGAAATAAATAACACATATCAAATGGTTAATTAGGTAACAATTTGTATTCATGTCCATTGAAAGACCCTTAATTATGGTGTAATGAATTATCATTAAAACGGCGGATAATTCCATGTCATCAAGTAAAATCAACCAAAAAAATTAATTAACGTCCAGGTAGCACATAATGGACCCTATCAGATATTTGTGTAGCTGGTGCCGTATATTAGTCATTATAAACTGGGTGGTTTGAGCCTGAATGCTGATTGGCTGAAGGCCACGGGTGTGACAAAACATTTATTGTTACTGCTCTAATTACATTGGTAACCAGTATATAATAGTGTAATGGCCGTCGTTAGAGAAAGACCAAGGTGCAGCGGAGGATGTGTTCATCTTGAATGAATTTTAATACAAAAAGAGAACACTTGACAAAATAAACAAAATGACAGCCGACAGTTCTGTCAGGTACTAACAACGAAACCGAAAGCACTAAACAGAAACATTCACCCACAAAAACCCAAAGGAAAACCAGGCTACTATGTGTGACTCCCAATCAGCAACAACGAACTACAGCTGTGCCTGATTGGGAGCCACACACGGCCCAAAACAAAGAAATACAAAAACATAGAAAAATTAACATAGAACGCCCACCCAATGTAACACCCTGGCCTAACCAAAATAAAGAACAAAAACCCCTCTCTATGGCCAGGGCATTACAAATAGCAATAAGGCAGTTCAGGGGTTTGTGATATATGGCCAATATACCATGGCTAAGGACTGTTATTTCGCAAGACGCAACGCTGAGTGCCGGGACACAGCCCTTAGCCGTGGTATTTTGGCTGTATACCACAGCTTCTCATGCTTTATTGCTTAATTATACATTGGTTCAGGCAAAAAAATATATTTGTTAGTTCAGAATTGTACAATTTATGCTCGATGTATATGAAAACCACGAACACTACCGGAAAGCCCCGAATGCAAGACCGTAATTTATATGACACAAGGTGGAGGAAGATATTGTCTGTATTCTACTGTACATGGTGGAGGAACATATTGTCTGTAGTCTAATGTACATGGTGGAGGAACATATTGTCTGTAGTCTAATGTACATGGTGGAAGAACATATTGTCTGTAGTCTAATGTACATGGTGGAGGAACATATTGTCAGTATTCTACTGTACATGGTGGAGGAACATATTGTCTGTAGTCTAATGTACATGGTGGAGGAACATATTGCCTGGCAGTAGTATACTGTACACGGTGGAGGAACATACTGTCAGTATTCTACTGTATATGATGGAGGAACATATTGTCTGTAGTCTACTGTACATGGTGGAGGAACATATTGCCTGTAGTCTACTGTACATGATGGAGGAACATATTGTCTGTAGTCTACTGTACATGGTGTAGGAACATATTGTCTGTAGTGTACTGTACATGGTGGAGGAACATATTGTCTGTAGTCTACTGTACATGGAAGGGGAACATATTGTCTGTAGCCTACTGTACATGGTGGAGGAACATATTGTCTGTAGTCTACTGTACATGGAAGGGGAACATTTTGTCTGTAGCCTACTGTACATGGTGGAGGAACATATTGTCTGGCAGTAGTCTACTGTACATGGTGGAGGAACATAATGCCTGTAGTCTACTGTTCACGGTGGAGGAACATATTGTCTGTAGCCTACTGTACAAAGTGGAGGAAATTATTGTCTGAAGTCTACTGTACATGGTGGAGGAACATATTGTCTGTAGCCTACTATACATGTTGGAGGAACATAATGTCTGTAGTCAACTGTACATGGTGGAGGAACATATTGTCTGTAGTCTACTGTACATGGTGGAGGAACATATTGTCTGTAGCCTACTGTACATGTTGGAGGAACATAATGTCTGTAGTCTACTGTACATGGTGGGGGAACATATTGTCTGTAGCCTACTGTACATGGTGGACGAACATATTGTCTGTAGTCTACTGTACATGTTGGAGGAACATAATGTCTGTAGTCTGCTGTACATGGTGGGGGAACATATTGTCTGTAACCTACTGTACATGGTGGACGAACATATTGTCTGTAGTCTACTGTACATGGTGGAGGAACATAATGTCTGTAGCCTACTGTTCACGGTGGAGGAACATATTGTCAGTAGTCTACTGTACATGGTGGAGGAACATATTGTCAGTAGTCTTCTGTACATGGTGGAGTTACATATTGTCTGTATTCTACTGTATATGGTGGAGGAACATATTGTCTGTATCCAACTGTACATGGTTGAGGAACGAATTGTCTGGCTGGAGGCTACTGTACATGGTGGAGGAACATATTGTCTGTAGTCTACTGTACATGGTGGAGGAACATATTGTCTGTAGTCTACTGTACATGGTGGAGGAACATTGTCTGGCTGTAGCCTACTGTACATGGTGGAGGAACATATTGTCTGGCTGTAGCCTACTGTAGATGGTGGAGGAACATATTGTCTGTAGTCTACTGTACACAGTGGAGGAACATATTATCTGGCTGTAGTATACTGTACATAATGGAGGAACATATTGCCTGTAGACTACTGTACATGATGGAGGAACATATTGTCTGTACTCTACTGTACACAGTGGAGGAACATATTGTCAGTATTCTACTGTAAATGATGGAGGAACATATTGTCCGTAGTCTACTGTAAATGATGGAGGAACATATTGTCTGTAGTCTACTGTACATGGTGGAGGAACATATTGCCTGTAGTGTACTGTACATGGCGGAGGAACATATTGTCTGTAGTCTACTGTACATGATGGAGGAACATATTGTCTGTAGTCTACTGTACATGGTGGAGGAACATATTGTCTGTAGTCTACTGTACATGATGGAGGAACATATTGTCTGTAGTCTACTGTACATGGTGGAGGAACATATTGTCTGTAGTCTACTGTACATGGTGGAGGAACAAATGTTCTGTAGTCTACTGTACATGGTGGAGGAACATATTGTCTGTAGTCTACTGTACATGGTGGAGGAACATATTGTCTGTAGCCTACTGTACATGGTGGACGAACATATTGTCTGTAGTCTACTGTACATGGTGGAGGAACATATTGTCTGTAGTCTACTGTACATGATGGAGGAACATATTGTCTGTAGTCTACTGTACATGGTGGAGGAACATATTGTCTGTTGCCTACTGTACATGGTGGAGGAACATATTGTCTGTAGTCTACTGTACATGGTGGAGGAACATATTGTCTGTAATCTATGGACATGGTGGAGTTACATATTGTCTGTATTCTACTGTACATGGTGGAGGAACATATTGTCTGTAGTCTACTGTACATGGTGGAGGAACATATTGTCTGTAATCTATGGACATGGTGGAGTTACATATTGTCTGTATTCTACTGTACACGAAGGAGGAACATATTGTCTGTAGTCTACTGTACATGTTGGAGGAACATTATGTCTGTTCTCTACTGTACACTGTGGAGGAACATATTGTCTGTAGTCTACTGTACATGGTGGGGGAACATATTGTCTTGCTGTAGTCTACTGTACATGGTGGAGGAACATATTGTCTGTCTTCTACTGTACATGTTGGAGGAACATATTGTCTGTAGTCTACTGTACATGGTGGGGGAACATATTGTCTGTAGTCTACTGTACATGTTGGAGGAACATATTGTATGTAGTCTACTCTACATGGTGGAGGAACATATTGTCTGTAGTCTACTGTACATGGTGGAGGAACATATTGTCTGTAGCCTACTGTACATGTTGGAGGAACATAATGTCTGTAGTCTACTGTACATGGTGGGGGAACATATTGTCTGTAGCCTACTGTACATGGTGGACGAACATATTGTCTGTAGTCTACTGTACATGGTGGAGGAACATAATGTCTGTAGCCTACTGTTCACGGTGGAGGAACATATTGTCAGTAGTCTACTGTACATGGTGGAGGAACATATTGTCAGTAGTCTTCTGTACATGGTGGAGTTACATATTGTCTGTATTCTACTGTATATGGTGGAGGAACATATTGTCTGTAGCCAACTGTACATGGTTGAGGAACGAATTGTCTGGCTGGAGGCTACTGTACATGGTGAAGGAACATATTGTCTGTAGTCTACTGTACATGTTGGAGGAACATTGTCTGGCTGTAGCCTACTGTACATGGTTGAGGAACATATTGTCTGTAGCCTACTGTAGATGGTGGAGGAACATATTGTCTGTAGTCTACTGTACACAGTGGAGGAACATATTATCTGGCTGTAGTATACTTTACATAATGGAGGAACATATTGCCTTTAGACTACTGTACATGATGGAGGAACATATTGTCTGTACTCTACTGTACACAGTGGAGGAACATATTGTCAGTATTCTACTGTAAATGATGGAGGAACATATTGTCTGTAGTCTACTGTAAATGATGGAGGAACATATTGTCTGTAGTCTACTGTACATGGCGGAGGAACATATTGTCTGTAGTCTACTGTACATGGTGGAAGAACATATTGTCCATTGTCTACTGTACATGATGGAGGAACATATTGTCTTTAGTCTGCTGTACATGGTGAAGGAACATATTGTCTGGCTGTAGTCTACTGTACATGATGGAGGAACATATTGTCTGTACTCTACTGTACACAGTGGAGGAACATATTGTCAGTATTCTACTGTAAATGATGGAGGAACATATTGTCCGTAGTCTACTGTACTTGATGGAGTAACATATTGTCTGTAGTCTACTGTACATGGTGGAGGAACATATTGTCTGTAGTCTACTGTACATGGTTTAGGAACATATTTCCAGTAGTCTACTGTACATGATGGAGGAACATATTGTCTGCAGTCTACTGTACACGGTGGAGGAACATATTGCCTGTAGTGTACTGTACATGGCGGAGGAACATATTGTCTGTAGTCTACTGTACATGGCGGAGGAACATATTGTCTGTAGTCTACTGTACATGGTGGAAGAACATATTGTCCATTGTCTACTGTACATGATGGAGGAACATATTGTCTGTAGTCTACTGTACACGGTGGAGGAACATATTGTCTGTAGTCTACTGTACATGGTGGAGGAACATATTGTCTGTAGTCTACTGTACATGGCGGAGGAACATATTGTCTGTAGTCTACTGTACATGGTGGAGGAACAAATGTTCTGTAGTCTACTGTACATGGTGGAGGAACATATTGTCTGTAGTCTACTGTACATGATGGAGGAACATATTGTCTGTAGTCTACTGTACATGGTGGAGGAACATATTGCCTGTAGTCTACTGTACATGATGGAGGAACATATTGTCTGTAGTCTACTGTACATGGTGGAGGAACATATTGTCTGTAGTGTACTGTACATGGTGGAGGAACATATTGTCTGTAGTCTACTGTACATGGAAGGGGAACATATTGTCTGTAGCCTACTGTACATGGTGGAGGAACATATTGTCTGTATTCTACTGTACACGATGGAGAAACATATTGTTTGGAGTCTACTGTACATGGTGGGGAAACTTATTGTCTGGCTGTAGTCTACTGTACATGTTCGAGGAACATTATGTCTGTTCTCTACTGTACACTGTGGAGGAACATATTGTCTGTAGTCTACTGTACATGGTGGGGGAACATATTGTCTTGCTGTAGTCTACTGTACATGGTGGAGGAACATATTGTCTGTCTTCTACTGTACATGTTGGAGGAACATATTGTCTGTAGTCTACTGTACATGGTGGGGGAACATATTGTCTGTAGTCTACTGTACATGTTGGAGGAACATATTGTATGTAGTCTACTCTACATGGTGGAGGAACATATTGTCTGTAGTCTACTGTACATGGTGGAGGAACATATTGTCTGTAGCCTACTGTACATGTTGGAGGAACATAATGTCTGTAGTCTACTGTACATGGTGGGGGAACATATTGTCTGTAGCCTACTGTACATGGTGGACGAACATATTGTCTGTAGTCTACTGTACATGGTGGAAGAACATAATGTCTGTAGCCTACTGTTCACGGTGGAGGAACATATTGTCAGTAGTCTACTGTACATGGTGGAGGAACATATTGTCAGTAGTCTTCTGTACATGGTGGAGTTACATATTGTCTGTATTCTACTGTATATGGTGGAGGAACATATTGTCTGTAGCCAACTGTACATGGTTGAGGAACGAATTGTCTGGCTGGAGGCTACTGTACATGGTGAAGGAACATATTGTCTGTAGTCTACTGTACATGGTGGAGGAACATATTGTCTGTAGTCTACTGTACATGGTGGAGGAACATTGTCTGGCTGTAGCCTACTGTACATGGTTGAGGAACATATTGTCTGTAGCCTACTGTAGATGGTGGAGGAACATATTGTCTGTAGTCTACTGTACACAGTGGAGGAACATATTATCTGGCTGTAGTATACTTTACATAATGGAGGAACATATTGCCTGTAGACTACTGTACATGATGGAGGAACATATTGTCTGTACTCTACTGTACACAGTGGAGGAACATATTGTCAGTATTCTACTGTAAATGATGGAGGAACATATTGTCTGTAGTCTACTGTAAATGATGGAGGAACATATTGTCTGTAGTCTACTGTACATGGCGGAGGAACATATTGTCTGTAGTCTACTGTACATGGTGGAAGAACATATTGTCCATTGTCTACTGTACATGATGGAGGAACATATTGTCTGTAGTCTGCTGTACATGGTGAAGGAACATATTGTCTGGCTGTAGTCTACTGTACATGATGGAGGAACATATTGTCTGTACTCTACTGTACACAGTGGAGGAACATATTGTCAGTATTCTACTGTAAATGATGGAGGAACATATTGTCCGTAGTCTACTGTACATGATGGAGTAACATATTGTCTGTAGTCTACTGTACATGGTGGAGGAACATATTGTCTGTAGTCTACTGTACATGGTTTAGGAACATATTTCCAGTAGTCTACTGTACATGATGGAGGAACATATTGTCTGCAGTCTACTGTACACGGTGGAGGAACATATTGCCTGTAGTGTACTGTACATGGCGGAGGAACATATTGTCTGTAGTCTACTGTACATGGCGGAGGAACATATTGTCTGTAGTCTACTGTACATGGTGGAAGAACATATTGTCCATTGTCTACTGTACATGATGGAGGAACATATTGTCTGTAGTCTACTGTACACGGTGGAGGAACATATTGTCTGTAGTCTAATGTACATGGTGGAGGAACATATTGTCTGTAGTCTACTGTACATGATGGAGGAACATATTGTCTGTAGTCTACTGTACATGGTGGAGGAACATATTGCCTGTAGTCTACTGTACATGA
Organism: Salmo salar; assembly: GCF_965601325.2. Classification (NCBI taxonomy): domain Eukaryota; kingdom Metazoa; phylum Chordata; class Actinopteri; order Salmoniformes; family Salmonidae; genus Salmo; species Salmo salar. Next base: position 14,203,241 of record NC_138301.1, read on the forward strand.
TGGAGGAACATATTGTCTGTAGTCTACTGTACATGGTGGAGGAACATATTGTCTGTAGTGTACTGTACATGGTGGAGGAACATATTGTCTGTAGTCTACTGTACATGGAAGGGGAACATATTGTCTGTAGCCTACTGTACATGGTGGAGGAACATATTGTCTGTATTCTACTGTACACGATGGAGAAACATATTGCTTGGAGTCTACTGTACATGGTGGGGAAACTTATTGTCTGGCTGTAGTCTACTGTACATGTTGGAGGAACATTATGTCTGTTCTCTACTGTACACTGTGGAGGAACATATTGTCTGTAGTCTACTGTACATGGTGGGGGAACATATTGTCTTGCTGTAGTCTACTGTACATGGTGGAGGAACATATTGTCTGTCTTCTACTGTACATGTTGGAGGAACATATTGTCTGTAGTCTACTGTACATGGTGGGGGAACATATTGTCTGTAGTCTACTGTACATGTTGGAGGAACATATTGGATGTAGTCTACTCTACATGGTGGAGGAACATATTGTCTGTAGTCTACTGTACATGGTGGAGGAACATATTGTCTGTAGCCTACTGTACATGTTGGAGGAACATAATGTCTGTAGTCTACTGTACATGGTGGGGGAACATATTATCTGTAGCCTACTGTACATGGTGGACGAACATATTGTCTGTAGTCTACTGTACATGGTGGAGGAACATAATGTCTGTAGCCTACTGTTCACACTGGAGGAACATATTGTCAGTAGTCTACTGTACATGGTGGAGGAACATATTGTCAGTAGTCTTCTGTACATGGTGGAGTTACATATTGTCTGTATTCTACTGTATATGGTGGAGGAACATATTGTCTGTAGCCAACTGTACATGGTTGAGGAACGAATTGTCTGGCTGGAGGCTACTGTACATGGTGAAGGAACATATTGTCTGTAGTCTACTGTACATGGTGGAGGAACATATTGTCTGTAGTCTACTGTACATGGTGGAGGAACATTGTCTGGCTGTAGCCTACTGTACATGGTTGAGGAACATATTGTCTGTAGCCTACTGTAGATGGTGGAGGAACATATTGTCTGTAGTCTACTGTACACAGTGGAGGAACATATTATCTGGCTGTAGTATACTTTACATAATGGAGGAACATATTGCATGTAGACTACTGTACATGATGGAGGAACATATTGTCTGTACTCTACTGTACATGGTGTAGGAACATATTGTCTGGCTGTAGTCTACTGTACATGATGGAGGAACATATTGTCTGTACTCTACTGTACACAGTGGAGGAACATATTGTCAGTATTCTACTGTAAATGATGGAGGAACATATTGTCCGTAGTCTACTGTACATGATGGAGTAACATATTGTCTGTAGTCTACTGTACATGGTGGAGGAACATATTGTCTGTAGTCTACTGTACATGGTTTAGGAACATATTTCCAGTAGTCTACTGTACATGATGTAGGACCATATTGTCTGCAGTCTACTGTACACGGTGGAGGAACATATTGCCTGTAGTGTACTGTACATGGCGGAGGAACATATTGTCTGTAGTCTACTGTACATGGCGGAGGAACATATTGTCTGTAGTCTACTGTACATGGTGGAAGAACATATTGTCCATTGTCTACTGTACATGATGGAGGAACATATTGTCTGTAGTCTACTGTACACGGTGGAGGAACATATTGTCTGTAGTCTACTGTACATGGTGGAGGAACATATTGTCTGTAGTCTACTGTACATGGCGGAGGAACATATTGTCTGTAGTCTACTGTACATAGTGGAGGAACAAATGTTCTGTAGTCTACTGTACATGGTGGAGGAACATATTGTCTGTAGTCTACTGTACATGGTGGAGGAACATATTGCATGTAGTCTACTGTACATGATGGAGGAACATATTGTCTGTAGTCTACTGTACATGGTGGAGGAACATATTGTCTGTAGTGTACTGTACATGGTGGAGGAACATATTGTCTGTAGTCTACTGTACATGGAAGGGGAACATATTGTCTGTAGCCTACTGTACATGGTGGAGGAACATATTGTCTGTAGTCTACTGTACATGGAAGGGGAACATTTTGTCTGTAGCCTACTGTACATGGTGGAGGAACATATTGTCTGGCAGTAGTCTACTGTACATGGTGGAGGAACATAATGCCTGTAGTCTACTGTTCACGGTGGAGGAACATATTGTCTGTAGCCTACTGTACAAAGTGGAGGAAATTATTGTCTGAAGTCTACTGTATATGGTGGAGGAACATATTGTCTGTAGCCTACTATACATGTTGGAGGAACATAATGTCTGTAGTCAACTGTACATGGTGGAGGAACATATTGTCTGTAGTCTACTGTACATGGTGGAGGAACATATTGTCTGTAGCCTACTGTACATGTTGGAGGAACATAATGTCTGTAGTCTACTGTACATGGTGGGGGAACATATTGTCTGTAGCCTACTGTACATGGTGGACGAACATATTGTCTGTAGTATACTGTACATGTTGGAGGAACATAATGTCTGTAGTCTACTGTACATGGTGGGGGAACATATTGTCTGTAACCTACTGTACATGGTGGACGAACATATTGTCTGTAGTCTACTGTACATGGTGGAGGAACATAATGTCTGTAGCCTACTGTTCACGGTGGAGGAACATATTGTCAGTAGTCTACTGTACATGGTGGAGGAACATATTGTCAGTAGTCTTCTGTACATGGTGGAGTTACATATTGTCTGTATTCTACTGTATATGGTGGAGGAACATATTGTCTGTATCCAACTGTACATGGTTGAGGAACGAATTGTCTGGCTGGAGGCTACTGTACATGGTGGAGGAACATATTGTCTGTAGTCTACTGTACATGGTGGAGGAACATATTGTCTGTAGTCTACTGTACATGGTGGAGGAACATTGTCTGGCTGTAGCCTACTGTACATGGTGGAGGAACATATTGTCTGTAGCCTACTGTAGATGGTGGAGGAACATATTGTCTGTAGTCTACTGTACACAGTGGAGGAACATATTATCTGGCTGTAGTATACTGTACATAATTGAGGAACATATTGCCTGTAGACTACTGTACATGATGGAGGAACATATTGTCTGTACTCTACTGTACACAGTGGAGGAACATATTGTCAGTATTCTACTGTAAATGATGGAGGAACATATTGTCCGTAGTCTACTGTAAATGATGGAGGAACATATTGTCTGTAGTCTACTGTACATGGTGAAGGAACATATTGTCTGGCTGTAGTCTACTGTATATGATGGAGGAACATATTGTCTGTAGTCTACTGTATACTGTGGAGGAACATATTGTCTGTAGTCTACTGTACATGGTGAAGGAACATATTGTCTGGCTGTAGTCTACTGTACATGATGGAGGAACATATTGTCTGTACTCTACTGTACACAGTGGAGGAACATATTGTCAGTATTCTACTGTAAATGATGGAGGAACATATTGTCCGTAGTCTACTGTACATGATGGAGTAACATATTGTCTGTAGTCTACTGTACATGGTGGAGGAACATATTGTCTGTAGTCTACTGTACATGGTTTAGGAACATATTTCCAGTAGTCTACTGTACATGATGGAGGAACATATTGTCTGTAGTCTACTGTACATGGTGGAGGAACATATTGCCTGTAGTGTACTGTACATGGCGGAGGAACATATTGTCTGTAGTCTACTGTACATGGTGGAAGAACATATTGTCCATTGTCTACTGTACATGATGGAGGAACATATTGTCTGTAGTCTACTGTACACGGTGGAGGAACATATTGTCTGTAGTCTACTGTACATGGTGGAGGAACATATTGTCTGTAGTCTACTGTACATGGCGGAGGAACATATTGTCTGTAGTCTACTGTACATAGTGGAGGAACAAATGTTCTGTAGTCTACTGTACATGGTGGAGGAACATATTGTCTGTAGTCTACTGTACATGGTGGAGGAACATATTGCATGTAGTCTACTGTACATGATGGAGGAACATATTGTCTGTAGTCTACTGTACATGGTGGAGGAACATATTGTCTGTAGTGTACTGTACATGGTGGAGGAACATATTGTCTGTAGTCTACTGTACATGGAAGGGGAACATATTGTCTGTAGCCTACTGTACATGGTGGAGGAACATATTGTCTGTAGTCTACTGTACATGGAAGGGGAACATTTTGTCTGTAGCCTACTGTACATGGTGGAGGAACATATTGTCTGGCAGTAGTCTACTGTACATGGTGGAGGAACATAATGCCTGTAGTCTACTGTTCACGGTGGAGGAACATATTGTCTGTAGCCTACTGTACAAAGTGGAGGAAATTATTGTCTGAAGTCTACTGTATATGGTGGAGGAACATATTGTCTGTAGCCTACTATACATGTTGGAGGAACATAATGTCTGTAGTCAACTGTACATGGTGGAGGAACATATTGTCTGTAGTCTACTGTACATGGTGGAGGAACATATTGTCTGTAGCCTACTGTACATGTTGGAGGAACATAATGTCTGTAGTCTACTGTACATGGTGGGGGAACATATTGTCTGTAGCCTACTGTACATGGTGGACGAACATATTGTCTGTAGTATACTGTACATGTTGGAGGAACATAATGTCTGTAGTCTACTGTACATGGTGGGGGAACATATTGTCTGTAACCTACTGTACATGGTGGACGAACATATTGTCTGTAGTCTACTGTACATGGTGGAGGAACATAATGTCTGTAGCCTACTGTTCACGGTGGAGGAACATATTGTCAGTAGTCTACTGTACATGGTGGAGGAACATATTGTCAGTAGTCTACTGTACATGGTGGAGGAACATATTGTCAGTAGTCTACTGTACATGGTGGACGAACATATTGTCTGTAGTATACTGTACATGTTGGAGGAACATAATGTCTGTAGTCTACTGTACATGGTGGGGGAACATATTGTCTGTAACCTACTGTACATGGTGGACGAACATATTGTCTGTAGTCTACTGTACATGGTGGAGGAACATAATGTCTGTAGCCTACTGTTCACGGTGGAGGAACATATTGTCAGTAGTCTACTGTACATGGTGGAGGAACATATTGTCAGTAGTCTTCTGTACATGGTGGAGTTACATATTGTCTGTATTCTACTGTATATGGTGGAGGAACATATTGTCTGTATCCAACTGTACATGGTTGAGGAACGAATTGTCTGGCTGGAGGCTACTGTACATGGTGGAGGAACATATTGTCTGTAGTCTACTGTACATGGTGGAGGAACATTTTGTCTGTAGTCTACTGTACATGGTGGAGGAACATTGTCTGGCTGTAGCCTACTGTACATGGTGGAGGAACATATTGTCTGTAGCCTACTGTAGATGGTGGAGGAACATATTGTCTGTAGTCTACTGTACACAGTGGAGGAACATATTATCTGGCTGTAGTATACTGTACATAATGGAGGAACATATTGCCTGTAGACTACTGTACATGATGGAGGAACATATTGTCTGTACTCTACTGTACACAGTGGAGGAACATATTGTCAGTATTCTACTGTAAATGATGGAGGAACATATTGTCCGTAGTCTACTGTAAATGATGGAGGAACATATTGTCTGTAGTCTACTGTACATGGTGAAGGAACATATTGTCTGGCTGTAGTCTACTGTATATGATGGAGGAACATATTGTCTGTAGTCTACTGTATACTGTGGAGGAACATATTGTCTGTAGTCTACTGTACATGGTGAAGGAACATATTGTCTGGCTGTAGTCTACTGTACATGATGGAGGAACATATTGTCTGTACTCTACTGTACACAGTGGAGGAACATATTGTCAGTATTCTACTGTAAATGATGGAGGAACATATTGTCCGTAGTCTACTGTACATGATGGAGTAACATATTGTCTGTAGTCTACTGTACATGGTGGAGGAACATATTGTCTGTAGTCTACTGTACATGGTTTAGGAACATATTTCCAGTAGTCTACTGTACATGATGGAGGAACATATTGTCTGTAGTCTACTGTACATGGTGGAGGAACATATTGCCTGTAGTGTACTGTACATGGCGGAGGAACATATTGTCTGTAGTCTACTGTACATGGTGGAAGAACATATTGTCCATTGTCTACTGTACATGATGGAGGAACATATTGTCTGTAGTCTACTGTACACGGTGGAGGAACATATTGTCTGTAGTCTACTGTACATGGTGGAGGAACATATTGTCTGTAGTCTACTGTACATGGCGGAGGAACATATTGTCTGTAGTCTACTGTACATAGTGGAGGAACAAATGTTCTGTAGTCTACTGTACATGGTGGAGGAACATATTGTCTGTAGTCTACTGTACATGGTGGAGGAACATATTGCATGTAGTCTACTGTACATGATGGAGGAACATATTGTCTGTAGTCTACTGTACATGGTGGAGGAACATATTGTCTGTAGTGTACTGTACATGGTGGAGGAACATATTGTCTGTAGTCTACTGTACATGGAAGGGGAACATATTGTCTGTAGCCTACTGTACATGGTGGAGGAACATATTGTCTGTAGTCTACTGTACATGGAAGGGGAACATTTTGTCTGTAGCCTACTGTACATGGTGGAGGAACATATTGTCTGGCAGTAGTCTACTGTACATGGTGGAGGAACATAATGCCTGTAGTCTACTGTTCACGGTGGAGGAACATATTGTCTGTAGCCTACTGTACAAAGTGGAGGAAATTATTGTCTGAAGTCTACTGTATATGGTGGAGGAACATATTGTCTGTAGCCTACTATACATGTTGGAGGAACATAATGTCTGTAGTCAACTGTACATGGTGGAGGAACATATTGTCTGTAGTCTACTGTACATGGTGGAGGAACATATTGTCTGTAGCCTACTGTACATGTTGGAGGAACATATTGTCTGTAGTCTACTGTACATGGTGGGGGAACATATTGTCTGTAGCCTACTGTACATGGTGGACGAACATATTGTCTGTAGTATACTGTACATGTTGGAGGAACATAATGTCTGTAGTCTACTGTACATGGTGGGGGAACATATTGTCTGTAACCTACTGTACATGGTGGACGAACATATTGTCTGTAGTCTACTGTACATGGTGGAGGAACATAATGTCTGTAGCCTACTGTTCACGGTGGAGGAACATATTGTCAGTAGTCTACTGTACATGGTGGAGGAACATATTGTCAGTAGTCTTCTGTACATGGTGGAGTTACATATTGTCTGTATTCTACTGTATATGGTGGAGGAACATATTGTCTGTATCCAACTGTACATGGTTGAGGAACGAATTGTCTGGCTGGAGGCTACTGTACATGGTGGAGGAACATATTGTCTGTAGTCTACTGTACATGGTGGAGGAACATATTGTCTGTAGTCTACTGTACATGGTGGAGGAACATTGTCTGGCTGTAGCCTACTGTACATGGTGGAGGAACATATTGTCTGTAGCCTACTGTAGATGGTGGAGGAACATATTGTCTGTAGTCTACTGTACACAGTGGAGGAACATATTATCTGGCTGTAGTATACTGTACATAATGGAGGAACATATTGCCTGTAGACTACTGTACATGATGGAGGAACATATTGTCTGTACTCTACTGTACACAGTGGAGGAACATATTGTCAGTATTCTACTGTAAATGATGGAGGAACATATTGTCCGTAGTCTACTGTAAATGATGGAGGAACATATTTTCTGTAGTCTACTGTACATGGTGAAGGAACATATTGTCTGGCTGTAGTCTACTGTATATGATGGAGGAACATATTGTCTGTAGTCTACTGTATACTGTGGAGGAACATATTGTCTGTAGTCTACTGTACATGGTGAAGGAACATATTGTCTGGCTGTAGTCTACTGTACATGATGGAGGAACATATTGTCTGTACTCTACTGTACACAGTGGAGGAACATATTGTCAGTATTCTACTGTAAATGATGGAGGAACATATTGTCCGTAGTCTACTGTACATGATGGAGTAACATATTGTCTGTAGTCTACTGTACATGGTGGAGGAACATATTGTCTGTAGTCTACTGTACATGGTTTAGGAACATATTTCCAGTAGTCTACTGTACATGATGGAGGAACATATTGTCTGTAGTCTACTGTACATGGTGGAGGAACATATTGCCTGTAGTGTACTGTACATGGCGGAGGAACATATTGTCTGTAGTCTACTGTACATGGTGGAAGAACATATTGTCCATTGTCTACTGTACATGATGGAGGAACATATTGTCTGTAGTCTGCTCTACATGGTGGAGGAACATATTGTCTGTAGTCTACTGTACATGGTGGAGGAACATATTGTCTGTAGTCTACTGTACATGGTGGAGGAACATATTGTCTGTAGTCTACTGTACATGGTGGAGGAACAAATGTTCTGTAGTCTACTGTACATGGTGGAGGAACATATTGTCTGTAGTCTACTGTACATGGTGGAGGAACATATTGTCTGTAGTCTACTGTACATGGTGGAGGAACATATTGTCTGTAGCCTACTGTACATGGTGGAGGAACATATTGTCTGTAGTCTACTGTACATGGTGGAGGAACATATTGTCTGTAGTCTACTGTACATGATGGAGGAACATATTGTCTGTAGTCTACTGTACATGGTGGAGGAACATATTGTCTGTTGTCTACTGTACATGGTGGAGGAACATATTGTCTGTTGCCTACTGTACATGGTGGAGGAACATATTGTCTGTAGTCTACTGTACATGGTGGAGGAACATATTGTCTGTAATCTATAGACATGGTGGAGTTACATATTGTCTGTATTCTACTGTACACGATGGAGAAACATATTGTTTGGAGTCTACTGTACATGGTGGGGAAACTTATTGTCTGGCTGTAGTCTACTGTACATGTTGGAGGAACATTATGTCTGTTCTCTACTGTACACTGTGGAGGAACATATTGTCTTTAGTCTACTGTACATGGTGGGGGAACATATTGTCTTGCTGTAGTCTACTGTACATGGTGGAGGAACATATTGTCTGTCTTCTACTGTACATGTTGGAGGAACATATTGTCTGTAGTCTACTGTACATGGTGGGGGAACATATTGTCTGTAGTCAACTGTACATGTTGGAGGAACATATTGTAAGTAGTCCACTCTACATGGTGGAGGAACATATTGTCTGTAGTCTACTGTACATGGTGGAGGAACATATTGTCTGTAGCCTACTGTACATGTTGGAGGAACATAATGTCTGTAGTCTACTGTACATGGTGGGGGAACATATTGTCTGTAGCCTACTGTACATGGTGGACGAACATATTGTCTGTAGTCTACTTTACATGGTGGAGGAACATAATGTCTGTAGCCTACTGTTCAAGGTGGAGGAACATATTGTCAGTAGTCTACTGTACATGGTGGAGGAACATATTGTCTGTAGCCTACTGTACATGGTGGAGGAACATATTGTCTGTAGTCTACTGTACATGGTGGAGGAACATATTGTCTGTAGTCTACTGTACATGATGGAGGAACATATTGTCTGTAGTCTACTGTACATGGTGGAGGAACATATTGTCTGTTGTCTACTGTACATGGTGGAGGAATATATTGTCTGTTGCCTACTGTACATGGTGGAGGAACATATTGTCTGTAGTCTACTGTACATGGTGGAGGAACATATTGTCTGTAATCTATGGACATGGTGGAGTTACATATTGTCTGTATTCTACTGTACACGATGGAGAAACATATTGTTTGGAGTCTACTGTACATGGTGGGGAAACTTATTGTCTGGCTGTAGTCTACTGTACATGTTGGAGGAACATTATGTCTGTTCTCTACTGTACACTGTGGAGGAACATATTGTCTGTAGTCTACTGTACATGGTGGGGGAACATATTGTCTTGCTGTAGTCTACTGTACATGGTGGAGGAACATATTGTCTGTCTTCTACTGTACATGTTGGAGGAACATATTGTCTGTAGTCTACTGTACATGGTGGGGGAACATATTGTCTGTAGTCAACTGTACATGTTGGAGGAACATATTGTAAGTAGTCTACTCTACATGGTGGAGGAACATATTGTCTGTAGTCTACTGTACATGGTGGAGGAACATATTGTCTGTAGCCTACTGTACATGTTGGAGGAACATAATGTCTGTAGTCTACTGTACATGGTGGGGGAACATATTGTCTGTAGCCTACTGTACATGGTGGACGAACATATTGTCTGTAGTCTACTTTACATGGTGGAGGAACATAATGTCTGTAGCCTACTGTTCACGGTGGAGGAACATATTGTCAGTAGTCTACTGTACATGGTGGAGGAACATATTGTCAGTAGTCTTCTGTACATGGTGGAGTTACATATTGTCTGTATTCTACGGTATATGGTGGAGGAACATATTGTCTGTAGCCAACTGTACATGGTTGAGGAACGAATTGTCTGGCTGGAGGCTACTGTACATGGTGAAGGAACATATTGTCTGTAGTCTACTGTACATGGTGGAGGAACATATTGTCTGTAGTCTACTGTACATGGTGGAGGAACATTGTCTGGCTGTAGCCTACTGTAAATGGTTGAGGAACATATTGTCTGTAGCCTACTGTAGATGGTGGAGGAACATATTGTCTGTAGTCTACTGTACACAGTGGAGGAACATATTATCTGGCTGTAGTATACTTTACATAATGGAGGAACATATTGCCTGTAGACTACTGTACATGATGGAGGAACATATTGTCTGTACTCTACTGTACACAGTGGAGGAACATATTGTCAGTATTCTACTGTAAATGATGGAGGAACATATTGTCTGTAGTCTACTGTAAATGATGGAGGAACATATTGTCTGTAGTCTACTGTACATGGTGAAGGAACATATTGTCTGGCTGTAGTCTACTGTACATGGTGGAGGAACATATTGTCTGTAGTCTACTGTATACTGTGGAGGAACATATTGTCTGTAGTCTGCTGTACATGGTGAAGGAACATATTGTCTGGCTGTAGTCTACTGTACATGATGGAGGAACATATTGTCTGTACTCTACTGTACACAGTGGAGGAACATATTGTCAGTATTCTACTGTAAATGATGGAGGAACATATTGTCCGTAGTCTACTGTACATGATGGAGTAACATATTGTCTGTAGTCTACTGTACATGGTGGAGGAACATATTGTCTGTAGTCTACTGTACATGGTTTAGGAACATATTTCCAGTAGTCTACTGTACATGATGGAGGAACATATTGTCTGCAGTCTACTGTACACGGTGGAGGAACATATTGCCTGTAGTGTACTGTACATGGCGGAGGAACATATTGTCTGTAGTCTACTGTACATGGTGGAAGAACATATTGTCAATTGTCTACTGTACATGATGGAGGAACATATTGTCTGTAGTCTACTGTACACGGTGGAGGAACATATTGTCTGTAGTCTACTGTACATGGTGGAGGAACATATTGTCTGTAGTCTACTGTACATGGCGCAGGAACATATTGTCTGTAGTCTACTGTACATGGTGGAGGAACATATTGTCTGTTGTCTACTGTACATGGTGGAGGAACATATTGTCTGTTGCCTACTGTACATGGTGGAGGAACATATTGTCTGTAGTCTACTGTACATGGTGGAGGAACATATTGTCTGTAATCTATGGACATGGTGGAGTTACATATTGTCTGTATTCTACTGTACACGATGGAGAAACATATTGTTTGGAGTCTACTGTACATGGTGGGGAAACTTATTGTCTGGCTGTAGTCTACTGTACATGTTGGAGGAACATTATGTCTGTTCTCTACTGTACACTGTGGAGGAACATATTGTCTGTAGTCTACTGTACATGGTGGGGCAACATATTGTCTTGCTGTAGTCTACTGTACATGTTGGAGGAACATTATGTCTGTTCTCTACTGTACACTGTGGAGGAACATATTGTCAGTAGTCTTCTGTACATGGTGGAGTTACATATTGTCTGTATTCTACGGTATATGGTGGAGGAACATATTGTCTGTAGCCAACTGTACATGGTTGAGGAACGAATTGTCTGGCTGGAGGCTACTGTACATGGTGAAGGAACATATTGTCTGTAGTCTACTGTACATGGTGGAGGAACATATTGTCTGTAGTCTACTGTACATGGTGGAGGAACATTGTCTGGCTGTAGCCTACTGTAAATGGTTGAGGAACATATTGTCTGTAGCCTACTGTAGATGGTGGAGGAACATATTGTCTGTAGTCTACTGTACACAGTGGAGGAACATATTATCTGGCTGTAGTATACTTTACATAATGGAGGAACATATTGCCTGTAGACTACTGTACATGATGGAGGAACATATTGTCTGTACTCTACTGTACACAGTGGAGGAACATATTGTCAGTATTCTACTGTAAATGATGGAGGAACATATTGTCTGTAGTCTACTGTAAATGATGGAGGAACATATTGTCTGTAGTCTACTGTACATGGTGAAGGAACATATTGTCTGGCTGTAGTCTACTGTACATGGTGGAGGAACATATTGTCTGTAGTCTACTGTATACTGTGGAGGAACATATTGTCTGTAGTCTGCTGTACATGGTGAAGGAACATATTGTCTGGCTGTAGTCTACTGTACATGATGGAGGAACATATTGTCTGTACTCTACTGTACACAGTGGAGGAACATATTGTCAGTATTCTACTGTAAATGATGGAGGAACATATTGTCCGTAGTCTACTGTACATGATGGAGTAACATATTGTCTGTAGTCTACTGTACATGGTGGAGGAACATATTGTCTGTAGTCTACTGTACATGGTTTAGGAACATATTTCCAGTAGTCTACTGTACATGATGGAGGAACATATTGTCTGCAGTCTACTGTACACGGTGGAGGAACATATTGCCTGTAGTGTACTGTACATGGCGGAGGAACATATTGTCTGTAGTCTACTGTACATGGCGGAGGAACATATTGTCTGTAGTCTACTGTACATGGTGGAAGAACATATTGTTCATTGTCTACTGTACATGATGGAGGAACATATTGTCTGTAGTCTACTGTACACGGTGGAGGAACATATTCTCTGTAGTCTACTGTACATGGTGGAGGAACATATTGTCTGTAGTCTAGGGTACATGGCGGAGGAACATATTGTCTGTAGTCTACTGTACATGGTGGAGGAACATATTGTCTGTTGTCTACTGTACATGGTGGAGGAACATATTGTCTGTTTCCTACTGTACATGGTGGAGGAACATATTGTCTGTAGTCTACTGTACATGGTGGAGGAACATATTGTCTGTAATCTATGGACATGGTGGAGTTACATATTGTCTGTATTCTACTGTACACGATGGAGAAACATATTGTTTGGAGTCTACTGTACATGGTGGGGAAACTTATTGTCTGGCTGTAGTCTACTGTACATGTTGGAGGAACATTATGTCTGTTCTCTACTGTACACTGTGGAGGAACATATTGTCTGTAGTCTACTGTACATGGTGGGGGAACATATTGTCTTGCTGTAGTCTACTGTACATGGTGGAGGAACATATTGTCTGTCTTCTACTGTACATGTTGGAGGAACATATTGTTTGTAGTCTACTGTACATGGTGGGGGAACATATTGTCTGTAGTCTACTGTACATGTTGGAGGAACATATTGTAAGTAGTCTACTCTACATGGTGGAGGAACATATTGTCTGTAGTCTACTGTACATGGTGGAGGAACATATTGTCTGTAGCCTACTGTACATGTTGGAGGAACATAATGTCTGTAGTCTACTGTACATGGTGGGGGAACATATTGTCTGTAGCCTACTGTACATGGTGGACGAACATATTGTCTGTAGTCTACTTTACATGGTGGAGGAACATAATGTCTGTAGCCTACTGTTCACGGTGGAGGAACATATTGTCAGTAGTCTACTGTACATGGTGGAGGAACATATTGTCAGTAGTCTTCAGTACATGGTGGAGTTACATATTGTCTGTATTCTACTGTATATGGTGGAGGAACATATTGTCTGTAGCCAACTGTACATGGTTGAGGAACATATTGTCTGTAGCCTACTGTAGATGGTGGAGGAACATATTGTCTGTAGTCTACTGTACACAGTGGAGGAACATATTATCTGGCTGTAGTATACTTTACATAATGGAGGAACATATTGCCTGTAGACTACTGTACATGATGGAGGAACATATTGTCTGTACTCTACTGTACACAGTGGAGGAACATATTGTCAGTATTCTACTGTAAATGATGGAGGAACATATTGTCTGTAGTCTACTGTAAATGATGGAGGAACATATTGTCTGTAGTCTACTGTACATGGTGAAGGAACATATTGTCTGGCTGTAGTCTACTGTACATGGTGGAGGAACATATTGTCTGTAGTCTACTGTATACTGTGGAGGAACATATTGTCTGTAGTCTGCTGTACATGGTGAAGGAACATATTGTCTGGCTGTAGTCTACTGTACATGATGGAGGAACATATTGTCTGTACTCTACTGTACACAGTGGAGGAACATATTGTCAGTATTCTACTGTAAATGATGGAGGAACATATTGTCCGTAGTCTACTGTACATGATGGAGTAACATATTGTCTGTAGTCTACTGTACATGGTGGAGGAACATATTGTCTGTAGTCTACTGTACATGGTTTAGGAACATATTTCCAGTAGTCTACTGTACATGATGGAGGAACATATTGTCTGCAGTCTACTGTACACGGTGGAGGAACATATTGCCTGTAGTGTACTGTACATGGCGGAGGAACATATTGTCTGTAGTCTACTGTACATGGCGGAGGAACATATTGTCTGTAGTCTACTGTACATGGTGGAAGAACATATTGTTCATTGTCTACTGTACATGATGGAGGAACATATTGTCTGTAGTCTACTGTACACGGTGGAGGAACATATTCTCTGTAGTCTACTGTACATGGTGGAGGAACATATTGTCTGTAGTCTACTGTACATGGCGGAGGAACATATTGTCTGTAGTCTACTGTACATGGTGGAGGAACATATTGTCTGTTGTCTACTGTACATGGTGGAGGAACATATTGTCTGTTGCCTACTGTACATGGTGGAGGAACATATTGTCTGTAGTCTACTGTACATGGTGGAGGAACATATTGTCTGTAATCTATGGACATGGTGGAGTTACATATTGTCTGTATTCTACTGTACACGATGGAGAAACATATTGTTTGGAGTCTACTGTACATGGTGGGGAAACGTATTGTCTGGCTGTAGTCTACTGTACATGTTGGAGGAACATTATGTCTGTTCTCTACTGTACACTGTGGAGGAACATATTGTCTGTAGTCTACTGTACATGGTGGGGGAACATATTGTCTTGCTGTAGTCTACTGTACATGGTGGAGGAACATATTGTCTGTCTTCTACTGTACATGTTGGAGGAACATATTGTTTGTAGTCTACTGTACATGGTGGGGGAACATATTGTCTGTAGTCTACTGTACATGTTGGAGGAACATATTGTAAGTAGTCTACTCTACATGGTGGAGGAACATATTGTCTGTAGTCTACTGTACATGGTGGAGGAACATATTGTCTGTAGCCTACTGTACATGTTGGAGGAACATAATGTCTGTAGTCTACTGTACATGGTGGGGGAACATATTGTCTGTAGCCTACTGTACATGGTGGACGAACATATTGTCTGTAGTCTACTTTACATGGTGGAGGAACATAATGTCTGTAGCCTACTGTTCACGGTGGAGGAACATATTGTCAGTAGTCTACTGTACATGGTGGAGGAACATATTGTCAGTAGTGTTCAGTACATGGTGGAGTTACATATTGTCTGTATTCTACTGTATATGGTGGAGGAACATATTGTCTGTAGCCAACTGTACATGGTTGAGGAACATATTGTCTGTAGCCTACTGTAGATGGTGGAGGAACATATTGTCTGTAGTCTACTGTACACAGTGGAGGAACATATTATCTGGCTGTAGTATACTTTACATAATGGAGGAACATATTGCCTGTAGACTACTGTACATGATGGAGGAACATATTGTCTGTACTCTACTGTACACAGTGGAGGAACATATTGTCAGTATTCTACTGTAAATGATGGAGGAACATATTGTCTGTAGTCTACTGTAAATGATGGAGGAACATATTGTCTGTAGTCTACTGTACATGGTGAAGGAACATATTGTCTGGCTGTAGTCTACTGTACATGGTGGAGGAACATATTGTCTGTAGTCTACTGTATACTGTGGAGGAACATATTGTCTGTAGTCTGCTGTACATGGTGAAGGAACATATTGTCTGGCTGTAGTCTACTGTACATGATGGAGGAACATATTGTCTGTACTCTACTGTACACAGTGGAGGAACATATTGTCAGTATTCTACTGTAAATGATGGAGGAACATATTGTCCGTAGTCTACTGTACATGATGGAGTAACATATTGTCTGTAGTCTACTGTACATGGTGGAGGAACATATTGTCTGTAGTCTACTGTACATGGTTTAGGAACATATTTCCAGTAGTCTACTGTACATGATGGAGGAACATATTGTCTGCAGTCTACTGTACACGGTGGAGGAACATATTGCCTGTAGTGTACTGTACATGGCGGAGGAACATATTGTCTGTAGTCTACTGTACATGGCGGAGGAACATATTGTCTGTAGTCTACTGTACATGGTGGAAGAACATATTGTTCATTGTCTACTGTACATGATGGAGGAACATATTGTCTGTAGTCTACTGTACACGGTGGAGGAACATATTCTCTGTAGTCTACTGTACATGGTGGAGGAACATATTGTCTGTAGTCTACTGTACATGGCGGAGGAACATATTGTCTGTAGTCTACTGTACATGGTGGAGGAACATATTGTCTGTTGTCTACTGTACATGGTGGAGGAACATATTGTCTGTTGCCTACTGTACATGGTGGAGGAACATATTGTCTGTAGTCTACTGTACATGGTGGAGGAACATATTGTCTGTAATCTATAGACATGGTGGAGTTACATATTGTCTGTATTCTACTGTACACGATGGAGAAACATATTGTTTGGAGTCTACTGTACATGGTGGGGAAACTTATTGTCTGGCTGTAGTCTACTGTACATGTTGGAGGAACATTATGTCTGTTCTCTACTGTACACTGTGGAGGAACATATTGTCTGTAGTCTACTGTACATGGTGGGGGAACATATTGTCTTGCTGTAGTCTACTGTACATGGTGGAGGAACATATTGTCTGTCTTCTACTGTACATGTTGGAGGAACATATTGTCTGTAGTCTACTGTACATGGTGGGGGAACATATTGTCTGTAGTCTACTGTACATGTTGGAGGAACATATTGTAAGTAGTCTACTCTACATGGTGGAGGAACATATTGTCTGTAGTCTACTGTACATGGTGGAGGAACATATTGTCTGTAGCCTACTGTACATGTTGGAGGAACATAATGTCTGTAGTCTACTGTACATGGTGGGGGAACATATTGTCTGTAGCCTACTGTACATGGTGGACGAACATATTGTCTGTAGTCTACTTTACATGGTGGAGGAACATAATGTCTGTAGCCTACTGTTCACGGTGGAGGAACATATTGTCAGTAGTCTACTGTACATGGTGGAGGAACATATTGTCAGTAGTCTTCAGTACATGGTGGAGTTACATATTGTCTGTATTCTACTGTATATGGTGGAGGAACATATTGTCTGTAGCCAACTGTACATGGTTGAGGAACGAATTGTCTGGCTGGAGGCTACTGTACATGGTGAAGGAACATATTGTCTGTAGTCTACTGTACATGGTGGAGGAACATATTGTCTGTAGTCTACTGTACATGGTGGAGGAACATTGTCTGGCTGTAGCCTACTGTACATGGTTGAGGAACATATTGTCTGTAGCCTACTGTAGATGGTGGAGGAACATATTGTCTGTAGTCTACTGTACACAGTGGAGGAACATATTATCTGGCTGTAGTATACTTTACATAATGGAGGAACATATTGCCTGTAGACTACTGTACATGATGGAGGAACATATTGTCTGTACTCTACTGTACACAGTGGAGGAACATATTGTCAGTATTCTACTGTAAATGATGGAGGAACATATTGTCTGTAGTCTACTGTAAATGATGGAGGAACATATTGTCTGTAGTCTACTGTACATGGTGAAGGAACATATTGTCTGGCTGTAGTCTACTGTACATGGTGGAGGAACATATTGTCTGTAGTCTACTGTATACTGTGGAGGAACATATTGTCTGTAGTCTGCTGTACATGGTGAAGGAACATATTGTCTGGCTGTAGTCTACTGTACATGTTGGAGGAACATATTGTCTGTACTCTACTGTACACAGTGGAGGAACATATTGTCAGTATTCTACTGTAAATGATGGAGGAACATATTGTCCGTAGTCTACTGTACATGATGGAGTAACATATTGTCTGTAGTCTACTGTACATGGTGGAGGAACATATTGTCTGTAGTCTACTGTACATGGTTTAGGAACATATTTCCAGTAGTCTACTGTACATGATGGAGGAACATATTGTCTGCAGTCTACTGTACACGGTGGAGGAACATATTGCCTGTAGTGTACTGTACATGGCGGAGGAACATATTGTCTGTAGTCTACTGTACATGGCGGAGGAACATATTGTCTGTAGTCTACTGTACATGGTGGAAGAACATATTGTCCATTGTCTACTGTACATGATGGAGGAACATATTGTCTGTAGTCTACTGTACACGGTGGAGGAACATATTGTCTGTAGTCTACTGTACATGGTGGAGGAACATATTGTCTGTAGTCTACTGTACATGGCGGAGGAACATATTGTCTGTAGTCTACTGTACATGGTGGAAGAACATATTGTCCATTGTCTACTGTACATGATGGAGGAACATATTGTCTGTAGTCTACTGTACATGGTGGAGGAACATATTGCCTGTAGTCTGCTCTACATGGTGGAGGAACATATTGTCTGTAGTCTACTGTACATGGTGGAGGAACATATTGTCTGTAGTCTACTGTACATGGCGGAGGAACATATTGTCTGTAGTCTACTGTACATGGTGGAGGAACAAATGTTCTGTAGTCTACTGTACATGGTGGAGGAACATATTGTCTGTAGTCTACTGTACATGGTGGAGGAACATATTGTCTGTAGTCTACTGTACATGGTGGAGGAACATATTGTCTGTAGCCTACTGTACATGGTGGAGGAACATATTGTCTGTAGTCTACTGTACATGGTGGAGGAACATATTGTCTGTAGTCTACTGTACATGATGGAGGAACATATTGTCTGTAGTCTACTGTACATGGTGGAGGAACATATTGTCTGTTGTCTACTGTACATGGTGGAGGAACATATTGTCTGTTGCCTACTGTACATGGTGGAGGAACATATTGTCTGTAGTCTACTGTACATGGTGGAGGAACATATTGTCTGTAATCTATGGACATGGTGGAGTTACATATTGTCTGTATTCTACTGTACACGATGGAGAAACATATTGTTTGGAGTCTACTGTACATGGTGGGGAAACTTATTGTCTGGCTGTAGTCTACTGTACATGTTGGAGGAACATTATGTCTGTTCTCTACTGTACACTGTGGAGGAACATATTGTCTGTAGTCTACTGTACATGGTGGGGGAACATATTGTCTGTAGTCTACTGTACATGGTGGAGGAACATATTGTCTGTCTTCTACTGTACATGTTGGAGGAACATATTGTCTGTAGTCTACTGTACATGGTGGGGGAACATATTGTCTGTAGTCTACTGTACATGTTGGAGGAACATATTGTATGTAGTCTACTCTACATGGTGAAGGAACATATTGTCTGTAGTCTACTGTACATGGTGGAGGAACATATTGTCTGTAGTCTACTGTATACTGTGGAGGAACATATTGTCTGTAGTCTGCTGTACATGGTGAAGGAACATATTGTCTGGCTGTAGTCTACTGTACATGTTGGAGGAACATATTGTCTGTACTCTACTGTACACAGTGGAGGAACATATTGTCAGTATTCTACTGTAAATGATGGAGGAACATATTGTCCGTAGTCTACTGTACATGATGGAGTAACATATTGTCTGTAGTCTACTGTACATGGTGGAGGAACATATTGTCTGTAGTCTACTGTACATGGTTTAGGAACATATTTCCAGTAGTCTACTGTACATGATGGAGGAACATATTGTCTGCAGTCTACTGTACACGGTGGAGGAACATATTGCCTGTAGTGTACTGTACATGGCGGAGGAACATATTGTCTGTAGTCTACTGTACATGGCGGAGGAACATATTGTCTGTAGTCTACTGTACATGGTGGAAGAACATATTGTCCATTGTCTACTGTACATGATGGAGGAACATATTGTCTGTAGTCTACTGTACACGGTGGAGGAACATATTGTCTGTAGTCTACTGTACATGGTGGAGGAACATATTGTCTGTAGTCTACTGTACATGGCGGAGGAACATATTGTCTGTAGTCTACTGTACATGGTGGAAGAACATATTGTCCATTGTCTACTGTACATGATGGAGGAACATATTGTCTGTAGTCTACTGTACATGGTGGAGGAACATATTGCCTGTAGTCTGCTCTACATGGTGGAGGAACATATTGTCTGTAGTCTACTGTACATGGTGGAGGAACATATTGTCTGTAGTCTACTGTACATGGCGGAGGAACATATTGTCTGTAGTCTACTGTACATGGTGGAGGAACATATTGTCTGTAGTCTACTGTACATGGTGGAGGAACATATTGTCTGTAGTCTACTGTACATGGTGGAGGAACATATTGTCTGTAGCCTACTGTACATGGTGGAGGAACATATTGTCTGTAGTCTACTGTACATGGTGGAGGAACATATTGTCTGTAGTCTACTGTACATGATGGAGGAACATATTGTCTGTAGTCTACTGTACATGGTGGAGGAACATATTGTCTGTTGTCTACTGTACATGGTGGAGGAACATATTGTCTGTTGCCTACTGTACATGGTGGAGGAACATATTGTCTGTAGTCTACTGTACATGGTGGAGGAACATATTGTCTGTAATCTATGGACATGGTGGAGTTACATATTGTCTGTATTCTACTGTACACGATGGAGAAACATATTGTTTGGAGTCTACTGTACATGGTGGGGAAACTTATTGTCTGGCTGTAGTCTACTGTACATGTTGGAGGAACATTATGTCTGTTCTCTACTGTACACTGTGGAGGAACATATTGTCTGTAGTCTACTGTACATGGTGGGGGAACATATTGTCTGTAGTCTACTGTACATGGTGGAGGAACATATTGTCTGTCTTCTACTGTACATGTTGGAGGAACATATTGTCTGTAGTCTACTGTACATGGTGGGGGAACATATTGTCTGTAGTCTACTGTACATGTTGGAGGAACATATTGTATGTAGTCTACTCTACATGGTGAAGGAACATATTGTCTGTAGTCTACTGTACATGGTGGAGGAACATATTGTCTGTAGTCTACTGTACATGGTGGAGGAACATATTGTCTGTAGTCTACTGTACATGGCGGAGGAACATATTGTCTGTAGTCTACTGTACATGGTGGAGGAACAAATGTTCTGTAGTCTACTGTACATGGTGGAGGAACATATTGTCTGTAGTCTACTGTACATGGTGGAGGAACATATTGTCTGTAGTCTACTGTACATGGTGGAGGAACATATTGTCTGTAGCCTACTGTACATGGTGGAGGAACATTTTGTCTGTAGTCTACTGTACATGGTGGAGGAACATATTGTCTGTAGTCTACTGTACATGATGGAGGAACATATTGTCTGTAGTCTACTGTACATGGTGGAGGAACATATTGTCTGTTGTCTACTGTACATGGTGGAGGAACATATTGTCTGTTGCCTACTGTACATGGTGGAGGAACATATTGTCTGTAGTCTACTGTACATGGTGGAGGAACATATTGTCTGTAATCTATGGACATGGTGGAGTTACATATTGTCTGTATTCTACAGTACACGATGGAGAAACATATTGTTTGGAGTCTACTGTACATGGTGGGGAAACTTATTGTCTGGCTGTAGTCTACTGTACATGTTGGAGGAACATTATGTCTGTTCTCTACTGTACACTGTGGAGGAACATATTGTCTGTAGTCTACTGTACATGGTGGGGGAACATATTGTCTTGCTGTAGTCTACTGTACATGGTGGAGGAACATATTGTCTGTCTTCTACTGTACATGTTGGAGGAACATATTGTCTGTAGTCTACTGTACATGGTGGGGGAACATATTGTCTGTAGTCTACTGTACATGGTGGAGGAACATATTGTCTGTAGCCTACTGTACATGTTGGAGGAACATAATGTCTGTAGTCTACTGTACATGGTGGGGGAACATATTGTCTGTAGCCTACTGTACATGGTGGACGAACATATTGTCTGTAGTCTACTTTACATGGTGGAGGAACATAATGTCTGTAGCCTACTGTTCACGGTGGAGGAACATATTGTCAGTAGTCTACTGTACATGGTGGAGGAACATATTGTCAGTAGTCTTCTGTACATGGTGGAGTTACATTTTGTCTGTATTCTACTGTATATGGTGGAGGAACATATTGTCTGTAGCCAACTGTACATGGTTGAGGAACGAATTGTCTGGCTGGAGGCTACTGTACATGGTGAAGGAACATATTGTCTGTAGTCTACTGTACATGGTGGAGGAACATATTGTCTGTAGTCTACTGTACATGGTGGAGGAACATTGTCTGGCTGTAGCCTACTGTACATGGTTGAGGAACATATTGTCTGTAGCCTACTGTAGATGGTGGAGGAACATATTGTCTGTAGTCTACTGTACACAGTGGAGGAACATATTATCTGGCTGTAGTATACTTTACATAATGGAGGAACATATTGCCTGTAGACTACTGTACATGATGGAGGAACATATTGTCTGTACTCTACTGTACACAGTGGAGGAACATATTGTCAGTATTCTACTGTAAATGATGGAGGAACATATTGTCTGTAGTCTACTGTAAATGATGGAGGAACATATTGTCTGTAGTCTACTGTACATGGTGAAGGAACATATTGTCTGGCTGTAGTCTACTGTACATGGTGGAGGAACATATTGTCTGTAGTCTACTGTATACTGTGGAGGAACATATTGTCTGTAGTCTGCTGTACATGGTGAAGGAACATATTGTCTGGCTGTAGTCTACTGTACATGATGGAGGAACATATTGTCTGTACTCTACTGTACACAGTGGAGGAACATATTGTCAGTATTCTACTGTAAATGATGGAGGAACATATTGTCCGTAGTCTACTGTACATGATGGAGTAACATATTGTCTGTAGTCTACTGTACATGGTGGAGGAACATATTGTCTGTAGTCTACTGTACATGGTTTAGGAACATATTTCCAGTAGTCTACTGTACATGATGGAGGAACATATTGTCTGCAGTCTACTGTACACGGTGGAGGAACATATTGCCTGTAGTGTACTGTACATGGCGGAGGAACATATTGTCTGTAGTCTACTGTACATGGCGGAGGAACATATTGTCTGTAGTCTACTGTACATGGTGGAAGAACATATTGTTCATTGTCTACTGTACATGATGGAGGAACATATTGTCTGTAGTCTACTGTACATGGTGGAGGAACATATTCTCTGTAGTCTACTGTACATGGTGGAGGAACATATTGTCTGTAGTCTACTGTACATGGCGGAGGTACATATTGTCTGTAGTCTACTGTACATGGTGGAGGAACATATTGTCTGTTGTCTACTGTACATGGTGGAGGAACATATTGTCTGTTGCCTACTGTACATGGTGGAGGAACATATTGTCTGTAGTCTACTGTACATGGTGGAGGAACATATTGTCTGTAATCTATGGACATGGTGGAGTTACATATTGTCTGTATTCTACTGTACACGATGGAGAAACATATTGTTTGGAGTCTACTGTACATGGTGGGGAAACTTATTGTCTGGCTGTAGTCTACTGTACATGTTGGAGGAACATTATGTCTGTTCTCTACTGTACACTGTGGAGGAACATATTGTCTGTAGTCTACTGTACATGGTGGGGGAACATATTGTCTTGCTGTAGTCTACTGTACATGGTGGAGGAACATATTGTCTGTCTTCTACTGTACATGTTGGAGGAACATATTGTCTGTAGTCTACTGTACATGGTGGGGGAACATATTGTCTGTAGTCTACTGTACATGTTGGAGGAACATATTGTAAGTAGTCTACTCTACATGGTGGAGGAACATATTGTCTGTAGTCTACTGTACATGGTGGAGGAACATATTGTCTGTAGCCTACTGTACATGTTGGAGGAACTTAATGTCTGTAGTCTACTGTACATGGTGGGGGAACATATTGTCTGTAGCCTACTGTACATGGTGGACGAACATATTGTCTGTAGTCTAATTTACATGGTGGAGGAACATAATGTCTGTAGCCTACTGTTCACGGTGGAGGAACATATTGTCAGTAGTCTACTGTACATGGTGGAGGAACATATTGTCAGTAGTCTTCAGTACATGGTGGAGTTACATATTGTCTGTATTCTACTGTATATGGTGGAGGAACATATTGTCTGTAGCCAACTGTACATGGTTGAGGAACGAATTGTCTGGCTGGAGGCTACTGTACATGGTGAAGGAACATATTGTCTGTAGTCTACTGTACATGGTGGAGGAACATATTGTCTGTAGTCTACTGTACATGGTGGAGGAACATTGTCTGGCTGTAGCCTACTGTACATGGTTGAGGAACATATTGTCTGTAGCCTACTGTAGATGGTGGAGGAACATATTGTCTGTAGTCTACTGTACACAGTGGAGGAACATATTATCTGGCTGTAGTATACTTTACATAATGGAGGAACATATTGCCTGTAGACTACTGTACATGATGGAGGAACATATTGTCTGTACTCTACTGTACATGGTGAAGGAACATATTGTCTGGCTGTAGTCTACTGTACATGGTGGAGGAACATATTGTCTGTAGTCTACTGTATACTGTGGAGGAACATATTGTCTGTAGTCTGCTGTACATGGTGAAGGAACATATTGTCTGGCTGTAGTCTACTGTACATGTTGGAGGAACATATTGTCTGTACTCTACTGTACACAGTGGAGGAACATATTGTCAGTATTCTACTGTAAATGATGGAGGAACATATTGTCCGTAGTCTACTGTACATGATGGAGTAACATATTGTCTGTAGTCTACTGTACATGGTGGAGGAACATATTGTCTGTAGTCTACTGTACATGGTTTAGGAACATATTTCCAGTAGTCTACTGTACATGATGGAGGAACATATTGTCTGCAGTCTACTGTACACGGTGGAGGAACATATTGCCTGTAGTGTACTGTACATGGCGGAGGAACATATTGTCTGTAGTCTACTGTACATGGCGGAGGAACATATTGTCTGTAGTCTACTGTACATGGTGGAAGAACATATTGTCCATTGTCTACTGTACATGATGGAGGAACATATTGTCTGTAGTCTACTGTACACGGTGGAGGAACATATTGTCTGTAGTCTACTGTACATGGTGGAGGAACATATTGTCTGTAGTCTACTGTACATGGCGGAGGAACATATTGTCTGTAGTCTACTGTACATGGTGGAAGAACATATTGTCCATTGTCTACTGTACATGATGGAGGAACATATTGTCTGTAGTCTACTGTACATGGTGGAGGAACATATTGCATGTAGTCTGCTCTACATGGTGGAGGAACATATTGTCTGTAGTCTACTGTACATGGTGGAGGAACATATTGTCTGTAGTCTACTGTACATGGCGGAGGAACATATTGTCTGTAGTCTACTGTACATGGTGGAGGAACAAATGTTCTGTAGTCTACTGTACATGGTGGAGGAACATATTGTCTGTAGTCTACTGTACATGGTGGAGGAACATATTGTCTGTAGTCTACTGTACATGGTGGAGGAACATATTGTCTGTAGCCTACTGTACATGGTGGAGGAACATATTGTCTGTAGTCTACTGTACATGGTGGAGGAACATATTGTCTGTAGTCTACTGTACATGATGGAGGAACATATTGTCTGTAGTCTACTGTACATGGTGGAGGAACATATTGTCTGTTGTCTACTGTACATGGTGGAGGAACATATTGTCTGTTGCCTACTGTACATGGTGGAGGAACATATTGTCTGTAGTCTACTGTACATGGTGGAGGAACATATTGTCTGTAATCTATGGACATGGTGGAGTTACATATTGTCTGTATTCTACTGTACACGATGGAGAAACATATTGTTTGGAGTCTACTGTACATGGTGGGGAAACTTATTGTCTGGCTGTAGTCTACTGTACATGTTGGAGGAACATTATGTCTGTTCTCTACTGTACACTGTGGAGGAACATATTGTCTGTAGTCTACTGTACATGGTGGGGGAACATATTGTCTTGCTGTAGTCTACTGTACATGGTGGAGGAACATATTGTCTGTCTTCTACTGTACATGTTGGAGGAACATATTGTCTGTAGTCTACTGTACATGGTGGGGGAACATATTGTCTGTAGTCTACTGTACATGTTGGAGGAACATATTGTATGTAGTCTACTCTACATGGTGAAGGAACATATTGTCTGTAGTCTACTGTACATGGTGGAGGAACATATTGTCTGTAGCCTACTGTACATGTTGGAGGAACATAATGTCTGTAGTCTACTGTACATGGTGGGGGAACATATTGTCTGTAGCCTACTGTACATGGTGGACGAACATATTGTCTGTAGTCTACTGTACATGGTGGAGGAACATAATGTCTGTAGCCTACTGTTCACGGTGGAGGAACATATTGTCAGTAGTCTACTGTACATGGTGGAGGAACATATTGTCAGTAGTCTTCTGTACATGGTGGAGTTACATATTGTCTGTATTCTACTGTATATGGTGGAGGAACATATTGTCTGTAGCCAACTGTACATGGTTGAGGAACGAATTGTCTGGCTGGAGGCTACTGTACATGGTGAAGGAACATATTGTCTGTAGTCTACTGTACATGGTGGAGGAACATATTGTCTGTAGTCTACTGTACATGGTGGAGGAACATTGTCTGGCTGTAGCCTACTGTAAATGGTTGAGGAACATATTGTCTGTAGCCTACTGTAGATGGTGGAGGAACATATTGTCTGTAGTCTACTGTACACAGTGGAGGAACATATTATCTGGCTGTAGTATACTTTACATAATGGAGGAACATATTGCATGTAGACTACTGTACATGATGGAGGAACATATTGTCTGTACTCTACTGTACACAGTGGAGGAACATATTGTCAGTATTCTACTGTAAATGATGGAGGAACATATTGTCTGTAGTCTACTGTAAATGATGGAGGAACATATTGTCTGTAGTCTACTGTACATGGTGAAGGAACATATTGTCTGGCTGTAGTCTACTGTACATGGTGGAGGAACATATTGTCTGTAGTCTACTGTATACTGTGGAGGAACATATTGTCTGTAGTCTGCTGTACATGGTGAAGGAACATATTGTCTGGCTGTAGTCTACTGTACATGATGGAGGAACATATTGTCTGTACTCTACTGTACACAGTGGAGGAACATATTGTCAGTATTCTACTGTAAATGATGGAGGAACATATTGTCCGTAGTCTACTGTACATGATGGAGTAACATATTGTCTGTAGTCTACTGTACATGGTGGAGGAACATATTGTCTGTAGTCTACTGTACATGGTTTAGGAACATATTTCCAGTAGTCTACTGTACATGATGGAGGAACATATTGTCTGCAGTCTACTGTAGACGGTGGAGGAACATATTGCCTGTAGTGTACTGTACATGGCGGAGGAACATATTGTCTGTAGTCTAATGTACATGGTGGAAGAACATATTGTCCATTGTCTACTGTACATGATGGAGGAACATATTGTCTGTAGTCTACTGTACACGGTGGAGGAACATATTGTCTGTAGTCTACTGTACATGGTGGAGGAACATATTGTCTGTAGTCTACTGTACATGGCGGAGGAACATATTGTCTGTAGTCTACTGAACATGGTGGAGGAACATATTGTCTGTAGCCTACTGTACATGGTGGAGGAACATATTGTCTGTAGTCTACTGTACATGGTGGAGGAACATATTGTCTGTAGTCTACTGTACATGATGGAGGAACATATTGTCTGTAGTCTACTGTACATGGTGGAGGAACATATTGTCTGTTGTCTACTGTACATGGTGGAGGAACATATTGTCTGTTGCCTACTGTACATGGTGGAGGAACATATTGTCTGTAGTCTACTGTACATGGTGGAGGAACATATTGTCTGTAATCTATGGACATGGTGGAGTTACATATTGTCTGTATTCTACTGTACACGATGGAGAAACATATTGTTTGGAGTCTACTGTACATGGTGGGGAAACTTATTGTCTGGCTGTAGTCTACTGTACATGTTGGAGGAACATTATGTCTGTTCTCTACTGTACACTGTGGAGGAACATATTGTCTGTAGTCTACTGTACATGGTGGGGCAACATATTGTCTTGCTGTAGTCTACTGTACATGTTGGAGGAACATTATGTCTGTTCTCTACTGTACACTGTGGAGGAACATATTGTCAGTAGTCTTCTGTACATGGTGGAGTTACATATTGTCTGTATTCTACGGTATATGGTGGAGGAACATATTGTCTGTAGCCAACTGTACATGGTTGAGGAACGAATTGTCTGGCTGGAGGCTACTGTACATGGTGAAGGAACATATTGTCTGTAGTCTACTGTACATGGTGGAGGAACATATTGTCTGTAGTCTACTGTACATGGTGGAGGAACATTGTCTGGCTGTAGCCTACTGTAAATGGTTGAGGAACATATTGTCTGTAGCCTACTGTAGATGGTGGAGGAACATATTGTCTGTAGTCTACTGTACACAGTGGAGGAACATATTATCTGGCTGTAGTATACTTTACATAATGGAGGAACATATTGCCTGTAGACTACTGTACATGATGGAGGAACATATTGTCTGTACTCTACTGTACACAGTGGAGGAACATATTGTCAGTATTCTACTGTAAATGATGGAGGAACATATTGTCTGTAGTCTACTGTAAATGATGGAGGAACATATTTTCTGTAGTCTACTGTACATGGTGAAGGAACATATTGTCTGGCTGTAGTCTACTGTACATGGTGGAGGAACATATTGTCTGTAGTCTACTGTATACTGTGGAGGAACATATTGTCTGTAGTCTGCTGTACATGGTGAAGGAACATATTTTCTGGCTGTAGTCTACTGTACATGATGGAGGAACATATTGTCTGTACTCTACTGTACACAGTGGAGGAACATATTGTCAGTATTCTACTGTAAATGATGGAGGAACATATTGTCCGTAGTCTACTGTACATGATGGAGTAACATATTGTCTGTAGTCTACTGTACATGGTGGAGGAACATATTGTCTGTAGTCTACTGTACATGGTTTAGGAACATATTTCCAGTAGTCTACTGTACATGATGGAGGAACATATTGTCTGCAGTCTACTGTACACGGTGGAGGAACATATTGCCTGTAGTGTACTGTACATGGCGGAGGAACATATTGTCTGTAGTCTACTGTACATGGTGGAAGAACATATTGTCCATTGTCTACTGTACATGATGGAGGAACATATTGTCTGTAGTCTACTGTACACGGTGGAGGAACATATTGTCTGTAGTCTACTGTACATGGTGGAGGAACATATTGTCTGTAGTCTACTGTACATGGCGGAGGAACATATTGTCTGTAGTCTACTGTACATGGTGGAGGAACATATTGTCTGTAGCCTACTGTACATGGTGGAGGAACATATTGTCTGTAGTCTACTGTACATGGTGGAGGAACATATTGTCTGTAGTCTACTGTACATGATGGAGGAACATATTGTCTGTAGTCTACTGTACATGGTGGAGGAACATATTGTCTGTTGTCTACTGTACATGGTGGAGGAACATATTGTCTGTTGCCTACTGTACATGGTGGAGGAACATATTGTCTGTAGTCTACTGTACATGGTGGAGGAACATATTGTCTGTAATCTATGGACATGGTGGAGTTACATATTGTCTGTATTCTACTGTACACGATGGAGAAACATATTGTTTGGAGTCTACTGTACATGGTGGGGAAACTTATTGTCTGGCTGTAGTCTACTGTACATGTTGGAGGAACATTATGTCTGTTCTCTACTGTACACTGTGGAGGAACATATTGTCTGTAGTCTACTGTACATGGTGGGGCAACATATTGTCTTGCTGTAGTCTACTGTACATGGTGGAGGAACATATTGTCTGTCTTCTACTGTACATGTTGGAGGAACATATTGTCTGTAGTCTACTGTACATGGTGGGGGAACATATTGTCTGTAGTCTACTGTACATGTTGGAGGAACATATTGTATGTAGTCTACTCTACATGGTGGAGGAACATATTGTCTGTAGTCTACTGTACATGGTGGAGGAACATATTGTCTGTAGCCTACTGTACATGTTGGAGGAACATAATGTCTGTAGTCTACTGTACATGGTGGGGGAACATATTGTCTGTAGCCTACTGTACATGGTGGACGAACATATTGTCTGTAGTCTACTGTACATGGTGGACGAACATAATGTCTGTAGCCTACTGTTCACGGTGGAGGAACATATTGTCAGTAGTCTACTGTACATGGTGGAGGAACATATTGTCAGTAGTCTTCTGTACATGGTGGAGTTACATATTGTCTGTATTCTACTGTATATGGTGGAGGAACATATTGTATGTAGCCAACTGTACATGGTTGAGGAACGAATTGTCTGGCTGGAGGCTACTGTACATGGTGAAGGAACATATTGTCTGTAGTCTACTGTACATGGTGGAGGAACATATTGTCTGTCTTCTACTGTACATGTTGGAGGAACATATTGTCTGTAGTCTACTGTACATGGTGGGGGAACATATTGTCTGTAGTCAACTGTACATGTTGGAGGAACATATTGTAAGTAGTCTACTCTACATGGTGGAGGAACATATTGTCTGTAGTCTACTGTACATGGTGGAGGAACATATTGTCTGTAGCCTACTGTACATGTTGGAGGAACATAATGTCTGTAGTCTACTGTACATGGTGGGGGAACATATTGTCTGTAGCCTACTGTACATGGTGGACGAACATATTGTCTGTAGTCTACTTTACATGGTGGAGGAACATAATGTCTGTAGCCTACTGTTCACGGTGGAGGAACATATTGTCAGTAGTCTACTGTACATGGTGGAGGAACATATTGTCAGTAGTCTTCTGTACATGGTGGAGTTACATATTGTCTGTATTCTACTGTATATGGTGGAGGAACATATTGTCTGTAGCCAACTGTACATGGTTGAGGAACGAATTGTCTGGCTGGAGGCTACTGTACATGGTGAAGGAACATATTGTCTGTAGTCTACTGTACATGGTGGAGGAACATATTGTCTGTAGTCTACTGTACATGGTGGAGGAACATTGTCTGGCTGTAGCCTACAGTACATGGTTGAGGAACATATTGTCTGTAGCCTACTGTAGATGGTGGAGGAACATATTGTCTGTAGTCTACTGTACACAGTGGAGGAACATATTATCTGGCTGTAGTATACTTTACATAATGGAGGAACATATTGCCTGTAGACTACTGTACATGATGGAGGAACATATTGTCTGTACTCTACTGTACACAGTGGAGGAACATATTGTCAGTATTCTACTGTAAATGATGGAGGAACATATTGTCTGTAGTCTACTGTAAATGATGGAGGAACATATTGTCTGTAGTCTACTGTACATGGTGAAGGAACATATTGTCTGGCTGTAGTCTACTGTACATGGTGGAGGAACATATTGTCTGTAGTCTACTGTATACTGTGGAGGAACATATTGTCTGTAGTCTGCTGTACATGGTGAAGGAACATATTGTCTGGCTGTAGTCTACTGTACATGATGGAGGAACATATTGTCTGTACTCTACTGTACACAGTGGAGGAACATATTGTCAGTATTCTACTGTAAATGATGGAGGAACATATTGTCCGTAGTCTACTGTACATGATGGAGTAACATATTGTCTGTAGTCTACTGTACATGGTGGAGGAACATATTGTCTGTAGTCTACTGTACATGGTTTAGGAACATATTTCCAGTAGTCTACTGTACATGATGGAGGAACATATTGTCTGCAGTCTACTGTACACGGTGGAGGAACATATTGCCTGTAGTGTACTGTACATGGCGGAGGAACATATTGTCTGTAGTCTACTGTACATGGTGGAAGAACATATTGTCCATTGTCTACTGTACATGATGGAGGAACATATTGTCTGTAGTCTACTGTACACGGTGGAGGAACATATTGTCTGTAGTCTACTGTACATGGTGGAGGAACATATTGTCTGTAGTCTACTGTACATGGCGGAGGAACATATTGTCTGTAGTCTACTGTACATGGTGGAGGAACATATTGTCTGTAGCCTACTGTACATGGTGGAGGAACATATTGTCTGTAGTCTACTGTACATGGTGGAGGAACATATTGTCTGTAGTCTACTGTACATGATGGAGGAACATATTGTCTGTAGTCTACTGTACATGGTGGAGGAACATATTGTCTGTTGTCTACTGTACATGGTGGAGGAACATATTGTCTGTTGCCTACTGTACATGGTGGAGGAACATATTGTCTGTAGTCTACTGTACATGGTGGAGGAACATATTGTCTGTAATCTATGGACATGATGGAGTTACATATTGTCTGTATTCTACTGTACACGATGGAGAAACATATTGTTTGGAGTCTACTGTACATGGTGGGGAAACTTATTGTCTGGCTGTAGTCTACTGTACATGTTGGAGGAACATTATGTCTGTTCTCTACTGTACACTGTGGAGGAACATATTGTCTGTAGTCTACTGTACACTGTGGAGGAACATATTGTCTGTATTCTACTGTACACTGTGGAGGAACATATTGTCTGTAGTCTACTGTACATGGTGGGGCAACATATTGTCTTGCTGTAGTCTACTGTACATGGTGGAGGAACATATTGTCTGTCTTCTACTGTACATGTTGGAGGAACATATTGTCTGTAGTCTACTGTACATGGTGGGGGAACATATTGTCTGTAGTCTACTGTACATGTTGGAGGAACATATTGTATGTAGTCTACTCTACATGGTGGAGGAACATATTGTCTGTAGTCTACTGTACATGGTGGAGGAACATATTGTCTGTAGCCTACTGTACATGTTGGAGGAACATAATGTCTGTAGTCTACTGTACATGGTGGGGGAACATATTGTCTGTAGCCTACTGTACATGGTGGACGAACATATTGTCTGTAGTCTACTGTACATGGTGGAGGAACATAATGTCTGTAGCCTACTGTTCACGGTGGAGGAACATATTGTCAGTAGTCTACTGTTCATGGTGGAGGAACATATTGTCAGTAGTCTTCTGTACATGGTGGAGTTACATATTGTCTGTATTCTACTGTATATGGTGGAGGAACATATTGTCTGTAGCCAACTGTACATGGTTGAGGAACGAATTGTCTGGCTGGAGGCTACTGTACATGGTGAAGGAACATATTGTCTGTAGTCTACTGTACATGGTGGAGGAACATATTGTCTGTAGCCAACTGTACATGGTTGAGGAACGAATTGTCTGGCTGGAGGCTACTGTACATGGTGAAGGAACATATTGTCTGTAGTCTACTGTACATGGTGGAGGAACATATTGTCTGTAGTCTACTGTACATGGTGGAGGAACATTGTCTGGCTGTAGCCTACAGTACATGGTTGAGGAACATATTGTCTGTAGCCTACTGTAGATGGTGGAGGAACATATTGTCTGTAGTCTACTGTACACAGTGGAGGAACATATTATCTGGCTGTAGTATACTTTACATAATGGAGGAACATATTGCCTGTAGACTACTGTACATGATGGAGGAACATATTGTCTGTACTCTACTGTACACAGTGGAGGAACATATTGTCAGTATTCTACTGTAAATGATGGAGGAACATATTGTCTGTAGTCTACTGTAAATGATGGAGGAACATATTGTCTGTAGTCTACTGTACATGGTGAAGGAACATATTGTCTGGCTGTAGTCTACTGTACATGGTGGAGGAACATATTGTCTGTAGTCTACTGTATACTGTGGAGGAACATATTGTCTGTAGTCTGCTGTACATGGTGAAGGAACATATTGTCTGGCTGTAGTCTACTGTACATGATGGAGGAACATATTGTCTGTACTCTACTGTACACAGTGGAGGAACATATTGTCAGTATTCTACTGTAAATGATGGAGGAACATATTGTCCGTAGTCTACTGTACATGATGGAATAACATATTGTCTGTAGTCTACTGTACATGGTGGAGGAACATATTGTCTGTAGTCTACTGTACATGGTTTAGGAACATATTTCCAGTAGTCTACTGTACATGATGGAGGAACATATTGTCTGCAGTCTACTGTACACGGTGGAGGAACATATTGCCTGTAGTGTACTGTACATGGCGGAGGAACATATTGTCTGTAGTCTACTGTACATGGTGGAAGAACATATTGTCCATTGTCTACTGTACATGATGGAGGAACATATTGTCTGTAGTCTACTGTACACGGTGGAGGAACATATTGTCTGTAGTCTACTGTACATGGTGGAGGAACATATTGTCTGTAGTCTACTGTACATGGCGGAGGAACATATTGTCTGTAGTCTACTGTACATGGTGGAGGAACATATTGTCTGTAGCCTACTGTACATGGTGGAGGAACATATTGTCTGTAGTCTACTGTACATGGTGGAGGAACATATTGTCTGTAGTCTACTGTACATGATGGAGGAACATATTGTCTGTAGTCTACTGTACATGGTGGAGGAACATATTGTCTGTTGTCTACTGTACATGGTGGAGGAACATATTGTCTGTTGCCTACTGTACATGGTGGAGGAACATATTGTCTGTAGTCTACTGTACATGGTGGAGGAACATATTGTCTGTAATCTATGGACATGATGGAGTTACATATTGTCTGTATTCTACTGTACACGATGGAGAAACATATTGTTTGGAGTCTACTGTACATGGTGGGGCAACATATTGTCTTGCTGTAGTCTACTGTACATGGTGGAGGAACATATTGTCTGTCTTCTACTGTACATGTTGGAGGAACATATTGTCTGTAGTCTACTGTACATGGTGGGGGAACATATTGTCTGTAGTCTACTGTACATGTTGGAGGAACATATTGTATGTAGTCTACTCTACATGGTGGAGGAACATATTGTCTGTAGTCTACTGTACATGGTGGAGGAACATATTGTCTGTAGCCTACTGTACATGTTGGAGGAACATAATGTCTGTAGTCTACTGTACATGGTGGGGGAACATATTGTCTGTAGCCTACTGTACATGGTGGACGAACATATTGTCTGTAGTCTACTGTACATGGTGGAGGAACATAATGTCTGTAGCCTACTGTTCACGGTGGAGGAACATATTGTCAGTAGTCTACTGTTCATGGTGGAGGAACATATTGTCAGTAGTCTTCTGTACATGGTGGAGTTACATATTGTCTGTATTCTACTGTATATGGTGGAGGAACATATTGTCTGTAGCCAACTGTACATAGTTGAGGAACGAATTGTCTGGCTGGAGGCTACTGTACATGGTGAAGGAACATATTGTCTGTAGTCTACTGTACATGGTGGAGGAACATATTGTCTGTAGTCTACTGTACATGGTGGAGGAACATTGTCTGGCTGTAGCCTACTGTACATGGTTGAGGAACATATTGTCTGTAGCCTACTGTAGATGGTGGAGGAACATATTGTCTGTAGTCTACTGTACACAGTGGAGGAACATATTATCTGGCTGTAGTATACTTTACATAATGGAGGAACATATTGCATGTAGACTACTGTACATGATGGAGGAACATATTGTCTGTACTCTACTGTACACAGTGGAGGAACATATTGTCAGTATTCTACTGTAAATGATGGAGGAACATATTGTCTGTAGTCTACTGTAAATGATGGAGGAACATATTGTCTGTAGTCTACTGTACATGGTGGGGGAACATATTGTCTGGCTGTAGTCTACTGTACATGGTGGAGGAACATATTGTCTGTAGTCTACTGTATACTGTGGAGGAACATATTGTCTGTAGTCTGCTGTACATGGTGAAGGAACATATTGTCTGGCTGTAGTCTACTGTACATGATGGAGGAACATATTGTCTGTACTCTACTTTACACAGTGGAGGAACATATTGTCAGTATTCTACTGTAAATGATGGAGGAACATATTGTCCGTAGTCTACTGTACATGATGGAGTAACATATTGTCTGTAGTCTACTGTACATGGTGGAGGAACATATTGTCTGTAGTCTACTGTACATGGTTTAGGAACATATTTCCAGTAGTCTACTGTACATGATGGAGGAACATATTGTCTGCAGTCTACTGTACACGGTGGAGGAACATATTGCCCGTAGTGTACTGTACATGGCGGAGGAACATATTGTCTGTAGTCTACTGTACATGGCGGAGGAACATATTGTCTGTAGTCTACTGTACATGGTGGAAGAACATATTGTCCATTGTCTACTGTACATGATGGAGGAACATATTGTCTGTAGTCTACTGTACACGGTGGAGGAACATATTGTCTGTAGTCTACTGTACATGGTGGAGGAACATATTGTCTGTAGTCTACTGTACATGGCGGAGGAACATATTGTCTGTAGTCTACTGTACATGGTGGAGGAACAAATGTTCTGTAGTCTACTGTACATGGTGGAGGAACATATTGTCTGTAGTCTACTGTACATGATGGAGGAACATATTGTCTGTAGTCTACTGTACATGGTGGAGGAACATATTGCCTGTAGTCTACTGTACATGATGGAGGAACATATTGTCTGTAGTCTACTGTACATGGTGGAGGAACATATTGTCTGTAGTGTACTGTACATGGTGGAGGAACATATTGTCTGTAGTCTACTGTACATGGAAGGGGAACATATTGTCTGTAGCCTACTGTACATGGTGGAGGAACATATTGTCTGTAGTCTACTGTACATGGAAGGGGAACATTTTGTCTGTAGCCTACTGTACATGGTGGAGGAACATATTGTCTGGCAGTAGTCTACTGTACATGGTGGAGGAACATAATGCCTGTAGTCTACTGTTCACGGTGGAGGAACATATTGTCTGTAGCCTACTGTACAAAGTGGAGGAAATTATTGTCTGAAGTCTACTGTATATGGTGGAGGAACATATTGTCTGTAGCCTACTATACATGTTGGAGGAACATAATGTCTGTAGTCAACTGTACATGGTGGAGGAACATATTGTCTGTAGTCTACTGTACATGGTGGAGGAACATATTGTCTGTAGCCTACTGTACATGTTGGAGGAACATAATGTCTGTAGTCTACTGTACATGGTGGGGGAACATATTGTCTGTAGCCTACTGTACATGGTGGACGAACATATTGTCTGTAGTCTACTGTACATGTTGGAGGAACATAATGTCTGTAGTCTACTGTACATGGTGGGGGAACATATTGTCTGTAACCTACTGTACATGGTGGACGAACATATTGTCTGTAGTCTACTGTACATGGTGGAGGAACATAATGTCTGTAGCCTACTGTTCACGGTGGAGGAACATATTGTCAGTAGTCTACTGTACATGGTGGAGGAACATATTGTCAGTAGTCTTCTGTACATGGTGGAGTTACATATTGTCTGTATTCTACTGTATATGGTGGAGGAACATATTGTCTGTATCCAACTGTACATGGTTGAGGAACGAATTGTCTGGCTGGAGGCTACTGTACATGGTGGAGGAACATATTGTCTGTAGTCTACTGTACATGGTGGAGGAACATATTGTCTGTAGTCTACTGTACATGGTGGAGGAACATTGTCTGGCTGTAGCCTACTGTACATGGTGGAGGAACATATTGTCTGTAGCCTACTGTAGATGGTGGAGGAACATATTGTCTGTAGTCTACTGTACACAGTGGAGGAACATATTATCTGGCTGTAGTATACTGTACATAATGGAGGAACATATTGCCTGTAGACTACTGTACATGATGGAGGAACATATTGTCTGTACTCTACTGTACACAGTGGAGGAACATATTGTCAGTATTCTACTGTAAATGATGGAGGAACATATTGTCCGTAGTCTACTGTAAATGATGGAGGAACATATTGTCTGTAGCCTACTGTACAAAGTGGAGGAAATTATTGTCTGAAGTCTACTGTATATGGTGGAGGAACATATTGTCTGTAGCCTACTATACATGTTGGAGGAACATAATGTCTGTAGTCAACTGTACATGGTGGAGGAACATATTGTCTGTAGTCTACTGTACATGGTGGAGGAACATATTGTCTGTAGCCTACTGTACATGTTGGAGGAACATAATGTCTGTAGTCTACTGTACATGGTGGGGGAACATATTGTCTGTAGCCTACTGTACATGGTGGACGAACATATTGTCTGTAGTCTACTGTACATGTTGGAGGAACATAATGTCTGTAGTCTACTGTACATGGTGGGGGAACATATTGTCTGTAACCTACTGTACATGGTGGACGAACATATTGTCTGTAGTCTACTGTACATGGTGGAGGAACATAATGTCTGTAGCCTACTGTTCACGGTGGAGGAACATATTGTCAGTAGTCTACTGTACATGGTGGAGGAACATATTGTCAGTAGTCTTCTGTACATGGTGGAGTTACATATTGTCTGTATTCTACTGTATATGGTGGAGGAACATATTGTCTGTATCCAACTGTACATGGTTGAGGAACGAATTGTCTGGCTGGAGGCTACTGTACATGGTGGAGGAACATATTGTCTGTAGTCTACTGTACATGGTGGAGGAACATATTGTCTGTAGTCTACTGTACATGGTGGAGGAACATTGTCTGGCTGTAGCCTACTGTACATGGTGGAGGAACATATTGTCTGTAGCCTACTGTAGATGGTGGAGGAACATATTGTCTGTAGTCTACTGTACACAGTGGAGGAACATATTATCTGGCTGTAGTATACTGTACATAATGGAGGAACATATTGCCTGTAGACTACTGTACATGATGGAGGAACATATTGTCTGTACTCTACTGTACACAGTGGAGGAACATATTGTCAGTATTCTACTGTAAATGATGGAGGAACATATTGTCCGTAGTCTACTGTAAATGATGGAGGAACATATTGTCTGTAGTCTACTGTACATGGTGAAGGAACATATTGTCTGGCTGTAGTCTACTGTACATGATGGAGGAACATATTGTCTGTAGTCTACTGTATACTGTGGAGGAACATATTGTCTGTAGTCTACTGTACATGGTGAAGGAACATATTGTCTGGCTGTAGTCTACTGTACATGATGGAGGAACATATTGTCTGTACTCTACTGTACACAGTGGAGGAACATATTGTCAGTATTCTACTGTACACAGTGGAGGAACATATTGTCAGTATTCTACTGTAAATGATGGAGGAACATATTGTCCGTAGTCTACTGTACATGATGGAGTAACATATTGTCTGTAGTCTACTGTACATGGTGGAGGAACATATTGTCTGTAGTCTACTGTACATGGTTTAGGAACATATTTCCAGTAGTCTACTGTACATGATGGAGGAACATATTGTCTGTAGTCTACTGTACATGGTGGAGGAACATATTGCCTGTAGTGTACTGTACATGGCGGAGGAACATATTTTCTGTAGTCTACTGTACATGGCGGAGGAACATATTGTCTGTAGTCTACTGTACATGGTGGAAGAACATATTGTCCATTGTCTACTGTACATGATGGAGGAACATATTGTCTGTAGTCTACTGTACATGGTGGAGGAACATATTGTCTGTAGTCTACTGTACATGGCGGAGGAACATATTGTCTGTAGTCTACTGTACATGGTGGAGGAAAAAATGTTCTGTAGTCTACTGTACATGGTGGAGGAACATATTGTCTGTAGTCTACTGTACATGGTAGAGGAACATATTGTCTGTAGTCTACTGTACATGGTGGAGGAACATATTGTCTGTAGCCTACTGTACATGGTGGAGGAACATATTGTCTGTAGTCTACTGTACATGGTGGAGGAACATATTGTCTGTAGTCTACTGTACATGATGGAGGAACATATTGTCTGTAGTCTACTGTACATGGTGGAGGAACATATTGTCTGTTGTCTACTGTACATGGTGGAGGAACATATTGTCTGTTGCCTACTGTACATGGTGGAGGAACATATTGTCTGTAGTCTACTGTACATGGTGGAGGAACATATTGTCTGTAATCTATGGACATGGTGGAGTTACATATTGTCTGTATTCTACTGTACACGATGGAGAAACATATTGTTTGGAGTCTACTGTACATGGTGGGGAAACTTATTGTCTGGCTGTAGTCTACTGTACATGTTGGAGGAACATTATGTCTGTTCTCTACTGTACACTGTGGAGGAACATATTGTCTGTAGTCTACTGTACATGGTGGGGGAACATTGTCTTGCTGTAGTCTACTGTACATGGTGGAGGAACATATTGTCTGTCTTCTACTGTACATGTTGGAGGAACATATTGTCTGTAGTCTACTGTACATGGTGGGGGAACATATTGTCTGTAGTCTACTGTACATGGTGGAGGAACATATTGTCTGTAGCCTACTGTACATGTTGGAGGAACATAATGTCTGTAGTCTACTGTACATGGTGGGGGAACATATTGTCTGTAGCCTACTGTACATGGTGGACGAACATATTGTCAGTAGTCTACTGTACATGGTGGAGGAACATATTGTCAGTAGTCTTCTGTACATGGTGGAGTTACATATTGTCTGTATTCTACTGTATATGGTGGAGGAACATATTGTCTGTAGCCAACTGTACATGGTTGAGGAACGAATTGTCTGGCTGGAGGCTACTGTACATGGTGAAGGAACATATTGTCTGTAGTCTACTGTACATGGTGGAGGAACATATTGTCTGTAGTCTACTGTACATGGTGGAGGAACATTGTCTGGCTGTAGCCTACTGTACATGGTTGAGGAACATATTGTCTGTAGCCTACTGTAGATGGTGGAGGAACATATTGTCTGTAGTCTACTGTACACAGTGGAGGAACATATTATCTGGCTGTAGTATACTTTACATAATGGAGGAACATATTGCCTGTAGACTACTGTACATGATGGAGGAACATATTGTCTGTACTCTACTGTACACAGTGGAGGAACATATTGTCAGTATTCTACTGTAAATGATGGAGGAACATATTGTCTGTAGTCTACTGTAAATGATGGAGGAACATATTGTCTGTAGTCTACTGTACATGGTGAAGGAACATATTGTCTGGCTGTAGTCTACTGTACATGGTGGAGGAACATATTGTCTGTAGTCTACTGTATACTGTGGAGGAACATATTGTCTGTAGTCTGCTGTACATGGTGAAGGAACATATTGTCTGGCTGTAGTCTAATGTACATGATGGAGGAACATATTGTCTGTACTCTACTGTACACAGTGGAGGAACATATTGTCAGTATTCTACTGTAAATGATGGAGGAACATATTGTCCGTAGTCTACTGTACATGATGGAGTAACATATTGTCTGTAGTCTACTGTACATGGTGGAGGAACATATTGTCTGTAGTCTACTGTACATGGTTTAGGAACATATTTCCAGTAGTCTACTGTACATGATGGAGGAACATATTGTCTACAGTCTACTGTACACGGTGGAGGAACATATTGCCTGTAGTGTACTGTACATGGCGGAGGAACATATTGTCTGTAGTCTACTGTACATGGCGGAGGAACATATTGTCTGTAGTCTACTGTACATGGTGGAAGAACATATTGTTCATTGTCTACTGTACATGATGGAGGAACATATTGTCTGTAGTCTACTGTACACGGTGGAGGAACATATTCTCTGTAGTCTACTGTACATGGTGGACGAACATATTGTCTGTAGTCTACTGTACATGTTGGAGGAACATAATGTCTGTAGTCTACTGTACATGGTGGGGGAACATATTGTCTGTAACCTACTGTACATGGTGGACGAACATATTGTCTGTAGTCTACTGTACATGGTGGAGGAACATAATGTCTGTAGCCTACTGTTCACGGTGGAGGAACATATTGTCAGTAGTCTACTGTACATGGTGGAGGAACATATTGTCAGTAGTCTTCTGTACATGGTGGAGGAACATTGTCTGGCTGTAGCCTACTGTACATGGTGGAGGAACATATTGTCTGTAGTCTACTGTACATGGTGGAGGAACATATTGTCTGTAGTCTACTGTACATGGTGGAGGAACATTGTCTGGCTGGAGGCTACTGTACATGGTGGAGGAACATATTGTCTGTAGTCTACTGTACATGGTGGAGGAACATATTGTCTGTAGTCTACTGTACATGGTGGAGGAACATTGTCTGGCTGTAGCCTACTGTACATGGTGGAGGAACATATTGTCTGTAGCCTACTGTAGATGGTGGAGGAACATATTGTCTGTAGTCTACTGTACACAGTGGAGGAACATATTATCTGGCTGTAGTATACTGTACATAATGGAGGAACATATTGCCTGTAGACTACTGTACATGATGGAGGAACATATTGTCTGTACTCTACTGTACACAGTGGAGGAACATATTGTCAGTATTCTACTGTAAATGATGGAGGAACATATTGTCCGTAGTCTACTGTAAATGATGGAGGAACATATTGTCTGTAGTCTACTGTACATGGTGAAGGAACATATTGTCTGGCTGTAGTCTACTGTACATGATGGAGGAACATATTGTCTGTAGTCTACTGTATACTGTGGAGGAACATATTGTCTGTAGTCTACTGTACATGGTGAAGGAACATATTGTCTGGCTGTAGTCTACTGTACATGATGGAGGAACATATTGTCTGTACTCTACTGTACACAGTGGAGGAACATATTGTCAGTATTCTACTGTAAATGATGGAGGAACATATTGTCCGTAGTCTACTGTACATGATGGAGTAACATATTGTCTGTAGTCTACTGTACATGGTGGAGGAACATATTGTCTGTAGTCTACAGTACATGGTTTAGGAACATATTTCCAGTAGTCTACTGTACATGATGGAGGAACATATTGTCTGTAGTCTACTGTACATGGTGGAGGAACATATTGCCTGTAGTGTACTGTACATGGCGGAGGAACATATTTTCTGTAGTCTACTGTACATGGCGGAGGAACATATTGTCTGTAGTCTACTGTACATGGTGGAAGAACATATTGTCCATTGTCTACTGTACATGATGGAGGAACATATTGTCTGTAGTCTACTGTACATGGTGGAGGAACATATTGTCTGTAGTCTACTGTACATGGCGGAGGAACATATTGTCTGTAGTCTACTGTACATGGTGGAGGAAAAAATGTTCTGTAGTCTACTGTACATGGTGGA
This sequence comes from Salmo salar, assembly GCF_965601325.2. Lineage (NCBI taxonomy): Eukaryota > Metazoa > Chordata > Actinopteri > Salmoniformes > Salmonidae > Salmo > Salmo salar. The sequence goes on from NC_138301.1 coordinate 14,246,915, forward strand.
GGAACATATTGTCTGTAGTCTACTGTACATGGTGGAGGAACATATTGTCTGTAGTCTACTGTACATGGTGGAGGAACATATTGTCTGTAGCCTACTGTACATGGTGGAGGAACATATTGTCTGTAGTCTACTGTACATGGTGGAGGAACATATTGTCTGTAGTCTACTGTACATGATGGAGGAACATATTGTCTGTAGTCTACTGTACATGGTGGAGGAACATATTGTCTGTTGTCTACTGTACATGGTGGAGGAACATATTGCCTGTTGCCTACTGTACATGGTGGAGGAACATATTGTCTGTAGTCTACTGTACATGGTGGAGGAACATATTGTCTGTAATCTATGGACATGGTGGAGTTACATATTGTCTGTATTCTACTGTACACGATGGAGAAACATATTGTTTGGAGTCTACTGTACATGGTGGGGAAACTTATTGTCTGGCTGTAGTCTACTGTACATGTTGGAGGAACATTATGTCTGTTCTCTACTGTACACTGTGGAGGAACATATTGTCTGTAGTCTACTGTACATGGTGGGGGAACATATTGTCTTGCTGTAGTCTACTGTACATGGTGGAGGAACATATTGTCTGTCTTCTACTGTACATGTTGGAGGAACATATTGTCTGTAGTCTACTGTACATGGTGGGGGAACATATTGTCTGTAGTCTACTGTACATGGTGGAGGAACATATTGTCTGTAGCCTACTGTACATGTTGGAGGAACATAATGTCTGTAGTCTACTGTACATGGTGGGGGAACATATTGTCTGTAGCCTACTGTACATGGTGGACGAACATATTGTCTGTAGTCTACTTTACATGGTGGAGGAACATAATGTCTGTAGCCTACTGTTCACGGTGGAGGAACATATTGTCAGTAGTCTACTGTACATGGTGGAGGAACATATTGTCAGTAGTCTTCTGTACATGGTGGAGTTACATATTGTCTGTATTCTACTGTATATGGTGGAGGAACATATTGTCTGTAGCCAACTGTACATGGTTGAGGAACGAATTGTCTGGCTGGAGGCTACTGTACATGGTGAAGGAACATATTGTCTGTAGTCTACTGTACATGGTGGAGGAACATATTGTCTGTAGTCTACTGTACATGGTGGAGGAACATTGTCTGGCTGTAGCCTACTGTACATGGTTGAGGAACATATTGTCTGTAGCCTACTGTAGATGGTGGAGGAACATATTGTCTGTAGTCTACTGTACACAGTGGAGGAACATATTATCTGGCTGTAGTATACTTTACATAATGGAGGAACATATTGCCTGTAGACTACTGTACATGATGGAGGAACATATTGTCTGTACTCTACTGTACACAGTGGAGGAACATATTGTCAGTATTCTACTGTAAATGATGGAGGAACATATTGTCTGTAGTCTACTGTAAATGATGGAGGAACATATTGTCTGTAGTCTACTGTACATGGTGAAGGAACATATTGTCTGGCTGTAGTCTACTGTACATGGTGGAGGAACATATTGTCTGTAGTCTACTGTATACTGTGGAGGAACATATTGTCTGTAGTCTGCTGTACATGGTGAAGGAACATATTGTCTGGCTGTAGTCTAATGTACATGATGGAGGAACATATTGTCTGTACTCTACTGTACACAGTGGAGGAACATATTGTCAGTATTCTACTGTAAATGATGGAGGAACATATTGTCCGTAGTCTACTGTGCATGATGGAGTAACATATTGTCTGTAGTCTACTGTACATGGTGGAGGAACATATTGTCTGTAGTCTACTGTACATGGTTTAGGAACATATTTCCAGTAGTCTACTGTACATGATGGCGGAACATATTGTCTGCAGTCTACTGTACACGGTGGAGGAACATATTGCCTGTAGTGTACTGTACATGGCGGAGGAACATATTGTCTGTAGTCTACTGTACATGGCGGAGGAACATATTGTCTGTAGTCTACTGTACATGGTGGAAGAACATATTGTTCATTGTCTACTGTACATGATGGAGGAACATATTGTCTGTAGTCTACTGTACACGGTGGAGGAACATATTCTCTGTAGTCTACTGTACATGGTGGAGGAACATATTGTCTGTAGTCTACTGTACATGGCGGAGGAACATATTGTCTGTAGTCTACTGTACATGGTGGAGGAACATATTGTCTGTTGTCTACTGTACATGGTGGAGGAACATATTGTCTGTTGCCTACTGTACATGGTGGAGGAACATATTGTCTGTAGTCTACTGTACATGGTGGAGGAACATATTGTCTGTAATCTATGGACATGGTGGAGTTACATATTGTCTGTATTCTACTGTACACGATGGAGAAACATATTGTTTGGAGTCTACTGTACATGGTGGGGAAACTTATTGTCTGGCTGTAGTCTACTGTACATGTTGGAGGAACATTATGTCTGTTCTCTACTGTACACTGTGGAGGAACATATTGTCTGTAGTCTACTGTACATGGTGGGGGAACATATTGTCTTGCTGTAGTCTACTGTACATGGTGGAGGAACATATTGTCTGTCTTCTACTGTACATGTTGGAGGAACATATTGTCTGTAGTCTACTGTACATGGTGGGGGAACATATTGTCTGTAGTCTACTGTACATGTTGGAGGAACATATTGTAAGTAGTCTACTCTACATGGTGGAGGAACATATTGTCTGTAGTCTACTGTACATGGTGGAGGAACATATTGTCTGTAGCCTACTGTACATGTTGGAGGAACATAATGTCTGTAGTCTACTGTACATGGTGGGGGAACATATTGTCTGTAGCCTACTGTACATGGTGGACGAACATATTGTCAGTAGTCTACTGTACATGGTGGAGGAACATATTGTCAGTAGTCTTCTGTACATGGTGGAGTTACATATTGTCTGTATTCTACTGTATATGGTGGAGGAACATATTGTCTGTAGCCAACTGTACATGGTTGAGGAACGAATTGTCTGGCTGGAGGCTACTGTACATGGTGAAGGAACATATTGTCTGTAGTCTACTGTACATGGTGGAGGAACATATTGTCTGTAGTCTACTGTACATGGTGGAGGAACATTGTCTGGCTGTAGCCTACTGTACATGGTTGAGGAACATATTGTCTGTAGCCTACTGTAGATGGTGGAGGAACATATTGTCTGTAGTCTACTGTACACAGTGGAGGAACATATTATCCTGCTGTAGTATACTTTACATAATGGAGGAACATATTGCCTGTAGACTACTGTACATGATGGAGGAACATATTGTCTGTACTCTACTGTACACAGTGGAGGAACATATTGTCAGTATTCTACTGTAAATGATGGAGGAACATATTGTCTGTAGTCTACTGTAAATGATGGAGGAACATATTGTCTGTAGTCTACTGTACATGGTGAAGGAACATATTGTCTGGCTGTAGTCTACTGTACATGGTGGAGGAACATATTGTCTGTAGTCTACTGTATACTGTGGAGGAACATATTGTCTGTAGTCTGCTGTACATGGTGAAGGAACATATTGTCTGGCTGTAGTCTACTGTACATGATGGAGGAACATATTGTCTGTACTCTACTGTACACAGTGGAGGAACATATTGTCAGTATTCTACGGTAAATGATGGAGGAACATATTGTCCGTAGTCTACTGTACATGATGGAGTAACATATTGTCTGTAGTCTACTGTACATGGTGGAGGAACATATTGTCTGTAGTCTACTGTACATGGTTTAGGAACATATTTCCAGTAGTCTACTGTACATGATGGAGAAACATATTGTCTGCAGTCTACTGTACATGATGGAGGAACATATTGTCTGTAGTCTACTGTACACGGTGGAGGAACATATTGTCTGTAGTCTACTGTACATGGTGGAGGAACATATTGTCTGTAGTCTACTGTACATGGCGGAGGAACATATTGTCTGTAGTCTACTGTACATGGTGGAAGAACATATTGTCCATTGTCTACTGTACATGATGGAGGAACATATTGTCTGTAGTCTACTGTACATGGTGGAGGAACATATTGTCTGTAGTCTACTGTACATGGCGGAGGAACATATTGTCTGTAGTCTACTGTACATGGTGGAGGAACAAATGTTCTGTAGTCTACTGTCCATGGTGGAGGAACATATTGTCTGTAGTCTACTGTACATGGTGGAGGAACATATTGTCTGTAGTCTACTGTACATGGTGGAGGAACATATTGTCTGTAGCCTACTGTACATGGTGGAGGAACATATTGTCTGTAGTCTACTGTACATGGTGGAGGAACATATTGTCTGTAGTCTACTGTACATGATGGAGGAACATATTGTCTGTAGTCTACTGTACACGGTGGAGGAACATATTGTCTGTAGTCTACTGTACACGATGGAGAAACATATTGTTTGGAGTCTGCTGTACATGGTGGGGAAACTTATTGTCTGGCTGTAGTCTACTGTACATGTTGGAGGAACATTATGTCTGTTCTCTACTGTACACTGTGGAGGAACATATTGTCTGTAGTCTACTGTACATGGTGGGGGAACATATTGTCTTGCTGTAGTCTACTGTACATGGTGGAGGAACATATTGTCTGTCTTCTACTGTACATGTTGGAGGAACATATTGTCTGTAGTCTACTGTACATGGTGGGGGAACATATTGTCTGTAGTCTACTGTACATGGCGGAGGAACATATTGTCTGTAGTCTACTGTACATGGCGGAGGAACATATTGTCTGTAGTCTACTGTACATGGTGGAGGAAAAAATGTTCTGTAGTCTACTGTACATGGTGGAGGAACATATTGTCTGTAGTCTACTGTACATGGTGGAGGAACATATTGTCTGTAGTCTACTGTACATGGTGGAGGAACATATTGTCTGTAGCCTACTGTACATGGTGGAGGAACATATTGTCTGTAGTCTACTGTACATGGTGGAGGAACATATTGTCTGTAGTCTACTGTACATGATGGAGGAACATATTGTCTGTAGTCTACTGTACATGGTGGAGGAACATATTGTCTGTTGTCTACTGTACATGGTGGAGGAACATATTGCCTGTTGCCTACTGTACATGGTGGAGGAACATATTGTCTGTAGTCTACTGTACATGGTGGAGGAACATATTGTCTGTAATCTATGGACATGGTGGAGTTACATATTGTCTGTATTCTACTGTACACGATGGAGAAACATATTGTTTGGAGTCTACTGTACATGGTGGGGAAACTTATTGTCTGGCTGTAGTCTACTGTACATGTTGGAGGAACATTATGTCTGTTCTCTACTGTACACTGTGGAGGAACATATTGTCTGTAGTCTACTGTACATGGTGGGGGAACATATTGTCTTGCTGTAGTCTACTGTACATGGTGGAGGAACATATTGTCTGTCTTCTACTGTACATGTTGGAGGAACATATTGTCTGTAGTCTACTGTACATGGTGGGGGAACATATTGTCTGTAGTCTACTGTACATGGTGGAGGAACATATTGTCTGTAGCCTACTGTACATGTTGGAGGAACATAATGTCTGTAGTCTACTGTACATGGTGGGGGAACATATTGTCTGTAGCCTACTGTACATGGTGGACGAACATATTGTCTGTAGTCTACTTTACATGGTGGAGGAACATAATGTCTGTAGCCTACTGTTCACGGTGGAGGAACATATTGTCAGTAGTCTACTGTACATGGTGGAGGAACATATTGTCAGTAGTCTTCTGTACATGGTGGAGTTACATATTGTCTGTATTCTACTGTATATGGTGGAGGAACATATTGTCTGTAGCCAACTGTACATGGTTGAGGAACGAATTGTCTGGCTGGAGGCTACTGTACATGGTGAAGGAACATATTGTCTGTAGTCTACTGTACATGGTGGAGGAACATATTGTCTGTAGTCTACTGTACATGGTGGAGGAACATTGTCTGGCTGTAGCCTACTGTACATGGTTGAGGAACATATTGTCTGTAGCCTACTGTAGATGGTGGAGGAACATATTGTCTGTAGTCTACTGTACACAGTGGAGGAACATATTATCTGGCTGTAGTATACTTTACATAATGGAGGAACATATTGCCTGTAGACTACTGTACATGATGGAGGAACATATTGTCTGTACTCTACTGTACACAGTGGAGGAACATATTGTCAGTATTCTACTGTAAATGATGGAGGAACATATTGTCTGTAGTCTACTGTAAATGATGGAGGAACATATTGTCTGTAGTCTACTGTACATGGTGAAGGAACATATTGTCTGGCTGTAGTCTACTGTACATGGTGGAGGAACATATTGTCTGTAGTCTACTGTATACTGTGGAGGAACATATTGTCTGTAGTCTGCTGTACATGGTGAAGGAACATATTGTCTGGCTGTAGTCTAATGTACATGATGGAGGAACATATTGTCTGTACTCTACTGTACACAGTGGAGGAACATATTGTCAGTATTCTACTGTAAATGATGGAGGAACATATTGTCCGTAGTCTACTGTGCATGATGGAGTAACATATTGTCTGTAGTCTACTGTACATGGTGGAGGAACATATTGTCTGTAGTCTACTGTACATGGTTTAGGAACATATTTCCAGTAGTCTACTGTACATGATGGCGGAACATATTGTCTGCAGTCTACTGTACACGGTGGAGGAACATATTGCCTGTAGTGTACTGTACATGGCGGAGGAACATATTGTCTGTAGTCTACTGTACATGGCGGAGGAACATATTGTCTGTAGTCTACTGTACATGGTGGAAGAACATATTGTTCATTGTCTACTGTACATGATGGAGGAACATATTGTCTGTAGTCTACTGTACACGGTGGAGGAACATATTCTCTGTAGTCTACTGTACATGGTGGAGGAACATATTGTCTGTAGTCTACTGTACATGGCGGAGGAACATATTGTCTGTAGTCTACTGTACATGGTGGAGGAACATATTGTCTGTTGTCTACTGTACATGGTGGAGGAACATATTGTCTGTTGCCTACTGTACATGGTGGAGGAACATATTGTCTGTAGTCTACTGTACATGGTGGAGGAACATATTGTCTGTAATCTATGGACATGGTGGAGTTACATATTGTCTGTATTCTACTGTACACGATGGAGAAACATATTGTTTGGAGTCTACTGTACATGGTGGGGAAACTTATTGTCTGGCTGTAGTCTACTGTACATGTTGGAGGAACATTATGTCTGTTCTCTACTGTACACTGTGGAGGAACATATTGTCTGTAGTCTACTGTACATGGTGGGGGAACATATTGTCTTGCTGTAGCCTACTGTACATGGTTGAGGAACATATTGTCTGTAGCCTACTGTAGATGGTGGAGGAACATATTGTCTGTAGTCTACTGTACACAGTGGAGGAACATATTATCCTGCTGTAGTATACTTTACATAATGGAGGAACATATTGCCTGTAGACTACTGTACATGATGGAGGAACATATTGTCTGTACTCTACTGTACACAGTGGAGGAACATATTGTCAGTATTCTACTGTAAATGATGGAGGAACATATTGTCTGTAGTCTACTGTAAATGATGGAGGAACATATTGTCTGTAGTCTACTGTACATGGTGAAGGAACATATTGTCTGGCTGTAGTCTACTGTACATGGTGGAGGAACATATTGTCTGTAGTCTACTGTATACTGTGGAGGAACATATTGTCTGTAGTCTGCTGTACATGGTGAAGGAACATATTGTCTGGCTGTAGTCTACTGTACATGGTGAAGGAACATATTGTCTGGCTGTAGTCTACTGTACATGATGGAGGAACATATTGTCTGTACTCTACTGTACACAGTGGAGGAACATATTGTCAGTATTCTACGGTAAATGATGGAGGAACATATTGTCCGTAGTCTACTGTACATGATGGAGTAACATATTGTCTGTAGTCTACTGTACATGGTGGAGGAACATATTGTCTGTAGTCTACTGTACATGGTTTAGGAACATATTTCCAGTAGTCTACTGTACATGATGGAGAAACATATTGTCTGCAGTCTACTGTACATGATGGAGGAACATATTGTCTGTAGTCTACTGTACACGGTGGAGGAACATATTGTCTGTAGTCTACTGTACATGGTGGAGGAACATATTGTCTGTAGTCTACTGTACATGGCGGAGGAACATATTGTCTGTAGTCTACTGTACATGGTGGAAGAACATATTGTCCATTGTCTACTGTACATGATGGAGGAACATATTGTCTGTAGTCTACTGTACATGGTGGAGGAACATATTGTCTGTAGTCTACTGTACATGGCGGAGGAACATATTGTCTGTAGTCTACTGTACATGGTGGAGGAACAAATGTTCTGTAGTCTACTGTCCATGGTGGAGGAACATATTGTCTGTAGTCTACTGTACATGGTGGAGGAACATATTGTCTGTAGTCTACTGTACATGGTGGAGGAACATATTGTCTGTAGCCTACTGTACATGGTGGAGGAACATATTGTCTGTAGTCTACTGTACATGGTGGAGGAACATATTGTCTGTAGTCTACTGTACATGATGGAGGAACATATTGTCTGTAGTCTACTGTACACGGTGGAGGAACATATTGTCTGTAGTCTACTGTACACGATGGAGAAACATATTGTTTGGAGTCTGCTGTACATGGTGGGGAAACTTATTGTCTGGCTGTAGTCTACTGTACATGTTGGAGGAACATTATGTCTGTTCTCTACTGTACACTGTGGAGGAACATATTGTCTGTAGTCTACTGTACATGGTGGGGGAACATATTGTCTTGCTGTAGTCTACTGTACATGGTGGAGGAACATATTGTCTGTCTTCTACTGTACATGTTGGAGGAACATATTGTCTGTAGTCTACTGTACATGGTGGGGGAACATATTGTCTGTAGTCTACTGTACATGGCGGAGGAACATATTGTCTGTAGTCTACTGTACATGGTGGAAGAACATATTGTCCATTGTCTACTGTACATGATGGAGGAACATATTGTCTGTAGTCTACTGTACACGGTGGAGGAACATATTGTCTGTAGTCTACTGTACATGGTGGAGGAACATATTGTCTGTAGTCTACTGTACATGGCGGAGGAACATATTGTCTGTAGTCTACTGTACATGGTGGAAGAACATATTGTCCATTGTCTACTGTACATGATGGAGGAACATATTGTCTGTAGTCTACTGTACATGGTGGAGGAACATATTGCCTGTAGTCTGCTCTACATGGTGGACGAACATATTGTCTGTAGTCTACTGTACATGGCGGAGGAACATATTGTCTGTAGTCTACTGTACATGGTGGAGGAACAAATGTTCTGTAGTCTACTGTACATGGTGGAGGAACATATTGTCTGTAGTCTACTGTACATGGTGGAGGAACATATTGTCTGTAGTCTACTGTACATGGTGGAGGAACATATTGTCTGTAGCCTACTGTACATGGTGGAGGAACATATTGTCTGTAGTCTACTGTACATGGTGGAGGAACATATTGTCTGTAGTCTACTGTACATGATGGAGGAACATATTGTCTGTAGTCTACTGTACATGGTGGAGGAACATATTGTCTGTTGTCTACTGTACATGGTGGAGGAACATATTGTCTGTTGCCTACTGTACATGGTGGAGGAACATATTGTCTGTAGTCTACTGTACATGGTGGAGGAACATATTGTCTGTAATCTATGGACATGGTGGAGTTACATATTGTCTGTATTCTACTGTACACGATGGAGAAACATATTGTTTGGAGTCTACTGTATATGGTGGAGGAACATATTGTCTTGCTGTAGTCTACTGTACATGGTGGAGGAACATATTGTCTGTCTTCTACTGTACATGTTGGAGGAACATATTGTCTGTAGTCTACTGTACATGGTGGGGGAACATATTGTCTGTAGTCTACTGTACATGTTGGAGGAACATATTGTAAGTAGTCTACTCTACATGGTGGAGTAACATATTGTCTGTAGTCTACTGTACATGGTGGAGGAACATATTGTCTGTAGCCTACTGTACATGTTGGAGGAACATAATGTCTGTAGTCTACTGTACATGGTGGGGGAACATATTGTCTGTAGCCTACTGTACATGGTGGACGAACATATTGTCTGTAGTCTACTTTACATGGTGGAGGAACATAATGTCTGTAGCCTACTGTTCACGGTGGAGGAACATATTGTCAGTAGTCTACTGTACATGGTGGAGGAACATATTGTCAGTAGTCTTCTGTACATGGTGGAGTTACATATTGTCTGTATTCTACTGTATATGGTGGAGGAACATATTGTCTGTAGCCAACTGTACATGGTTGAGGAACGAATTGTCTGGCTGGAGGCTACTGTACATGGTGAAGGAACATATTGTCTGTAGTCTACTGTACATGGTGGAGGAACATATTGTCTGTAGTCTACTGTACATGGTGGAGGAACATTGTCTGGCTGTAGCCTACTGTACATGGTTGAGGAACATATTGTCTGTAGCCTACTGTAGATGGTGGAGGAACATATTGTCTGTAGTCTACTGTACACAGTGGAGGAACATATTATCTGGCTGTAGTATACTTTACATAATGGAGGAACATATTGCCTGTAGACTACTGTACATGATGGAGGAACATATTGTCTGTACTCTACTGTACACAGTGGAGGAACATATTGTCAGTATTCTACTGTAAATGATGGAGGAACATATTGTCTGTAGTCTACTGTAAATGATGGAGGAACATATTGTCTGTAGTCTACTGTACATGGTGAAGGAACATATTGTCTGGCTGTAGTCTACTGTACATGGTGGAGGAACATATTGTCTGTAGTCTACTGTATACTGTGGAGGAACATATTGTCTGTAGTCTACTGTACATGGTGAAGGAACATATTGTCTGGCTGTAGTCTACTGTACATGATGGAGGAACATATTGTCTGTACTCTACTGTACACAGTGGAGGAACATATTGTCAGTATTCTACTGTAAATGATGGAGGAACATATTGTCCGTAGTCTACTGTACATGATGGAGTAACATATTGTCTGTAGTCTACTGTACATGGTGGAGGAACATATTGTCTGTAGTCTACTGTACATGGTTTAGGAACATATTTCCAGTAGTCTACTGTACATGATGGAGGAACATATTGTCTGCAGTCTACTGTACACGGTGGAGGAACATATTGCCTGTTGTGTACTGTACATGGCGGAGGAACATATTGTCTGTAGTCTACTGTACATGGCGGAGGAACATATTGTCTGTAGTCTACTGTACATGGTGGAAGAACATATTGTCCATTGTCTACTGTACATGATGGAGGAACATATTGTCTGTAGTCTACTGTACACGGTGGAGGAACATATTGTCTGTAGTCTACTGTACATGGTGGAGGAACATATTGTCTGTAGTCTACTGTACACGGTGGAGGAACATATTGTCTGTAGTCTACTGTACATGGTGGAGGAACATATTGTCTGTAGTCTACTGTACATGGTGGAGGAACATATTGTCTGTAGTCTACTGTACATGGTGGAGGAACATATTGTCTGTAGTCTACTGTACATGATGGAGGAACATATTGTCTGTAGTCTACTGTACATGGTGGAGGAACATATTGTCTGGCTGTAGTCTACTGTACATGTTGGAGGAACATTATGTCTGTTCTCTACTGTACACTGTGGAGGAACATATTGTCTGTAGTCTACTGTACATGGTGGAGGAACATATTGTCTGTAGTCTACTGTACATGGTGGAGGAACATATTGTCTGTAGTCTACTGTACATGGTGGAGGAACATATTGTCTGTAGTCTACTGTACATGATGGAGGAACATATTGTCTGTAGTCTACTGTACACGGTGGAGGAACATATTGTCTGTAGTCTACTGTACACGATGGAGAAACATATTGTTTGGAGTCTGCTGTACATGGTGGGGAAACTTATTGTCTGGCTGTAGTCTACTGTACATGTTGGAGGAACATTATGTCTGTTCTCTACTGTACACTGTGGAGGAACATATTGTCTGTAGTCTACTGTACATGGTGGGGGAACATATTGTCTTGCTGTAGTCTACTGTACATGGTGGAGGAACATATTGTCTGTCTTCTACTGTACATGTTGGAGGAACATATTGTCTGTAGTCTACTGTACATGGTGGGGGAACATATTGTCTGTAGTCTACTGTACATGGCGGAGGAACATATTGTCTGTAGTCTACTGTACATGGTGGAAGAACATATTGTCCATTGTCTACTGTACATGATGGAGGAACATATTGTCTGTAGTCTACTGTACACGGTGGAGGAACATATTGTCTGTAGTCTACTGTACATGGTGGAGGAACATATTGTCTGTAGTCTACTGTACATGGCGGAGGAACATATTGTCTGTAGTCTACTGTACATGGTGGAAGAACATATTGTCCATTGTCTACTGTACATGATGGAGGAACATATTGTCTGTAGTCTACTGTACATGGTGGAGGAACATATTGCCTGTAGTCTGCTCTACATGGTGGACGAACATATTGTCTGTAGTCTACTGTACATGGCGGAGGAACATATTGTCTGTAGTCTACTGTACATGGTGGAGGAACAAATGTTCTGTAGTCTACTGTACATGGTGGAGGAACATATTGTCTGTAGTCTACTGTACATGGTGGAGGAACATATTGTCTGTAGTCTACTGTACATGGTGGAGGAACATATTGTCTGTAGCCTACTGTACATGGTGGAGGAACATATTGTCTGTAGTCTACTGTACATGGTGGAGGAACATATTGTCTGTAGTCTACTGTACATGATGGAGGAACATATTGTCTGTAGTCTACTGTACATGGTGGAGGAACATATTGTCTGTTGTCTACTGTACATGGTGGAGGAACATATTGTCTGTTGCCTACTGTACATGGTGGAGGAACATATTGTCTGTAGTCTACTGTACATGGTGGAGGAACATATTGTCTGTAATCTATGGACATGGTGGAGTTACATATTGTCTGTATTCTACTGTACACGATGGAGAAACATATTGTTTGGAGTCTACTGTATATGGTGGAGGAACATATTGTCTTGCTGTAGTCTACTGTACATGGTGGAGGAACATATTGTCTGTCTTCTACTGTACATGTTGGAGGAACATATTGTCTGTAGTCTACTGTACATGGTGGGGGAACATATTGTCTGTAGTCTACTGTACATGTTGGAGGAACATATTGTAAGTAGTCTACTCTACATGGTGGAGTAACATATTGTCTGTAGTCTACTGTACATGGTGGAGGAACATATTGTCTGTAGCCTACTGTACATGTTGGAGGAACATAATGTCTGTAGTCTACTGTACATGGTGGGGGAACATATTGTCTGTAGCCTACTGTACATGGTGGACGAACATATTGTCTGTAGTCTACTTTACATGGTGGAGGAACATAATGTCTGTAGCCTACTGTTCACGGTGGAGGAACATATTGTCAGTAGTCTACTGTACATGGTGGAGGAACATATTGTCAGTAGTCTTCTGTACATGGTGGAGTTACATATTGTCTGTATTCTACTGTATATGGTGGAGGAACATATTGTCTGTAGCCAACTGTACATGGTTGAGGAACGAATTGTCTGGCTGGAGGCTACTGTACATGGTGAAGGAACATATTGTCTGTAGTCTACTGTACATGGTGGAGGAACATATTGTCTGTAATCTATGGACATGGTGGAGTTACATATTGTCTGTATTCTACTGTACACGATGGAGAAACATATTGTTTGGAGTCTACTGTATATGGTGGAGGAACATATTGTCTTGCTGTAGTCTACTGTACATGGTGGAGGAACATATTGTCTGTCTTCTACTGTACATGTTGGAGGAACATATTGTCTGTAGTCTACTGTACATGGTGGGGGAACATATTGTCTGTAGTCTACTGTACATGTTGGAGGAACATATTGTAAGTAGTCTACTCTACATGGTGGAGTAACATATTGTCTGTAGTCTACTGTACATGGTGGAGGAACATATTGTCTGTAGCCTACTGTACATGTTGGAGGAACATAATGTCTGTAGTCTACTGTACATGGTGGGGGAACATATTGTCTGTAGCCTACTGTACATGGTGGACGAACATATTGTCTGTAGTCTACTTTACATGGTGGAGGAACATAATGTCTGTAGCCTACTGTTCACGGTGGAGGAACATATTGTCAGTAGTCTACTGTACATGGTGGAGGAACATATTGTCAGTAGTCTTCTGTACATGGTGGAGTTACATATTGTCTGTATTCTACTGTATATGGTGGAGGAACATATTGTCTGTAGCCAACTGTACATGGTTGAGGAACGAATTGTCTGGCTGGAGGCTACTGTACATGGTGAAGGAACATATTGTCTGTAGTCTACTGTACATGGTGGAGGAACATATTGTCTGTAGTCTACTGTACATGGTGGAGGAACATTGTCTGGCTGTAGCCTACTGTACATGGTTGAGGAACATATTGTCTGTAGCCTACTGTAGATGGTGGAGGAACATATTGTCTGTAGTCTACTGTACACAGTGGAGGAACATATTATCTGGCTGTAGTATACTTTACATAATGGAGGAACATATTGCCTGTAGACTACTGTACATGATGGAGGAACATATTGTCTGTACTCTACTGTACACAGTGGAGGAACATATTGTCAGTATTCTACTGTAAATGATGGAGGAACATATTGTCTGTAGTCTACTGTAAATGATGGAGGAACATATTGTCTGTAGTCTACTGTACATGGTGAAGGAACATATTGTCTGGCTGTAGTCTACTGTACATGGTGGAGGAACATATTGTCTGTAGTCTACTGTATACTGTGGAGGAACATATTGTCTGTAGTCTACTGTACATGGTGAAGGAACATATTGTCTGGCTGTAGTCTACTGTACATGATGGAGGAACATATTGTCTGTACTCTACTGTACACAGTGGAGGAACATATTGTCAGTATTCTACTGTAAATGATGGAGGAACATATTGTCCGTAGTCTACTGTACATGATGGAGTAACATATTGTCTGTAGTCTACTGTACATGGTGGAGGAACATATTGTCTGTAGTCTACTGTACATGGTTTAGGAACATATTTCCAGTAGTCTACTGTACATGATGGAGGAACATATTGTCTGCAGTCTACTGTACACGGTGGAGGAACATATTGCCTGTTGTGTACTGTACATGGCGGAGGAACATATTGTCTGTAGTCTACTGTACATGGCGGAGGAACATATTGTCTGTAGTCTACTGTACATGGTGGAAGAACATATTGTCCATTGTCTACTGTACATGATGGAGGAACATATTGTCTGTAGTCTACTGTACACGGTGGAGGAACATATTGTCTGTAGTCTACTGTACATGGTGGAGGAACATATTGTCTGTAGTCTACTGTACATGATGGAGGAACATATTGTCTGTAGTCTACTGTACATGGTGGAGGAACATATTGTCTGTAGTCTACTGTACATGGTGGAGGAACATATTGTCTGTTGCCTACTGTACATGGTGGAGGAACATATTGTCTGTAATCTATGGACATGGTGGAGTTACATATTGTCTGTATTCTACTGTACACGATGGAGAAACATATTGTTTGGAGTCTACTGTACATGGTGGAGGAACATATTGTCTGGCTGTAGTCTACTGTACATGTTGGAGGAACATTATGTCTGTTCTCTACTGTACACTGTGGAGGAACATATTGTCTGAAGTCTACTGTACATGGTGGGGCAACATATTGTCTTGCTGTAGTCTACTGTACATGGTGGAGGAACATATTGTCTTGCTGTAGTCTACTGTACATGGTGGAGGAACATATTGTCTGTATTCTACTGTACATGTTGGAGGAACATATTGTCTGTAGTCTACTGTACATAGTGGGGGAACATATTGTCTGTAGTCTACTGTACATGTTGGAGGAACATATTGTATGTAGTCTACTCTACATGGTGGAGGAACATATTGTCTGTAGTCTACTGAACATGGTGGATTAACATATTGTCTGTAGTCTACTATAAATGGTGGAGTTACATATTGTCTGTATTCTACTGTACATGGTGGAGGAACATATTGTCTGTAGTCTACTGTACATGGTGGAGTAACATATTGTCTGTAGTCTACTGTACATGGTGGAGGAACATATTGTCTGTAGTCTACTGTACATGGTGGAGGAACATATTGTCTGTAGTCTACTGTACATGGTGGAGGAACATATTGTCTGTAGTCTACTGTACATGATGGAGGAACATATTGTCTGTAGTCTACTGTACATGGTGGAGGAACATATTGTCTGTTGTCTACTGTACATGGTGGAGGAACATATTGTCTGTTGCCTACTGTACATGGTGGAGGAACATATTGTCTGTAGTCTACTGTACATGGTGGAGGAACATATTGTCTGTAATCTATGGACATGGTGGAGTTACATATTGTCTGTATTCTACTGTACACGATGGAGAAACATATTGTTTGGAGTCTACTGTATATGGTGGAGGAACATATTGTCTTGCTGTAGTCTACTGTACATGGTGGAGGAACATATTGTCTGTCTTCTACTGTACATGTTGGAGGAACATATTGTCTGTAGTCTACTGTACATGGTGGGGGAACATATTGTCTGTAGTCTACTGTACATGTTGGAGGAACATATTGTAAGTAGTCTACTCTACATGGTGGAGTAACATATTGTCTGTAGTCTACTGTACATGGTGGAGGAACATATTGTCTGTAGCCTACTGTACATGTTGGAGGAACATAATGTCTGTAGTCTACTGTACATGGTGGGGGAACATATTGTCTGTAGCCTACTGTACATGGTGGACGAACATATTGTCTGTAGTCTACTTTACATGGTGGAGGAACATAATGTCTGTAGCCTACTGTTCATGGTGGAGGAACATATTGTCAGTAGTCTACTGTACATGGTGGAGGAACATATTGTCAGTAGTCTTCTGTACATGGTGGAGTTACATATTGTCTGTATTCTACTGTATATGGTGGAGGAACATATTGTCTGTAGCCAACTGTACATGGTTGAGGAACGAATTGTCTGGCTGGAGGCTACTGTACATGGTGAAGGAACATATTGTCTGTAGTCTACTGTACATGGTGGAGGAACATATTGTCTGTAGTCTACTGTACATGGTGGAGGAACATTGTCTGGCTGTAGCCTACTGTACATGGTTGAGGAACATATTGTCTGTAGCCTACTGTAGATGGTGGAGGAACATATTGTCTGTAGTCTACTGTACACAGTGGAGGAACATATTATCTGGCTGTAGTATACTTTACATAATGGAGGAACATATTGCCTGTAGACTACTGTACATGATGGAGGAACATATTGTCTGTACTCTACTGTACACAGTGGAGGAACATATTGTCAGTATTCTACTGTAAATGATGGAGGAACATATTGTCTGTAGTCTACTGTAAATGATGGAGGAACATATTGTCTGTAGTCTACTGTACATGGTGAAGGAACATATTGTCTGGCTGTAGTCTACTGTACATGGTGGAGGAACATATTGTCTGTAGTCTACTGTATACTGTGGAGGAACATATTGTCTGTAGTCTACTGTACATGGTGAAGGAACATATTGTCTGGCTGTAGTCTACTGTACATGATGGAGGAACATATTGTCTGTACTCTACTGTACACAGTGGAGGAACATATTGTCAGTATTCTACTGTAAATGATGGAGGAACATATTGTCCGTAGTCTACTGTACATGATGGAGTAACATATTGTCTGTAGTCTACTGTACATGGTGGAGGAACATATTGTCTGTAGTCTACTGTACATGGTTTAGGAACATATTTCCAGTAGTCTACTGTACATGATGGAGGAACATATTGTCTGCAGTCTACTGTACACGGTGGAGGAACATATTGCCTGTTGTGTACTGTACATGGCGGAGGAACATATTGTCTGTAGTCTACTGTACATGGCGGAGGAACATATTGTCTGTAGTCTACTGTACATGGTGGAAGAACATATTGTCCATTGTCTACTGTACATGATGGAGGAACATATTGTCTGTAGTCTACTGTACACGGTGGAGGAACATATTGTCTGTAGTCTACTGTACATGGTGGAGGAACATATTGTCTGTAGTCTACTGTACACGGTGGAGGAACATATTGTCTGTAGTCTACTGTACATGGTGGAGGAACATATTGTCTGTAGTCTACTGTACATGGTGGAGGAACATATTGTCTGTAGTCTACTGTACATGGTGGAGGAACATATTGTCTGTAGTCTACTGTACATGATGGAGGAACATATTGTCTGTAGTCTACTGTACATGGTGGAGGAACATATTGTCTGGCTGTAGTCTACTGTACATGTTGGAGGAACATTATGTCTGTTCTCTACTGTACACTGTGGAGGAACATATTGTCTGTAGTCTACTGTACATGGTGGAGGAACATATTGTCTGTAGTCTACTGTACATGGTGGAGGAACATATTGTCTGTAGTCTACTGTACATGGTGGAGGAACATATTGTCTGTAGTCTACTGTACATGATGGAGGAACATATTGTCTGTAGTCTACTGTACACGGTGGAGGAACATATTGTCTGTAGTCTACTGTACACGATGGAGAAACATATTGTTTGGAGTCTGCTGTACATGGTGGGGAAACTTATTGTCTGGCTGTAGTCTACTGTACATGTTGGAGGAACATTATGTCTGTTCTCTACTGTACACTGTGGAGGAACATATTGTCTGTAGTCTACTGTACATGGTGGGGGAACATATTGTCTTGCTGTAGTCTACTGTACATGGTGGAGGAACATATTGTCTGTCTTCTACTGTACATGTTGGAGGAACATATTGTCTGTAGTCTACTGTACATGGTGGGGGAACATATTGTCTGTAGTCTACTGTACATGGCGGAGGAACATATTGTCTGTAGTCTACTGTACATGGTGGAAGAACATATTGTCCATTGTCTACTGTACATGATGGAGGAACATATTGTCTGTAGTCTACTGTACACGGTGGAGGAACATATTGTCTGTAGTCTACTGTACATGGTGGAGGAACATATTGTCTGTAGTCTACTGTACATGGCGGAGGAACATATTGTCTGTAGTCTACTGTACATGGTGGAAGAACATATTGTCCATTGTCTACTGTACATGATGGAGGAACATATTGTCTGTAGTCTACTGTACATGGTGGAGGAACATATTGCCTGTAGTCTGCTCTACATGGTGGACGAACATATTGTCTGTAGTCTACTGTACATGGCGGAGGAACATATTGTCTGTAGTCTACTGTACATGGTGGAGGAACAAATGTTCTGTAGTCTACTGTACATGGTGGAGGAACATATTGTCTGTAGTCTACTGTACATGGTGGAGGAACATATTGTCTGTAGTCTACTGTACATGGTGGAGGAACATATTGTCTGTAGCCTACTGTACATGGTGGAGGAACATATTGTCTGTAGTCTACTGTACATGGTGGAGGAACATATTGTCTGTAGTCTACTGTACATGATGGAGGAACATATTGTCTGTAGTCTACTGTACATGGTGGAGGAACATATTGTCTGTTGTCTACTGTACATGGTGGAGGAACATATTGTCTGTTGCCTACTGTACATGGTGGAGGAACATATTGTCTGTAGTCTACTGTACATGGTGGAGGAACATATTGTCTGTAATCTATGGACATGGTGGAGTTACATATTGTCTGTATTCTACTGTACACGATGGAGAAACATATTGTTTGGAGTCTACTGTATATGGTGGAGGAACATATTGTCTTGCTGTAGTCTACTGTACATGGTGGAGGAACATATTGTCTGTCTTCTACTGTACATGTTGGAGGAACATATTGTCTGTAGTCTACTGTACATGGTGGGGGAACATATTGTCTGTAGTCTACTGTACATGTTGGAGGAACATATTGTAAGTAGTCTACTCTACATGGTGGAGTAACATATTGTCTGTAGTCTACTGTACATGGTGGAGGAACATATTGTCTGTAGCCTACTGTACATGTTGGAGGAACATAATGTCTGTAGTCTACTGTACATGGTGGGGGAACATATTGTCTGTAGCCTACTGTACATGGTGGACGAACATATTGTCTGTAGTCTACTTTACATGGTGGAGGAACATAATGTCTGTAGCCTACTGTTCACGGTGGAGGAACATATTGTCAGTAGTCTACTGTACATGGTGGAGGAACATATTGTCAGTAGTCTTCTGTACATGGTGGAGTTACATATTGTCTGTATTCTACTGTATATGGTGGAGGAACATATTGTCTGTAGCCAACTGTACATGGTTGAGGAACGAATTGTCTGGCTGGAGGCTACTGTACATGGTGAAGGAACATATTGTCTGTAGTCTACTGTACATGGTGGAGGAACATATTGTCTGTAGTCTACTGTACATGGTGGAGGAACATTGTCTGGCTGTAGCCTACTGTACATGGTTGAGGAACATATTGTCTGTAGCCTACTGTAGATGGTGGAGGAACATATTGTCTGTAGTCTACTGTACACAGTGGAGGAACATATTATCTGGCTGTAGTATACTTTACATAATGGAGGAACATATTGCCTGTAGACTACTGTACATGATGGAGGAACATATTGTCTGTACTCTACTGTACACAGTGGAGGAACATATTGTCAGTATTCTACTGTAAATGATGGAGGAACATATTGTCTGTAGTCTACTGTAAATGATGGAGGAACATATTGTCTGTAGTCTACTGTACATGGTGAAGGAACATATTGTCTGGCTGTAGTCTACTGTACATGGTGGAGGAACATATTGTCTGTAGTCTACTGTATACTGTGGAGGAACATATTGTCTGTAGTCTACTGTACATGGTGAAGGAACATATTGTCTGGCTGTAGTCTACTGTACATGATGGAGGAACATATTGTCTGTACTCTACTGTACACAGTGGAGGAACATATTGTCAGTATTCTACTGTAAATGATGGAGGAACATATTGTCCGTAGTCTACTGTACATGATGGAGTAACATATTGTCTGTAGTCTACTGTACATGGTGGAGGAACATATTGTCTGTAGTCTACTGTACATGGTTTAGGAACATATTTCCAGTAGTCTACTGTACATGATGGAGGAACATATTGTCTGCAGTCTACTGTACACGGTGGAGGAACATATTGCCTGTTGTGTACTGTACATGGCGGAGGAACATATTGTCTGTAGTCTACTGTACATGGCGGAGGAACATATTGTCTGTAGTCTACTGTACATGGTGGAAGAACATATTGTCCATTGTCTACTGTACATGATGGAGGAACATATTGTCTGTAGTCTACTGTACACGGTGGAGGAACATATTGTCTGTAGTCTACTGTACATGGTGGAGGAACATATTGTCTGTAGTCTACTGTACATGATGGAGGAACATATTGTCTGTAGTCTACTGTACATGGTGGAGGAACATATTGTCTGTAGTCTACTGTACATGGTGGAGGAACATATTGTCTGTTGCCTACTGTACATGGTGGAGGAACATATTGTCTGTAATCTATGGACATGGTGGAGTTACATATTGTCTGTATTCTACTGTACACGATGGAGAAACATATTGTTTGGAGTCTACTGTACATGGTGGAGGAACATATTGTCTGGCTGTAGTCTACTGTACATGTTGGAGGAACATTATGTCTGTTCTCTACTGTACACTGTGGAGGAACATATTGTCTGAAGTCTACTGTACATGGTGGGGGAACATATTGTCTTGCTGTAGTCTACTGTACATGGTGGAGGAACATATTGTCTGTATTCTACTGTACATGTTGGAGGAACATATTGTCTGTAGTCTACTGTACATAGTGGGGGAACATATTGTCTGTAGTCTACTGTACATGTTGGAGGAACATATTGTATGTAGTCTACTCTACATGGTGGAGGAACATATTGTCTGTAGTCTACTGAACATGGTGGATTAACATATTGTCTGTAGTCTACTATAAATGGTGGAGTTACATATTGTCTGTATTCTACTGTACATGGTGGAGGAACATATTGTCTGTAGTCTACTGTACATGGTGGAGTAACATATTGTCTGTAGTCTACTGTACATGGTGGAGGAACATATTGTCTGTAGTCTACTGTACATGGTGGAGGAACATATTGTCTGTAGCCTACTGTACATGGTGGAGGAACATATTGTCTGTAGTCTACTGTACATGGTGGAGGAACATATTGTCTGTAGTCTACTGTACATGATGGAGGAACATATTGTCTGTAGTCTACTGTACATGGTGGAGGAACATATTGTCTGTTGTCTACTGTACATGGTGGAGGAACATATTGTCTGTTGCCTACTGTACATGGTGGAGGAACATATTGTCTGTAGTCTACTGTACATGGTGGAGGAACATATTGTCTGTAATCTATGGACATGGTGGAGTTACATATTGTCTGTATTCTACTGTACACGATGGAGAAACATATTGTTTGGAGTCTACTGTATATGGTGGAGGAACATATTGTCTTGCTGTAGTCTACTGTACATGGTGGAGGAACATATTGTCTGTCTTCTACTGTACATGTTGGAGGAACATATTGTCTGTAGTCTACTGTACATGGTGGGGGAACATATTGTCTGTAGTCTACTGTACATGTTGGAGGAACATATTGTAAGTAGTCTACTCTACATGGTGGAGTAACATATTGTCTGTAGTCTACTGTACATGGTGGAGGAACATATTGTCTGTAGCCTACTGTACATGTTGGAGGAACATAATGTCTGTAGTCTACTGTACATGGTGGGGGAACATATTGTCTGTAGCCTACTGTACATGGTGGACGAACATATTGTCTGTAGTCTACTTTACATGGTGGAGGAACATAATGTCTGTAGCCTACTGTTCATGGTGGAGGAACATATTGTCAGTAGTCTACTGTACATGGTGGAGGAACATATTGTCAGTAGTCTTCTGTACATGGTGGAGTTACATATTGTCTGTATTCTACTGTATATGGTGGAGGAACATATTGTCTGTAGCCAACTGTACATGGTTGAGGAACGAATTGTCTGGCTGGAGGCTACTGTACATGGTGAAGGAACATATTGTCTGTAGTCTACTGTACATGGTGGAGGAACATATTGTCTGTAGTCTACTGTACATGGTGGAGGAACATTGTCTGGCTGTAGCCTACTGTACATGGTTGAGGAACATATTGTCTGTAGCCTACTGTAGATGGTGGAGGAACATATTGTCTGTAGTCTACTGTACACAGTGGAGGAACATATTATCTGGCTGTAGTATACTTTACATAATGGAGGAACATATTGCCTGTAGACTACTGTACATGATGGAGGAACATATTGTCTGTACTCTACTGTACACAGTGGAGGAACATATTGTCAGTATTCTACTGTAAATGATGGAGGAACATATTGTCTGTAGTCTACTGTAAATGATGGAGGAACATATTGTCTGTAGTCTACTGTACATGGTGAAGGAACATATTGTCTGGCTGTAGTCTACTGTACATGGTGGAGGAACATATTGTCTGTAGTCTACTGTATACTGTGGAGGAACATATTGTCTGTAGTCTACTGTACATGGTGAAGGAACATATTGTCTGGCTGTAGTCTACTGTACATGATGGAGGAACATATTGTCTGTACTCTACTGTACACAGTGGAGGAACATATTGTCAGTATTCTACTGTAAATGATGGAGGAACATATTGTCCGTAGTCTACTGTACATGATGGAGTAACATATTGTCTGTAGTCTACTGTACATGGTGGAGGAACATATTGTCTGTAGTCTACTGTACATGGTTTAGGAACATATTTCCAGTAGTCTACTGTACATGATGGAGGAACATATTGTCTGCAGTCTACTGTACACGGTGGAGGAACATATTGCCTGTTGTGTACTGTACATGGCGGAGGAACATATTGTCTGTAGTCTACTGTACATGGCGGAGGAACATATTGTCTGTAGTCTACTGTACATGGTGGAAGAACATATTGTCCATTGTCTACTGTACATGATGGAGGAACATATTGTCTGTAGTCTACTGTACACGGTGGAGGAACATATTGTCTGTAGTCTACTGTACATGGTGGAGGAACATATTGTCTGTAGTCTACTGTACATGATGGAGGAACATATTGTCTGTAGTCTACTGTACATGGTGGAGGAACATATTGTCTGTAGTCTACTGTACATGGTGGAGGAACATATTGTCTGTTGCCTACTGTACATGGTGGAGGAACATATTGTCTGTAATCTATGGACATGGTGGAGTTACATATTGTCTGTATTCTACTGTACACGATGGAGAAACATATTGTTTGGAGTCTACTGTACATGGTGGAGGAACATATTGTCTGGCTGTAGTCTACTGTACATGTTGGAGGAACATTATGTCTGTTCTCTACTGTACACTGTGGAGGAACATATTGTCTGAAGTCTACTGTACATGGTGGGGGAACATATTGTCTTGCTGTAGTCTACTGTACATGGTGGAGGAACATATTGTCTGTATTCTACTGTACATGTTGGAGGAACATATTGTCTGTAGTCTACTGTACATAGTGGGGGAACATATTGTCTGTAGTCTACTGTACATGTTGGAGGAACATATTGTATGTAGTCTACTCTACATGGTGGAGGAACATATTGTCTGTAGTCTACTGAACATGGTGGATTAACATATTGTCTGTAGTCTACTATAAATGGTGGAGTTACATATTGTCTGTATTCTACTGTACATGGTGGAGGAACATATTGTCTGTAGTCTACTGTACATGGTGGAGTAACATATTGTCTGTAGTCTACTATACATGGTGGAGTTACATATTGTCTGTATTCTACTGTACATGGTGGAGGAACATATTGTCTGTAGTCTACTGTACATGGTGGAGGAACATATTGTCTGTAGTCTACTATACATGGTGGAGTTACATATTGTCTGTATTCTACTGTACATGGTGGAGGAACATATTGTCTGTAGACTACTGTACATGGTGGTGGGACATATTGTCTGTAGTCTACTGTACATGGTGGAGGAACATATTGTCTGTAGTCTACTGTACATGGTGGAGGAACATATTGTCTGTAGTCTACTGTATATTGAAGGGGAACATATTGTCTGTAGCCTACTGTACATGGTGGAGGAACATATTGTCTGTAGTCTACTGTACATGGAAGGGGAACATATTGTCTGTAGCCTACAGTACATCGTGGAGGAACATATTGTCTGGCTGTAGTCTACTGTACATGTTGGAGGAACATAATGTCTGTAGTCTACTGTACATGGTGGAGGAACATATTGTCTGTAGTCTACTGTACATGATGGGGGAACATATTGTCTTGCTGTAGTCTACTGTACATGTTGGAGGAACATATTGTCTGTAGTCTACTGTACATGGTGGGGGAACATATTGTCTGGCTGTAGTCTACTGTACATGGTGGAGGAACATATTGCCTGTAATCTACTGTACATGGTGGTGGGACAAATTGTCTGTTGCCGACTGTATATGGTGGAGGAACATATTGTCTGTAGCCTACTGTACATGGTGGTGGGACATATTGTCTGTAGACTACTGTACATGGTGGTGGGACATATTGTCTGTAGTCTACTGTACATGGTGGAGGAACATATTGTCTGTAGTCTACTGTACATGGTGGAGGAACATATTGTCTGTAGTCTACTGTACATTGAAGGGGAACATATTGTCTGTAGCCTACTGTACATGGTGGAGGAACATATTGTCTGTAGTCTACTGTACATGGAAGGGGAACATATTGTCTGTAGCCTACAGTACATCGTGGAGGAACATATTGTCTGGCTGTAGTCTACTGTACATGTTGGAGGAACATAATGTCTGTAGTCTACTGTACATGGTGGAGGAACATATTGTCTGTAGTCTACTGTACATGGTGGAGGAACATAATGCCTGAAGCCTACTGTTCATGGTGGAGGAACATATTGTCTGTAGCCTACTGTACATGTTGGAGGAACATAATGTCTGTAGTCTACTGTACATGGTGGGGGAACATATTGTCTGTAGCCTACTGTTCATGGTGCGGGAACATATTGTCTGGCTGTAGTCTACTGTACACTGTGGAGGAACATATTGTCTGTAGTCTACTGTACATGGTGGGGGAACATATTGTCTTGCTGTAGTCTACTGTACATGGTGGAGGAACATATTGTCTGTAGTCTACTGTACATGGTGGAGGAACATATTGTCTGTAGCCTACTGTACATGTTGGAGGAACATAATGTCTGTAGTCTACTGTACATGGTGGGGGAACATATTGTCTGTAGCCTACTGTACATGGTGGACGAACATATTGTCTGTAGTCTACTTTACATGGTGGAGGAACATAATGTCTGTAGCCTACTGTTCATGGTGGAGGAACATATTGTCAGTAGTCTACTGTACATGGTGGAGGAACATATTGTCAGTAGTCTTCTGTACATGGTGGAGTTACATATTGTCTGTATTCTACTGTATATGGTGGAGGAACATATTGTCTGTAGCCAACTGTACATGGTTGAGGAACGAATTGTCTGGCTGGAGGCTACTGTACATGGTGAAGGAACATATTGTCTGTAGTCTACTGTACATGGTGGAGGAACATATTGTCTGTAGTCTACTGTACATGGTGGAGGAACATTGTCTGGCTGTAGCCTACTGTACATGGTTGAGGAACATATTGTCTGTAGCCTACTGTAGATGGTGGAGGAACATATTGTCTGTAGTCTACTGTACACAGTGGAGGAACATATTATCTGGCTGTAGTATACTTTACATAATGGAGGAACATATTGCCTGTAGACTACTGTACATGATGGAGGAACATATTGTCTGTACTCTACTGTACACAGTGGAGGAACATATTGTCAGTATTCTACTGTAAATGATGGAGGAACATATTGTCTGTAGTCTACTGTAAATGATGGAGGAACATATTGTCTGTAGTCTACTGTACATGGTGAAGGAACATATTGTCTGGCTGTAGTCTACTGTACATGGTGGAGGAACATATTGTCTGTAGTCTACTGTATACTGTGGAGGAACATATTGTCTGTAGTCTACTGTACATGGTGAAGGAACATATTGTCTGGCTGTAGTCTACTGTACATGATGGAGGAACATATTGTCTGTACTCTACTGTACACAGTGGAGGAACATATTGTCAGTATTCTACTGTAAATGATGGAGGAACATATTGTCCGTAGTCTACTGTACATGATGGAGTAACATATTGTCTGTAGTCTACTGTACATGGTGGAGGAACATATTGTCTGTAGTCTACTGTACATGGTTTAGGAACATATTTCCAGTAGTCTACTGTACATGATGGAGGAACATATTGTCTGCAGTCTACTGTACACGGTGGAGGAACATATTGCCTGTTGTGTACTGTACATGGCGGAGGAACATATTGTCTGTAGTCTACTGTACATGGCGGAGGAACATATTGTCTGTAGTCTACTGTACATGGTGGAGGAACATATTGTCCATTGTCTACTGTACATGATGGAGGAACATATTGTCTGTAGTCTACTGTACACGGTGGAGGAACATATTGTCTGTAGTCTACTGTACATGGTGGAGGAACATATTGTCTGTAGTCTACTGTACATGATGGAGGAACATATTGTCTGTAGTCTACTGTACATGATGGAGGAACATATTGTCTGTAGTCTACTGTACATGGTGGAGGAACATATTGTCTGTAGTCTACTGTACATGGTGGAGGAACATATTGTCTGTTGCCTACTGTACATGGTGGAGGAACATATTGTCTGTAATCTATGGACATGGTGGAGTTACATATTGTCTGTAGTCTACTGTACACGATGGAGAAACATATTGTTTGGAGTCTACTGTACATGGTGGAGGAACATATTGTCTGGCTGTAGTCTACTGTACATGTTGGAGGAACATTATGTCTGTTCTCTACTGTACACTGTGGAGGAACATATTGTCTGAAGTCTACTGTACATGGTGGGGGAACATATTGTCTTGCTGTAGTCTACTGTACATGGTGGAGGAACATATTGTCTGTATTCTACTGTACATGTTGGAGGAACATATTGTCTGTAGTCTACTGTACATAGTGGGGGAACATATTGTCTGTAGTCTACTGTACATGTTGGAGGAACATATTGTATGTAGTCTACTCTACATGGTGGAGGAACATATTGTCTGTAGTCTACTGAACATGGTGGATTAACATATTGTCTGTAGTCTACTATAAATGGTGGAGTTACATATTGTCTGTATTCTACTGTACATGGTGGAGGAACATATTGTCTGTAGTCTACTGTACATGGTGGAGTAACATATTGTCTGTAGTCTACTATACATGGTGGAGTTACATATTGTCTGTATTCTACTGTACATGGTGGAGGAACATATTGTCTGTAGTCTACTGTACATGGTGGAGGAACATATTGTCTGTAGTCTACTATACATGGTGGAGTTACATATTGTCTGTATTCTACTGTACATGGTGGAGGAACATATTGTCTGTAGACTACTGTACATGGTGGTGGGACATATTGTCTGTAGTCTACTGTACATGGTGGAGGAACATATTGTCTGTAGTCTACTGTACATGGTGGAGGAACATATTGTCTGTAGTCTACTGTATATTGAAGGGGAACATATTGTCTGTAGCCTACTGTACATGGTGGAGGAACATATTGTCTGTAGTCTACTGTACATGGAAGGGGAACATATTGTCTGTAGCCTACAGTACATCGTGGAGGAACATATTGTCTGGCTGTAGTCTACTGTACATGTTGGAGGAACATAATGTCTGTAGTCTACTGTACATGGTGGAGGAACATATTGTCTGTAGTCTACTGTACATGATGGGGGAACATATTGTCTTGCTGTAGTCTACTGTACATGTTGGAGGAACATATTGTCTGTAGTCTACTGTACATGGTGGGGGAACATATTGTCTGGCTGTAGTCTACTGTACATGGTGGAGGAACATATTGCCTGTAATCTACTGTACATGGTGGTGGGACAAATTGTCTGTTGCCGACTGTATATGGTGGAGGAACATATTGTCTGTAGCCTACTGTACATGGTGGTGGGACATATTGTCTGTAGACTACTGTACATGGTGGTGGGACATATTGTCTGTAGTCTACTGTACATGGTGGAGGAACATATTGTCTGTAGTCTACTGTACATGGTGGAGGAACATATTGTCTGTAGTCTACTGTACATTGAAGGGGAACATATTGTCTGTAGCCTACTGTACATGGTGGAGGAACATATTGTCTGTAGTCTACTGTACATGGAAGGGGAACATATTGTCTGTAGCCTACAGTACATCGTGGAGGAACATATTGTCTGGCTGTAGTCTACTGTACATGTTGGAGGAACATAATGTCTGTAGTCTACTGTACATGGTGGAGGAACATATTGTCTGTAGTCTACTGTACATGGTGGAGGAACATAATGCCTGAAGCCTACTGTTCATGGTGGAGGAACATATTGTCTGTAGCCTACTGTACATGTTGGAGGAACATAATGTCTGTAGTCTACTGTACATGGTGGGGGAACATATTGTCTGTAGCCTACTGTTCATGGTGCGGGAACATATTGTCTGGCTGTAGTCTACTGTACACTGTGGAGGAACATATTGTCTGTAGTCTACTGTACATGGTGGGGGAACATATTGTCTTGCTGTAGTCTACTGTACATGGTGGAGGAACATATTGTCTGTAGTCTACTGTACATGGTGGAGGAACATATTGTCTGTATTCTACTGTACATGTTGGAGGAACATATTGTCTGTAGTCTACTGTACATAGTGGGGGAACATATTGTCTGTAGTCTACTGTACATGTTGGAGGAACATATTGTATGTAGTCTACTCTACATGGTGGAGGAACATATTGTCTGTAGTCTACTGAACATGGTGGATTAACATATTGTCTGTAGTCTACTATAAATGGTGGAGTTACATATTGTCTGTATTCTACTGTACATGGTGGAGGAACATATTGTCTGTAGTCTACTGTACATGGTGGAGTAACATATTGTCTGTAGTCTACTATACATGGTGGAGTTACATATTGTCTGTATTCTACTGTACATGGTGGAGGAACATATTGTCTGTAGTCTACTGTACATGGTGGAGTAACATATTGTCTGTAGTCTACTATACATGGTGGAGTTACATATTGTCTGTATTCTACTGTACATGGTGGAGGAACATATTGTCTGTATTCTACTCACATGGTGGAGGAACATATTGTCTGTAGTCTACTGTACATGGTGGAGGAACATATTGTCTGTATTCTACTGTACATGGTGGAGGAACATATTGTCAGTAGTCTACTGTACATGGTGGAGTAACATTTTGTCTGTAGTCTACTATACATGGTGGAGTTACATATTGTCTGTATTCTACTGTACATGGTGGAGGAACATATTGTCTGTATTCTACTCACATGTTGGAGGCACATATTGTCTGTAGTCTACTGTACATGGTGGAGTTTCATATTGTCTGTATTCTACTGTACATGGTGGAGTAACATATTTTCTGTAGTCTACTGTACATGGTGGAGGAACATATTGTCTGTAGTCTACTGTACATGGTGGAGGAACATAGTCTGTATTCTACTGTACACGATGGAGAAACATATTGTCTGGAGTCTACTGTTCATGGTGGGGGAACATATTGTCTTGCTGTAGTCTACTGTACATGTTGGAGGAACATATTGTCTGTAGTCTACTGTACATGGTGGGGGAACATATTGTCTGGCTGTAGTCTACTGTACATGGTGGAGGAACATATTGCCTGTAATCTACTGTACATGGTGGTGGGACATATTGTCTGTTGCCGACTGTATATGGTGGAGGAACATATTGTCTGTAGCCTACTGTACATGGTGGTGGGACATATTGTCTGTAGACTACTGTACATGGTGGTGGGACATATTGTCTGTAGTCTACTGTACATGGTGGAGGAACATATTGTCTGTAGTCTACTGTACATGGTGGAGGAACATATTGTCTGTAGTCTACTGTACATTGAAGGGGAACATATTGTCTGTAGCCTACTGTACATGGTGGAGGAACATATTGTCTGTAGTCTACTGTACATGGAAGGGGAACATATTGTCTGTAGCCTACAGTACATCGTGGAGGAACATATTGTCTGGCTGTAGTCTACTGTACATGTTGGAGGAACATAATGTCTGTAGTCTACTGTACATGGTGGAGGAACATATTGTCTGTAGTCTACTGTACATGGTGGAGGAACATAATGCCTGAAGCCTACTGTTCATGGTGGAGGAACATATTGTCTGTAGCCTACTGTACATGTTGGAGGAACATAATGTCTGTAGTCTACTGTACATGGTGGGGGAACATATTGTCTGTAGCCTACTGTTCATGGTGCGGGAACATATTGTCTGGCTGTAGTCTACTGTACACTGTGGAGGAACATATTGTCTGTAGTCTACTGTACATGGTGGAGGAACATATTGTCTGTAGTCTACTGTACATGGTGAAGGAACATATTGTCTGGCTGTAGTCTACTGTACATGGTGGAGGAACAAATTGGTTGTAGTCTACAGTACACAGTGGAGGAACTTATTGCCTGTAGTCTACTGTACATGGTGGTGGAACATATTGTCTGTAGTCTACTGTACATGGTGGTGGGACATATTGTCTGTAGTCTACTGTACATGGTGGAGGAACATATTGTCTGTAGTCTACTGTACATGGTGGTGGGACATATTGTCTGTAGTCTACTGTACATTGTGGTGGGACATATTGTCTGTAGCCTACTGTACATGGTGGAGGAACATATTGTCTGTAGCCTACTGTACATGGTGGAGGAACATATTGTCTGTAGCCTACTGTACATGATGGAGGAACATATTGTCTGTAGCCTACTGTACACGGTGGAGGAACATATTGTCTGTAGCCTACTGTACATGGTGGAGGAACATATTGTCTGTAGTCTACTGTACATGGTGGTGGGACATATTGTCTGTCGCCTACTGTACATGGTGGAGGATCATAGTCTGTAGTTAAGTGTACATGGTGGAGGCAAATATTGTCTGTAGTCTACTGTACACGGTGGAGGAACATATTGTCTGTAGTCTACTGTACATGGTGGAGGAACATATTGTCTGTATTCTACTGTACATGTTGGAGCCACATATTGTCTGTAGTCTACTGTACATGGTGGAGTAACATATTGTCTGTAGTCTACTATACATGGTGGAGTTACATATTGTCTGTATTCTACTGTACATGGTGGAGGAACATATTGTCTGTAGTCTACTGTACATGATGGAGGAACATATTGTCTGTTGCCTACTGTACATGGTGGAGGACCATATTGTCTGACTGTAGCCTACTGTACATGGAGGAGAAACATATTCTGAAGCCTACTGAATGTGGTGGAGGAACATATTGTCTGTAGTGTAATGTACATTATGGAGGAACATATTGTCTGTTGCCTACTGTACATGGTGGAGGAACATATTGTCTGTAGTCTACTGTACATGGTGGAGGAACATATTGTCTGTAGCCTACTGTACATGTTGGAGGAACATAATGTCTGTAGTCTACTGTACATGGTGGGGGAACATATTGTCTGTAGCCTACTGTACATGGTGGACGAACATATTGTCTGTAGTCTACTTTACATGGTGGAGGAACATAATGTCTGTAGCCTACTGTTCACGGTGGAGGAACATATTGTCAGTAGTCTACTGTACATGGTGGAGGAACATATTGTCAGTAGTCTTCTGTACATGGTGGAGTTACATATTGTCTGTATTCTACTGTATATGGTGGAGGAACATATTGTCTGTAGCCAACTGTACATGGTTGAGGAACGAATTGTCTGGCTGGAGGCTACTGTACATGGTGAAGGAACATATTGTCTGTAGTCTACTGTACATGGTGGAGGAACATATTGTCTGTAGTCTACTGTACATGGTGGAGGAACATATTGTCTGTAGTCTACTGTACATGGTGAAGGAACATATTGTCTGGCTGTAGTCTACTGTACATGATGGAGGAACATATTGTCTGTACTCTACTGTACACAGTGGAGGAACATATTGTCAGTATTCTACTGTAAATGATGGAGGAACATATTGTCCGTAGTCTACTGTACATGATGGAGTAACATATTGTCTGTAGTCTACTGTACATGGTGGAGGAACATATTGTCTGTAGTCTACTGTACATGGTTTAGGAACATATTTCCAGTAGTCTACTGTACATGATGGAGGAACATATTGTCTGCAGTCTACTGTACACGGTGGAGGAACATATTGCCTGTAGTGTACTGTACATGGCGGAGGAACATATTGTCTGTAGTCTACTGTACATGGTGGAAGAACATATTGTCCATTGTCTACTGTACATGATGGAGGAACATATTGTCTGTAGTCTACTGTACACGGTGGAGGAACATATTGTCTGTAGTCTACTGTACATGGTGGAGGAACATATTGTCTGTAGTCTACTGTACATGGTGGAGGAACATATTGTCTGTAGTCTACTGTACATGGTGGAGGAACATATTGTCTGTAGTCTACTGTACATGGTGGAGGAACATATTGTCTGTAGTCTACTGTACATGGTGGAGGAACATATTGTCTGTAGTCTACTGTACATGATGGAGGAACATATTGTCTGTATTCTACTGTACATGGTGGAGGAACATATTGTCTGTAGTCTACTGTACATGGTGGAGTAACATTTTGTCTGTAGTCTACTATACATGGTGGAGTTACATATTGTCTGTATTCTACTGTACATGTTGGAGGCACATATTGTCTGTAGTCTACTGTACATGGTGGAGTAACATATTGTCTGTAGTCTACTATACATGGTGGAGTTACATATTGTCTGTATTCTACTGTACATGGTGGAGGAACATATTGTCTGTAGTCTACTGTACATGATGGAGGAACATATTGTCTGTTGCCTACTGTACATGGTGGAGGACCATATTGTCTGGCTGTAGCCTACTGAAAATGGTGGAGAAACATATTCTGAAGCCTACTGAATGTGGTGGAGGAACATATTGTCTGTAGTGTAATGTACATTATGGAGGAACATATTGTCTATTGCCTACTGTACATGGTGGAGGAACATATTGTCTGTAGTCTACTGTACATGGTGCAGGAACATATTGTCTGTAGTCTACTGTACATGGTGGAGGAACATATTGTCTGTAGTCTACTGTACATGGTGGAGGAACATATTGTCTGTATTCTACAGTACATGGTGGAGGAACATATTGTCTATTGCCTACTGTACATGGTGGAGTTTCATATTGTCTGTATTCTACTGTACATGGTGGAGTAACATATTTTCTGTAGTCTACTGTACATGGTGGAGGAACATATTGTCTGTAGTCTACTGTACATGGTGGAGGAACATAGTCTGTATTCTACTGTACACGATGGAGAAACATATTGTCTGGAGTCTACTGTTCATGGTGGGGGAACATATTGTCTTGCTGTAGTCTACTGTACATGTTGGAGGAACATATTGTCTGTAGTCTACTGTACATGGTGGAGGAACATATTGTCTGTAGTCTACTGTACATGGTGGTGGGACATATTGTCTGTAGACTACTGTACATGGTGATGGGACATATTGTCTGTAGTCTACTGTACATGGTGGAGGAACATATTGTCTGTAGTCTACTGTACATGGTGGAGGAACATATTGTCTGTAGTCTACTGTACATTGAAGGGGAACATATTGTCAGCAGTCTACTGTACATGGTGGAGGAACATATTGTCTGTAGTCTACTATACATGGTGGAGGAACATATTGTCTGTAGTCTACTATACATGGTGGAGGAACATATTGTTTGTAGTCTACTGTACATGGTGGAGGAACATATTGTCAGTAGTCTTTTGTACATGGTGGGGGAACATATTGGCTGTAGTCTACTGAACATGGTGGAGGAACATATTGTCTGTAGTCTACTGTACATGGTGGAGGAACATATTGTCAGTAGTCTTCTGTACATGGTGGAAGAACATATTGTCTTTAGTGTAGTGTACATGGTGGAGGAACATATTGTCTGTTGCCTACTGTTCATGATGGAGGAACATATTGTCAGTAATCTACTGTACATGGTGGAGGAACATATTGGCTGTAGTCTACTGTACATGGTGGAGGAACATATTGTCTGTAGCCTACTGTACATGTTGGAGGAACATAATGTCTGTAGTCTACTGTACATGGTGGGGGAACATATTGTCTGTAGCCTACTGTACATGGTGGACGAACATATTGTCTGTAGTCTACTTTACATGGTGGAGGAACATAATGTCTGTAGCCTACTGTTCACGGTGGAGGAACATATTGTCAGTAGTCTACTGTACATGGTGGAGGAACATATTGTCAGTAGTCTTCTGTACATGGTGGAGTTACATATTGTCTGTAGCCAACTGTACATGGTTGAGGAACGAATTGTCTGGCTGGAGGCTACTGTACATGGTGAAGGAACATATTGTCTGTAGTCTACTGTACATGGTGGAGGAACATATTGTCTGTAGTCTACTGTACATGGTGGAGGAACATATTGTCTGTAGTCTACTGTACATGGTGAAGGAACATATTGTCTGGCTGTAGTCTACTGTACATGATGGAGGAACATATTGTCTGTACTCTACTGTACACAGTGGAGGAACATATTGTCAGTATTCTACTGTAAATGATGGAGGAACATATTGTCCGTAGTCTACTGTACATGATGGAGTAACATATTGTCTGTAGTCTACTGTACATGGTGGAGGAACATATTGTCTGTAGTCTACTGTACATGGTTTAGGAACATATTTCCAGTAGTCTACTGTACATGATGGAGGAACATATTGTCTGCAGTCTACTGTACACGGTGGAGGAACATATTGCCTGTAGTGTACTGTACATGGCGGAGGAACATATTGTCTGTAGTCTACTGTACATGGTGGAAGAACATATTGTCCATTGTCTACTGTACATGATGGAGGAACATATTGTCTGTAGTCTACTGTACACGGTGGAGGAACATATTGTCTGTAGTCTACTGTACATGGTGGAGGAACATATTGTCTGTAGTCTACTGTACATGGTGGAGGAACATATTGTCTGTAGTCTACTGTACATGGTGGAGGAACATATTGTCTGTAGTCTACTGTACATGGTGGAGGAACATATTGTCTGTAGTCTACTGTACATGGTGGAGGAACATATTGTCTGTAGTCTACTGTACATGATGGAGGAACATATTGTCTGTAGTCTACTGTACATAGTGGAGGAACATATTGTCTGTAGTCTACTGTACATGGTGGAGGAACATATTGTCTGTTGCCTACTGTACATGGTGGAGGAACATATTGTCTGTAGTCTACTGTACATGGTGGAGGAACATATTGTCAGTAATCTATGGACATGGTGGAGTTACATATTGTCTGTAGTCTACTGTACATGTTGGAGGAACATATTGTCTGTAGTCTACTGTACATGGTGGGGGAACATATTGTCTTGCTGTAGTCTACTGTACATGGTGGAGGAACATATTGTCTGTATTCTACTGTACATGTTGGAGGAACATATTGTCTGTAGTCTACTGTACATGGTGGGGGAACATATTGTCTGTAGTCTACTGTACATGTTGGAGGAACATATTGTATGTAGTCTACTCTACATGGTGGAGGAACATATTGTCTGTAGTCTACTGAACATGGTGGAGTAACATATTGTCTGTAGTCTACTATACATGGTGGAGTTACATATTGTCTGTATTCTACTGTACATGGAGGAGGAACATATTGTCTGTAGTCTACTGTACATGGTGGAGTAACATATTGTCTGTAGTCTACTATACATGGTGGAGTTACATATTGTCTGTATTCTACTGTACATGGTGGAGGAACATATTGTCTGTAGTCTACTGTACATGGTGGAGTAACATTTTGTCTGTAGTCTACTATACATGGTGGAGTTACATATTGTCTGTATTCTACTGTACATGTTGGAGGCACATATTGTCTGTAGTCTACTGTACATGGTGGAGTAACATATTGTCTGTAGTCTACTATACATGGTGGAGTTACATATTGTCTGTATTCTACTGTACATGGTGGAGGAACATATTGTCTGTAGTCTACTGTACATGATGGAGGAACATATTGTCTGTTGCCTACTGTACATGGTGGAGGACCATATTGTCTGGCTGTAGCCTACTGTACATGGTGGAGAAACATATTCTGAAGCCTACTGAATGTGGTGGAGGAACATATTGTCTGTAGTGTAATGTACATTATGGAGGAACATATTGTCTATTGCCTACTGTACATGGTGGAGGAACATATTGTCTGTAGTCTACTGTACATGGTGCAGGAACATATTGTCTGTAGTCTACTGTACATGGTGGAGGAACATATTGTCTGTAGTCTACTGTACATGGTGGAGGAACATATTGTCTGTATTCTACAGTACATGGTGGAGGAACATATTGTCTGTAGTCTACTGTACATGGAGGAGGAACATATTTTCAAAGAGTCTACTGTACATGGTGGAGTTTCATATTGTCTGTATTCTACTGTACATGGTGGAGTAACATATTTTCTGTAGTCTACTGTACATGGTGGAGGAACATATTGTCTGTAGTCTACTGTACATGGTGGAGGAACATAGTCTGTATTCTACTGTACACGATGGAGAAACATATTGTCTGGAGTCTACTGTTCATGGTGGGGGAACATATTGTCTTGCTGTAGTCTACTGTACATGTTGGAGGAACATATTGTCTGTAGTCTACTGTACATGGTGGAGGAACATATTGTCTGTAGTCTACTGTACATGGTGGTGGGACATATTGTCTGTAGACTACTGTACATGGTGATGGGACATATTGTCTGTAGTCTACTGTACATGGTGGAGGAACATATTGTCTGTAGTCTACTGTACATGGTGGAGGAACATATTGTCTGTAGTCTACTGTACATTGAAGGGGAACATATTGTCAGCAGTCTACTGTACATGGTGGAGGAACATATTGTCTGTAGTCTACTATACATGGTGGAGGAACATATTGTCTGTAGTCTACTATACATGGTGGAGGAACATATTGTTTGTAGTCTACTGTACATGGTGGAGGAACATATTGTCAGTAGTCTTTTGTACATGGTGGGGGAACATATTGGCTGTAGTCTACTGAACATGGTGGAGGAACATATTGTCTGTAGTCTACTGTACATGGTGGAGGAACATATTGTCAGTAGTCTTCTGTACATGGTGGAAGAACATATTGTCTTTAGTGTAGTGTACATGGTGGAGGAACATATTGTCTGTTGCCTACTGTTCATGATGGAGGAACATATTGTCAGTAATCTACTGTACATGGTGGAGGAACATATTGGCTGTAGTCTACTGTACATGGTGGAGGAACATATTGTCTGTAGTCTACTGTACATGGTTGAGGAACATATTGTCAGTAGTCTTCTGTACATGGTGGAAGAACATATTGTCTTTAGTGTAGTGTACATGGTGGAGGAACATATTGTCTGTAGTCTACTGTACATGGTGCAGGAACATATTGTCTGTAGTCTTCTGTACATGGTGGAAGAACATATTGTCTGTAGTCTACTGTACATGGTGGAGGAACATATTGCTGTAGTCTACTGTACATGGTGGAGGGACATATTGTCTGTAGTCTACTGTACATGATGGGGGAACAAATTGTCTTTAGTGTAGTGTACATGGTGGGTGGAACAAATTGGCTGTAGTCTACTGTACATGGTTGAGGAACATATTGTCAGTAGTCTTCTGTACATGGTGGAAGAACATATTGTCTTTAGTGTAGTGTACATGGTGGAGGAACAAATTGGCTGTAGTGTACAGTACATGGTGGAGGAACATAGTCTGTAGTCTACTATACATGGTGGAGTTTCATATTGTCTGTATTCTACTGTACATGTTGGAGGCACATATTGTCTGTAGTCTACTGTACATGGTGGAAGAACATATTGTCCATTGTCTACTGTACATGATGGAGGAACATATTGTCTGTAGTCTACTGTACATGGTGGAGGAACATATTGTCTGTAGTCTACTGTACATGGTGGAGTAACATATTGTCTGTAGTCTACTATACATGGTGGAGTTACATATTGTCTGTATTCTACTGTACATGGTGGAGGAACATATTGTCTGTAGTCTACTATACATGATGGAGGCACATATTGGCTGTAGTCTACTGTACATGATGGAGGAACATATTGTCTGTTGACTACTGTACATGGTGGAGGACCATATTGTCAATAGTCTACTGTACATGATGGAGGAACATATTGTCTGTTACCTACTGTACATGGTGGAGGAACATATTGTTTGTAGTCTACTGTACATGGTGGAGGAAAACATTGTCTGTTGCCTACTGTTCATGATGGAGGAACATATTGTCTGTAGCCTACTGTACATGGTGGATGAACATATTGTCAGTAGTCTACTGTACATGATGGAGGAACATATTGTCAGTAGTCCACAGTACATGATGGAGGAACACATTGTCTGTAGTCTACTGTACATGATGGAGGAACATATTGCCTGTATTCTACTGTACATGGTGGAGGAACATATTGTCTGTATTCTACTGTACATGGTGGAGGAACATATTGTCTGTAGTCTACCGTACAAGGTGGAGGAACATATTGTCAGTATTCTACTGTACATGGTGGAGGAACAAATTGGCTGTAGTCTACTGTACACGGTGGAGGAACATAGTCTGTAGTCTACTGTACATGGTGGAGGAACATATTGTCTGTAGTGTACTGTACATGGTGGAGTAACATATTGTCTGTAGTCTACTATACATGGTGGAGTTACATATTGTCTGTATTCTACTGTACATGGTGGAGGAACATATTGTCTGTAGTCTACTATACATGGTGGAGTTACATATTGTCTGTATTCTACTGTACATGTTGGAGGCACATATTGGCTGTAGTCTACTGTACATGGTGGAGGAACATATTGTCTGTTGACTACTGTAAATGGTTTAGTAACACATTGTCTGTAGTCTACTGTACACGGTGGAGGACCATTTTGTCTGTAGTCTTCTGTACATGATGGAGGAACATATTGTCTGTTGCCTACTGTACATGGTGGAGGACCATATTGTCAATAGTCTACTGTACATGATGGAGGAACATATTGTCTGTTGCCTACTGTACATGGTGGAGGAACATATTGTTTGTAGTCTACTGTACATGGTGGAGGAAAATATTGTCTGTAGTCTACTGTACATGGTGGAAGAACATATTGTCTTTAGTGTAGTGTACATGGTGGAGGAACATATTGTCTGTAGTCTACTGTACATGGTGGAGGAACATATTGTCTGTAGTCTACTGTACATGGTGGAGGAACATATTGTCTGTAGTCTTCTGTACATGGTGGAAGAACATATTGTCTGTAGTCTACTGAACATGGTGGAGGAACAAATTGGCTGTAGTGTAGTGTACATGGTGGAGGAACATATTGTCTTTAGTGTAGTGTACATGGTGGAGGAACGTATTGTCTGTAGTCTACTGAACATGGTGCAGGAACATATTGTCTGTATTCTACTGTACACGGTGGAGGAACATATTGTCTGTAGTCTACTGTACATTGTGGAAGAACATATTGTCTGTAGTCTTCTGTACATGGTGGAAGAACATATTGTCTTTAGTGTAGTGTACATGGTTGAGCAACATATTGTCTGTAGTCTTCTGTACATGGTGGAAGAACATATTGTCTGTAGCCTACTGTACATGGTGGAGGAACATATTGTCTGTAGTCTACTGTACATGGTGGATGAACATATTGTCTGGCTGTAGCCTACTGTACATGGTGGAGGAACATATTGTCTGTAGTCTACTGTACATGATGGAGGAACATATTGTCAGTAGTCTACTATACATGGTGGAGTTTCATATTGTCTGTATTCTACTGTACATGATGGAGGCACATATTGTCTGTAGTCTACTGTACATGATGGAGGAACATATTGTCAGTAGTCTACTATACATGGTGGAGGTACATATTGTCTGTAGTCTACTGTACATGGTGGAAGAACATATTGTCCATTGTCTACTGTACATGATGGAGGAACATATTGTCTGTAGTCTACTGTACATGGTGGAGGAACATATTGTCTGTAGTCTACTGTACATGGTGGAGTAACATATTGTCTGTAGTCTACTATACATGGTGGAGTTACATATTGTCTGTATTCTACTGTACATGTTGGAGGCACATATTGGCTGTAGTCTACTGTACATGATGGAGGAACATATTGTCTGTTGACTACTGTACATGGTGGAGGACCATATTGTCAATAGTCTACTGTACATGATGGAGGAACATATTGTCTGTTACCTACTGTACATGGTGGAGGAACATATTGTTTGTAGTCTACTGTACATGGTGGAGGAAAACATTGTCTGTTGCCTACTGTGCATGATGGAGGAACATATTGTCAGTAATCTACTGTACATGGTGGAGGAACATATTGGCTGCAGTCTACTGGACATAGTGGAAGAACATATTGTCTGTAGTCTACTGTACATGGTTGAGGAACATATTGTCAGTAGTCTTCTGTACATGGTGGAGGAACATATTGTCTGTAGTCTACTGTACATGATGGGGGAACAAATTGTCTTTAGTGTAGTGTACATGGTGGAGGAACATGTTGTCAGTAGTCTACTGTACGTGGTGGATGAACATATTGTCAGTAGTCTACTGTACATGATGGAGGAATATATTGTCAGTAGTCCACAGTACATGATGGAGGAACATATTGTCAGTAGTCTACTGTACATGGTGGAGGAACATATTGTCCGTAGTCTACTGTACATGATGGAGGAACATATTGCCTGTATTCTACTGTACATGGTGGAGGAACATATTGTCTGTATTCTACTGTACATGGTGGAGGAACATATTGTCTGTAGTCTACCGTACAAGGTGGAGGAACATATTGTCAGTATTCTACTGTACATGGTGGAGGAACAAATTGGCTGTAGTCTACTGTACACGGTGGAGGAACATAGTCTGTAGTCTACTGTACATGGTGGAGAAACATATTGTCTGTAGTGTACTGTACATGGTGGAGTAACATATTGTCTGTAGTCTACTATACATGGTGGAGTTACATATTGTCTGTATTCTACTGTACATGGTGGAGGAACATATTGTCTGTAGTCTACTATACATGGTGGAGTTACATATTGTCTGTATTCTACTGTACATGTTGGAGGCACATATTGGCTGTAGTCTACTGTACATGATGGAGGAACATATTGTCTGTTGACTACTGTAAATGGTTTAGGAACACATTGTCTGTAGTCTACTGTACACGGTGGAGGACCATATTGTCTGTAGTCTTCTGTACATGATGGAGGAACATATTGTCTGTTGCCTACTGTACATGGTGGAGGACCATATTGTCAATAGTCTACTGTACATGATGGAGGAACATATTGTCTGTTGCCTACTGTACATGGTGGAGGAACATATTGTTTGTAGTCTACTGTACATGGTGGAGGAAAATATTGTCTGTAGTCTACTGTACATGGTGGAAGAACATATTGTCTTTAGTGTAGTGTACATGGTGGAGGAACATATTGTCTGTAGTCTACTGTACATGGTTGAGGAACATATTGTCTGTAGTCTACTGTACATGGTGGAGGAACATATTGTCTGTAGTCTTCTGTACATGGTGGAAGAACATATTGTCTGTAGTCTACTGAACATGGTGGAGGAACAAATTGGCTGTAGTGTAGTGTACATGGTGGAGGAACATATTGTCTTTAGTGTAGTGTACATGGTGGAGGAACGTATTGTCTGTAGTCTACTGAACATGGTGCAGGAACATATTGTCTGTATTCTACTGTACACGGTGGAGGAACATATTGTCTGTAGTCTACTGTACATTGTGGAAGAACATATTGTCTGTAGTCTTCTGTACATGGTGGAAGAACATATTGTCTTTAGTGTAGTGTACATGGTTGAGGAACACATTGTCTGTAGTCTTCTGTACATGGTGGAAGAACATATTGTCTGTAGCCTACTGTACATGGTGGAGGAACATATTGTCTGTAGTCTACTGTACATGGTGGATGAACATATTGTCTGGCTGTAGCCTACTGTACATGGTGGAGGAACATATTGTCTGTAGTCTACTGTACATGATGGAGGAACATATTGTCAGTAGTCTACTGTACATGATGGAGGAACATATTGTCTGTAGTCTACTGTACATGGTGGAGGAACATATTGTCCGTAGTCTACTGTACATGATGGAGGAACATATTGCCTGTATTCTACTGTACATGGTGGAGGAACATATTGTCTGTATTCTACTGTACATGGTGGAGGAACATATTGTCTGTAGCCTACTGTACATGATGGAGGAACATATTGTCTGTAGTCTACCGTACACGGTGGAGGAACATATTGTCAGTAGTCTACTGAACATGGTGGAGGAACAAATTGGCTGTAGTGTACTGTACATGGTCAAGGAACATAGTCTGTAGTCTACTGTACATGGTGGAGGAACATATTGTCTGTAGTCTACTGTACATGATGGAGTAACATATTGTCTGTAGTCTACTATACATGGTGGAGTTACATATTGTCTGTATTCTACTGTACATGTTGGAATGCACATATTGGCTGTAGTCTACTGTACATGATGGAGGAACATATTGTCTGTTGACTACTGTAAATGGTTTAGGAACACATTGTCTGTAGTCTACTGTACATGGTGGAGGAACATATTGTCTGTTGCCTACTGTACATGGTGGAGGAACATATTGTTTGTAGTCTACTG
Source organism: Salmo salar (assembly GCF_965601325.2). Taxonomy (NCBI): domain Eukaryota; kingdom Metazoa; phylum Chordata; class Actinopteri; order Salmoniformes; family Salmonidae; genus Salmo; species Salmo salar. The sequence goes on from NC_138301.1 coordinate 14,290,785, forward strand.
TACATGGTGGAGGAACATATTGTCAGTAGTCTTTTGTACTTGGTGGAAGAACATATTGTCTGTAGTGTAGTGTACATGGTGGAGGAACATATTGTCTGTAATCTACTGTACATGGTGGTGGAACATATTGTCTGTATTCTACTGTACATGGAGGAACATATTGTCTGTAGTCTACTGTACATGGTGGAGGAACATATTGTCTGTAGTCTACTGTACATGGTGCAGGAACATATGGTCTGTATTCTACTGTACATGGTGGAGGAACATATTGTCTGTAGTCTACTGTACATCGTGGAGGAACATATTGTCTGTAGTCTACAGTACATGGTGGAGTAACATTTTGTCTGTAGTCAACTATACATGGTGGAGTTACACATTGTCTGAAGTCTTCTGTACATGCAGGATGAACAAATTCGCTGTAGTCTACAGTACATGGTGGAGTAACATATTGTCTGTAGTCTACTGTACATGGTGGAGGAACATATTGTCTGTAGTCTACTGTACATGGTGGAGTAACATTTTGTCTGTAGTCTACTATACATGGTGGAGTTACATATTATCTGTTATCTACTGTACATGGTGGAGGAACATATTGTCTGCATTCTACTGTACATGATGGAGGAACATATTGTCTGTAGTCTACTGTACATGGTGGAGGAACATATTCTTAAGCCTACTGTACGTGGTGGAGGAACATACTGTCTGTAGTGTACTGTACATGATGGAGGAACATATTGTCTGTTGCCTACTGTACATGGTGGAGGAACATATTGTCAGTAGTCTACTGAACATGGTGCAGGAACATATTGTCTGTATTCTACTGTACACGGTGGAGGAACATATTGTCTGTAGTCTACTGTACATTGTGGAAGAACATATTGTCTGTAGTCTTCTGTACACGGTGGAAGAACATATTGTCTTTAGTGTAGTGTACATGGTGGAGGAACATATTGTCTGTAGTCTTCTGAACATGGTGGAAGAACATTATTGTCTGTAGTCTACTGTACATGGTGGAGGAACATATTGTCAGTAGTCTACTGTACATGGTGGGGGAACATATTGTCTGGCTGTAGCCTACTGTACATGGTGGAGGAACATATTGTCTGTAGTCTACTGTACATGGTGGAGGAACATATTGTCTGTAGTCTACTGTACATGATGGAGGAACATATTGTCTGTAGTGTACTGTACATGATGGAGGAACATATTGTCTGTTGCCTACTGTACATGGTGGAGGAACATATTGTCCGTAGTCTACTGTACATGATGGAGGAACATATTGCCTGTATTCTACTGTACATGGTGGAGGAACATATTATCTGTAGTCTACTGTACATGGTGGAGTAACATTTTGTCTGTAGTCTACTATACATGGTGGAGTTACATATTATCTGTTATCTACTGTACATGGTGGAGGAACATATTGTCTGCATTCTACTGTACATGTTGGAGGCACATATTGTCTGTAGTCTACTGTTTACGGTGGAGGAACACATTGTCTGAAGTCTACTGTACATGATGGAGGAACATATTGTCTGTAGTCTACTGTTTACGGTGGAGGAACACATTGTCTGAAGTCTACTGTACATGATGGAGGAACATATTGTCTGTAGTCTACTGTACATGATGGAGGAACATATTGTCTGTAGTCTACTGTACATGGTGGAGGAACATATTCTTAAGCCTACTGTACGTGGTGGAGGAATATACTGTCTGTAGTGTACTGTACATGATGGAGGAACATATTGTCTGTTGCCTACTGTACATGGTGGAGGAACATATTGTCTGTAGTCTACTGTACATGGTGGAGGAACATATTGTCAGTAGTCCTTTGTACATGGTGGAGGAACATATTGTCTGTAGTCTACTGTACATGGTGGAGGCACATATTGTCTGTAGTCTACTGTTTACGGTGGAGGAACACATTGTCTGAAGTCTACTGTACATGATGGAGGAACATATTGTCTGTAGTCTACTGTACATGATGGAGGAACATATTGTCTGTAGTCTACTGTACATGGTGGAGGAACATATTCTTAAGCCTACTGTACGTGGTGGAGGAATATACTGTCTGTAGTGTACTGTACATGATGGAGGAACATATTGTCTGTTGCCTACTGTACATGGTGGAGGAACATATTGTCTGTAGTCTACTGTACATGGTGGAGGAACATATTGTCAGTAGTCCTTTGTACATGGTGGAGGAACATATTGTCTGTATTCTACTCACATGGTGGAGGAACATATTGTCTGTAGTCTACTATACATGGTGGAGTTACATATTGTCTGTATTCTACTGTACATGTTGGAGGCACATATTGTCTGTAGTCTACTGTACACGGTGGAGGAACAGATTGTCTGTAGTCTACTATACATGGTGGAGTTACCTATTGTCTGTAGTCTACTGTACATGATGGAGGAACGTATTGTCTGTAGTCTACTATACATGGTGGAGGAACATATTGTCTGTAGCCTACTGTACACGGTGGAGGAACATATTGTCTGTAGTCTACTATACATGGTGGAGGAACATATTGGCTGTAGTCTACTGTACGTGGTGGAGGAACATATTGTCTGGAGTGTACTGTACATGATGGAGGAACATATTGTCTGTTGCCTACTGTAGATGGTGGAGAAACATATTGTCTGAAGTGTACTGTACATGGTGGAGGAACATATTGTCTGTAGTCTACTGTACATGGTTGAGGAACATATTGTCAGTAGTCTTCTGTACATGCTGGAAGAACATATTGTCTGTAGTGTAGTGTACATGGTGGAGGAACATATTGTGTGTAGCCTTCTGTACATGGTGGAGGAACATATTGTCAGTAGTCTACTGAACATGGTGGAGGAACATACTGTCTATAGTCTACTGTACAAGGTGGAGGAACATATTGTCAGTAGTCTACTGTACATGGTGCAGGAACATATTGTTTGTAGTCTACTGTACATGTTGGAGGAACATATTGTCAGTAGTCTACTATACATGGTGGAGGAACATACTGTCTATAGTCTACTGTACAAGGTGGAGGAACATATTGTCAGTAGTCTTCTGTACATGCAGGATGAACAAATTCGCTGTAGTCTACAGTACATGGTGGAGTAACATATTGTCTGTAGTCTACTGTACATGGTGGAGGAACATAGTCTGTAGTCTACTGTACATGGTGGAGGAACATATTGTCTGTAGTCTACTGTACATGGTGGAGTAACATTTTGTCTGTAGTCTACTATACATGGTGGAGTTACATATTGTCTGTTATCTACTGTACATGGTGGAGGAACATATTGTCTGCATTCTACTGTACATGTTGGAGGCACATATTGTCTGTAGTCTACTGTTTACGGAGGAGGAACACATTGTCTGAAGTCTACTGTACATGATGGAGGAACATATTGTCTGTAGTCTACTGTACATGGTGGAGGAACATATTGTCTGTAGTCTACTGTACATGGTGGAGGAACATATTCTTAAGCCTACTGTACGTGGTGGAGGAACATACTGTCTGTAGTGTACTGTACATGATGGAGGAACATATTGTCTGTTGCCTACTGTACATGGTGGAGGAACATATTGTCTGTAGTCTACTGTACATGGTGGAGGAACATATTGTCAGTAGTCCTTTGTACATGGTGGAGGAACATATTGTCTGTATTCTACTGTACATGGTGGAGGAACATATTGTCTGTAGTCTACTATACATGGTGGAGTTACATATTGTCTGTATTCTACTGTACATGTTGGAGGCACATATTGTCTGTAGTCTACTGTACACGGTGGAGGAACATATTGTCTATAGTCTACTATACATGGTGGAGTTACATATTGTCTGTAGTCTACTGTACATGATGGAGGAACATATTGTCTGTAGTCTACTATACATGGTGGAGGAACATATTGTCTGTAGCCTACTGTACACGGTGGAGGAACATATTGTCTGTAGTCTACTATACATGGTGGAGGAACATATTGTCTGTAGTCTACTGTACGTGGTGGAGGAACATATTGTCTGGAGTGTACTGTACATGATGGAGGAACATATTGTCTGTTGCCTACTGTACATGGTGGAGAAACATATTGTTTGTATTCTACTGTACATGGTGGAGGAACATATTGTGTGTAGCCTACTGTACATGGTGGAGTTACATATTGTCTGTAGTCTACTGTACATGGTGGAGGAACATATTGTCAGTAGTCTACTGAACATGGTGGAGGAACATACTGTCTATAGTCTACTGTACAAGGTGGAGGAACATATTGTCAGTAGTCTTCTGTACATGCAGGATGAACAAATTCGCTGTAGTCTACAGTACATGGTGGAGTAACATATTGTCTGTAGTCTACTGTACATGGTGGAGGAACATAGTCTGTAGTCTACTGTACATGGTGGAGGAACATATTGTCTGTAGTCTACTGTACATGGTGGAGTAACATTTTGTCTGTAGTCTACTATACATGGTGGAGTTACATATTGTCTGTTATCTACTGTACATGGTGGAGGAACATATTGTCTGCATTCTACTGTACATGTTGGAGGCACATATTGTCTGTAGTCTACTGTTTACGGAGGAGGAACACATTGTCTGAAGTCTACTGTACATGATGGAGGAACATATTGTCTGTAGTCTACTGTACATGGTGGAGGAACATATTGTCTGTAGTCTACTGTACATGGTGGAGGAACATATTCTTAAGCCTACTGTACGTGGTGGAGGAACATACTGTCTGTAGTGTACTGTACATGATGGAGGAACATATTGTCTGTTGCCTACTGTACATGGTGGAGGAACATATTGTCTGTAGTCTACTGTACATGGTGGAGGAACATATTGTCAGTAGTCCTTTGTACATGGTGGAGGAACATATTGTCTGTATTCTACTGTACATGGTGGAGGAACATATTGTCTGTAGTCTACTATACATGGTGGAGTTACATATTGTCTGTATTCTACTGTACATGGTGGAGGAACATATTGTCTGTAGTCTACTGTACATCGTGGAGGAACATATTGTCTGTAGTCTACTGTACATGGTGGAGGAACATAGTCTGTAGTCTACTATACATGGTGGAGGAACATATTGTCTGTAGTCTACTGTACATGGTGGAGTAACATTTTGTCTGTAGTCTACTATACATGGTGGAGTTACATATTATCTGTTATCTACTGTACATGGTGGAGGAACATATTGTCTGCATTCTACTGTACATGTTGGAGGCACATATTGTCTGTAGTCTACTGTTTACGGTGGAGGAACACATTGTCTGAAGTCTACTGTACATGATGGAGGAACATATTGTCTGTAGTCTACTGTACATGATGGAGGAACATATTGTCTGTAGTCTACTGTACATGGTGGAGGAACATATTCTTAAGCCTACTGTACGTGGTGGAGGAATATACTGTCTGTAGTGTACTGTACATGATGGAGGAACATATTGTCTGTTGCCTACTGTACATGGTGGAGGAACATATTGTCTGTAGTCTACTGTACATGGTGGAGGAACATATTGTCAGTAGTCCTTTGTACATGGTGGAGGAACATATTGTCTGTATTCTACTCACATGGTGGAGGAACATATTGTCTGTAGTCTACTATACATGGTGGAGTTACATATTGTCTGTATTCTACTGTACATGTTGGAGGCACATATTGTCTGTAGTCTACTGTACACGGTGGAGGAACAGATTGTCTGTAGTCTACTATACATGGTGGAGTTACCTATTGTCTGTAGTCTACTGTACATGATGGAGGAACATATTGTCTGTAGTCTACTATACATGGTGGAGGAACATATTGTCTGTAGCCTACTGTACACGGTGGAGGAACATATTGTCTGTAGTCTACTATACATGGTGGAGGAACATATTGTCTGTAGTCTACTGTACGTGGTGGAGGAACATATTGTCTGGAGTGTACTGTACATGATGGAGGAACATATTGTCTGTTGCCTACTGTACATGGTGGAGGAACATATTGTCTGTAGTCTACTGTACATGGTGGAGGAACATATTGTCAGTAGTCCTTTGTACATGGTGGAGGAACATATTGTCTGTATTCTACTGTACATGGTGGAGGAACATATTGTCTGTAGTCTACTATACATGGTGGAGTTACATATTGTCTGTATTCTACTGTACATGGTGGAGGAACATATTGTCTGTAGTCTACTGTACATCGTGGAGGAACATATTGTCTGTAGTCTACTGTACATGGTGGAGGAACATAGTCTGTAGTCTACTATACATGGTGGAGGAACATATTGTCTGTAGTCTACTGTACATGGTGGAGTAACATTTTGTCTGTAGTCTACTATACATGGTGGAGTTACATATTATCTGTTATCTACTGTACATGGTGGAGGAACATATTGTCTGCATTCTACTGTACATGTTGGAGGCACATATTGTCTGTAGTCTACTGTTTACGGTGGAGGAACACATTGTCTGAAGTCTACTGTACATGATGGAGGAACATATTGTCTGTAGTCTACTGTACATGATGGAGGAACATATTGTCTGTAGTCTACTGTACATGGTGGAGGAACATATTCTTAAGCCTACTGTACGTGGTGGAGGAATATACTGTCTGTAGTGTACTGTACATGATGGAGGAACATATTGTCTGTTGCCTACTGTACATGGTGGAGGAACATATTGTCTGTAGTCTACTGTACATGGTGGAGGAACATATTGTCAGTAGTCCTTTGTACATGGTGGAGGAACATATTGTCTGTATTCTACTCACATGGTGGAGGAACATATTGTCTGTAGTCTACTATACATGGTGGAGTTACATATTGTCTGTATTCTACTGTACATGTTGGAGGCACATATTGTCTGTAGTCTACTGTACACGGTGGAGGAACAGATTGTCTGTAGTCTACTATACATGGTGGAGTTACCTATTGTCTGTAGTCTACTGTACATGATGGAGGAACATATTGTCTGTAGTCTACTATACATGGTGGAGGAACATATTGTCTGTAGCCTACTGTACACGGTGGAGGAACATATTGTCTGTAGTCTACTATACATGGTGGAGGAACATATTGTCTGTAGTCTACTGTACGTGGTGGAGGAACATATTGTCTGGAGTGTACTGTACATGATGGAGGAACATATTGTCTGTTGCCTACTGTAGATGGTGGAGAAACATATTGTCTGAAGTGTACTGTACATGGTGGAGGAACATATTGTCTGTAGTCTACTGTACATGGTTGAGGAACATATTGTCAGTAGTCTTCTGTACATGCTGGAAGAACATATTGTCTGTAGTGTAGTGTACATGGTGGAGGAACATATTGTGTGTAGCCTTCTGTACATGGTGGAGGAACATATTGTCAGTAGTCTACTGAACATGGTGGAGGAACATACTGTCTATAGTCTACTGTACAAGGTGGAGGAACATATTGTCAGTAGTCTACTGTACATGGTGCAGGAACATATTGTTTGTATTCTACTGTACATGGTGGAGGAACATATTGTGTGTAGCCTACTGTACATGGTGGAGTTACATATTGTCTTTAGTCTACTGTACATGGTGGAGGAACATATTGTCAGTAGTCTACTGAACATGGTGGAGGAACATACTGTCTATAGTCTACTGTACAAGGTGGAGGAACATATTGTCAGTAGTCTTCTGTACATGCAGGATGAACAAATTCGCTGTAGTCTACAGTACATGGTGGAGTAACATATTGTCTGTAGTCTACTGTACATGGTGGAGGAACATAGTCTGTAGTCTACTGTACATGGTGGAGGAACATATTGTCTGTAGTCTACTGTACATGGTGGAGTAACATTTTGTCTGTAGTCTACTATACATGGTGGAGTTACATATTGTCTGTTATCTACTGTACATGGTGGAGGAACATATTGTCTGCATTCTACTGTACATGTTGGAGGCACATATTGTCTGTAGTCTACTGTTTACGGAGGAGGAACACATTGTCTGAAGTCTACTGTACATGATGGAGGAACATATTGTCTGTAGTCTACTGTACATGGTGGAGGAACATATTGTCAGTAGTCCTTTGTACATGGTGGAGGAACATATTGTCTGTATTCTACTGTACATGGTGGAGGAACATATTGTCTGTAGTCTACTATACATGGTGGAGTTACATATTGTCTGTATTCTACTGTACATGGTGGAGGAACATATTGTCTGTAGTCTACTGTACATCGTGGAGGAACATATTGTCTGTAGTCTACTGTACATGGTGGAGGAACATAGTCTGTAGTCTACTATACATGGTGGAGGAACATATTGTCTGTAGTCTACTGTACATGGTGGAGTAACATTTTGTCTGTAGTCTACTATACATGGTGGAGTTACATATTATCTGTTATCTACTGTACATGGTGGAGGAACATATTGTCTGCATTCTACTGTACATGTTGGAGGCACATATTGTCTGTAGTCTACTGTTTACGGTGGAGGAACACATTGTCTGAAGTCTACTGTACATGATGGAGGAACATATTGTCTGTAGTCTACTGTACATGATGGAGGAACATATTGTCTGTAGTCTACTGTACATGGTGGAGGAACATATTCTTAAGCCTACTGTACGTGGTGGAGGAATATACTGTCTGTAGTGTACTGTACATGATGGAGGAACATATTGTCTGTTGCCTACTGTACATGGTGGAGGAACATATTGTCTGTAGTCTACTGTACATGGTGGAGGAACATATTGTCAGTAGTCCTTTGTACATGGTGGAGGAACATATTGTCTGTATTCTACTCACATGGTGGAGGAACATATTGTCTGTAGTCTACTATACATGGTGGAGTTACATATTGTCTGTATTCTACTGTACATGTTGGAGGCACATATTGTCTGTAGTCTACTGTACACGGTGGAGGAACAGATTGTCTGTAGTCTACTATACATTATGGAGTTACCTATTGTCTGTAGTCTACTGTACATGATGGAGGAACATATTGTCTGTAGTCTACTATACATGGTGGAGGAACATATTGTCTGTAGCCTACTGTACACGGTGGAGGAACATATTGTCTGTAGTCTACTATACATGGTGGAGGAACATATTGTCTGTAGTCTACTGAACGTGGTGGAGGAACATATTGTCTGGAGTGTACTGTACATGATGGAGGAACATATTGTCTGTTGCCTACTGTAGATGGTGGAGAAACATATTGTCTGAAGTGTACTGTACATGGTGGAGGAACATATTGTCTGTAGTCTACTGTACATGGTGCAGGAACATATTGTTTGTATTCTACTGTACATGGTGGAGGAACATATTGTGTGTAGCCTACTGTACATGGTGGAGTTACATATTGTCTTTAGTCTACTGTACATGGTGGAGGAACATATTGTCAGTAGTCTACTGAACATGGTGGAGGAACATACTGTCTATAGTCTACTGTACAAGGTGGAGGAACATATTGTCAGTAGTCTTCTGTACATGCAGGATGAACAAATTCGCTGTAGTCTACAGTACATGGTGGAGTAACATATTGTCTGTAGTCTACTGTACATGGTGGAGGAACATAGTCTGTAGTCTACTGTACATGGTGGAGGAACATATTGTCTGTAGTCTACTGTACATGGTGGAGTAACATTTTGTCTGTAGTCTACTATACATGGTGGAGTTACATATTGTCTGTTATCTACTGTACATGGTGGAGGAACATATTGTCTGCATTCTACTGTACATGTTGGAGGCACATATTGTCTGTAGTCTACTGTTTACGGAGGAGGAACACATTGTCTGAAGTCTACTGTACATGATGGAGGAACATATTGTTTGTAGTCTACTGTACATGGTGGAGGAACATATTGTCTGTAGTCTACTGTACATGGTGGAGGAACATATTCTTAAGCCTACTGTACGTGGTGGAGGAACATACTGTCTGTAGTGTACTGTACATGATGGAGGAACATATTGTCTGTTGCCTACTGCACATGGTGGAGGAACATATTGTCTGTAGTCTACTGTACATGGTGGAGGAACATATTGTCAGTAGTCCTTTGTACATGGTGGAGGAACATATTGTCTGTATTCTACTGTACATGGTGGAGGAACATATTGTCTGTAGTCTACTATACATGGTGGAGTTACATATTGTCTGTATTCTACTGTACATGTTGGAGGCACATATTGTCTGTAGTCTACTGTACACGGTGGAGGAACAGATTGTCTGTAGTCTACTATACATGGTGGAGTTACATATTGTCTGTAGTCTACTGTACATGATGGAGGAACATATTGTCTGTAGTCTACTATACATGGTGGAGGAACATATTGTCTGTAGCCTACTGTACACGGTGGAGGAACATATTGTCTGTAGTCTACTATACATGGTGGAGGAACATATTGTCTGTAGTCTACTGTACGTGGTGGAGGAACATATTGTCTGGAGTGTACTGTACATGATGGAGGAACATATTGTCTGTTGCCTACTGTACATGGTGGAGAAACATATTGTCTGAAGTGTACTGTACATGGTGGAGGAACATATTGTCTGTAGTCTACTGTACATGGTTGAGGAACATATTGTCAGTAGTCTTCTGTACATGCTGGAAGAACATATTGTCTGTAGTGTAGTGTACATGGTGGAGGAACATATTGTGTGTAGCCTTCTGTACATGGTGGAGGAACATATTGTCAGTAGTCTACTGAACATGGTGGAGGAACATACTGTCTATAGTCTACTGTACAAGGTGGAGGAACATATTGTCAGTAGTCTACTGTACATGGTGCAGGAACATATTGTTTGTATTCTACTGTACATGGTGGAGGAACATATTGTGTGTAGCCTACTGTACATGGTGGAGTTACATATTGTCTTTAGTCTACTGTACATGGTGGAGGAACATATTGTCAGTAGTCTACTGAACATGGTGGAGGAACATACTGTCTATAGTCTACTGTACAAGGTGGAGGAACATATTGTCAGTAGTCTTCTGTACATGCAGGATGAACAAATTCGCTGTAGTCTACAGTACATGGTGGAGTAACATATTGTCTGTAGTCTACTGTACATGGTGGAGGAACATAGTCTGTAGTCTACTGTACATGGTGGAGGAACATATTGTCTGTAGTCTACTGTACATGGTGGAGTAACATTTTGTCTGTAGTCTACTATACATGGTGGAGTTACATATTGTCTGTTATCTACTGTACATGGTGGAGGAACATATTGTCTGCATTCTACTGTACATGTTGGAGGCACATATTGTCTGTAGTCTACTGTTTACGGAGGAGGAACACATTGTCTGAAGTCTACTGTACATGATGGAGGACCATATTGTCTGTAGTCTACTGTACATGGTGGAGGAACATATTGTCTGTAGTCTACTGTACATGGTGGAGGAACATATTCTTAAGCCTACTGTACGTGGTGGAGGAACATACTGTCTGTAGTGTACTGTACATGATGGAGAAACATATTGTCTGTTGCCTACTGTACATGGTGGAGGAACATATTGTCTGTAGTCTACTGTACATGGTGGAGGAACATATTGTCAGTAGTCCTTTGTACATGGTGGAGGAACATATTGTCTGTATTCTACTGTACATGGTGGAGGAACATATTGTCTGTAGTCTACTATACATGGTGGAGTTACATATTGTCTGTATTCTACTGTACATGTTGGAGGCACATATTGTCTGTAGTCTACTGTACACGGTGGAGGAACATATTGTCTGTAGTCTACTATACATGGTGGAGTTACATATTGTCTGTAGTCTACTGTACATGATGGAGGAACATATTGTCTGTAGTCTACTATACATGGTGGAGGAACATATTGTCTGTAGCCTACTGTACACGGTGGAGGAACATATTGTCTGTAGTCTACTATACATGGTGGAGGAACATATTGTCTGTAGTCTACTGTACGTGGTGGAGGAACATATTGTCTGGAGTGTACTGTACATGATGGAGGAACATATTGTCTGTTGCCTACTGTACATGGTGGAGAAACATATTGTCTGAAGTGTACTGTACATGGTGGAGGAACATATTGTCTGTAGTCTACTGTACATGGTTGAGGAACATATTGTCAGTAGTCTTCTGTACATGCTGGAAGAACATATTGTCTGTAGTGTAGTGTACATGGTGGAGGAACATATTGTGTGTGGCCTTCTGTACATGGTGGAGGAACATATTGTCAGTAGTCTACTGAACATGGTGGAGGAACATACTTTCTATAGTCTACTGTACAAGGTGGAGGAACATATTGTCAGTAGTCTACTATACATGGTGCAGGAACATATTGTTTGTATTCTACTGTACATGGTGGAGGAACATATTGTGTGTAGCCTACTGTACATGGTGGAGTTACATATTGTCTGTAGTCTACTGTACATGGTGGAGGAACATATTGTCAGTAGTCTACTGAACATGGTGGAGGAACATACTGTCTATAGTCTACTGTACAAGGTGGAGGAACATATTGTCAGTAGTCTTCTGTACATGCAGGATGAACAAATTCGCTGTAGTCTACAGTACATGGTGGAGGAACATATTGTCTGTTGCCTACTGTACATGGTGGAGGAACATATTGTCTGTAGTCTACTGTACATGGTGGAGGAACATATTGTCAGTAGTCCTTTGTACATGGTGGAGGAACATATTGTCTGTATTCTACTGTACATGGTGGAGTTACATATTGTCTGTTATCTACAGTACATGGTGGAGGAACATATTGTCTGCATTCTACTGTACATGTTGGAGGCACATATTGTCTGTAGTCTACTGTTTACGGAGGAGGAACACATTGTCTGAAGTCTACTGTACATGATGGAGGAACATATTGTCTGTAGTCTACTGTACATGGTGGAGGAACATATTGTCTGTAGTCTACTGTACATGGTGGAGGAACATATTCTTAAGCCTACTGTACGTGGTGGAGGAACATACTGTCTGTAGTGTCCTGTACATGATGGAGGAACATATTGTCTGTTGCCTACTGTACATGGTGGAGGAACATATTGTCTGTAGTCTACTGTACATGGTGGAGGAACATATTGTCAGTAGTCCTTTGTACATGGTGGAGAAACATATTGTCTGTATTCTACTGTACATGGTGGAGGAACATATTGTCTGTAGTCTACTATACATGGTGGAGTTACATATTGTCTGTAGTCTACTATACATGGTGGAGTTACATATTGTCTGTAGTCTACTGTACATGAGGGAGGAACATATTGTCTGTAGTCTACTATACATGGTGGAGGAACATATTGTCTGTAGCCTACTGTACACGGTGGAGGAACATATTGTCTGTAGTCTACTATACATGGTGGAGGAACATATTGTCTGTAGTCTACTGTACGTGGTGGAGGAACATATTGTCTGGAGTGTACTGTACATGATGGAGGAACATATTGTCTGTTGCCTACTGTACATGGTGGAGAAACATATTGTCTGAAGTGTACTGTACATGGTGGAGGAACATATTGTCTGTAGTCTACTGTACATGGTTGAGGAACATATTGTCAGTAGTCTTCTGTACATGCTGGAAGAACATATTGTCTGTAGTGTAGTGTACATGGTGGAGGAACATATTGTCTGTAGTCTTCTGTACATGGTGCAGGAACATATTGTTTGTATTCTAATGTACATTGTAGAAGAACATATTGTCTGTAGTCTACTGTACATGGTGGAGGAACATATTGTCTGTAGTCTACTATACATGGTGGAGTTACATATTGTCTGTATTCTACTGTACATGGTGGAGGAACATATTGTCTGTAGTCTACTGTACATCGTGGAGGAACATATTGTCTGTAGTCTACTGTACATGGTGGAGGAACATAGTCTGTAGTCTACTATACATGGTGGAGGAACATATTGTCTGTAGTCTACTGTACATGGTGGAGTAACATTTTGTCTGTAGTCTTCTGTACATGCTGGAAGAACATATTGTCTGTAGTGTAGTGTACATGGTGGAGGAACATATTGTCTGTAGTCTTCTGTACATGGTGCAGGAACATATTGTTTGTATTCTAATGTACATTGTAGAAGAACATATTGTCTGTAGTCTACTGTACATGGTGGAGGAACATATTGTCTGTAGTCTACTATACATGGTGGAGTTACATATTGTCTGTATTCTACTGTACATGGTGGAGGAACATATTGTCTGTAGTCTACTGTACATCGTGGAGGAACATATTGTCTGTAGTCTATTGTACATGGTGGAGGAACATAGTCTGTAGTCTACTATACATGGTGGAGGAACATATTGTCTGTAGTCTACTGTACATGGTGGAGTAACATTTTGTCTGTAGTCTACTATACATGGTGGAGTTACATATTATCTGTTATCTACTGTACATGGTGGAGGAACATATTGTCTGCATTCTACTGTACATGTTGGAGGCACATATTGTCTGTAGTCTACTGTTTACGGTGGAGGAACACATTGTCTGAAGTCTACTGTACATGATGGAGGAACATATTGTCTGTAGTCTACTGTACATGATGGAGGAACATATTGTCTGTAGTCTACTGTACATGGTGGAGGAACATATTCTTAAGCCTACTGTACGTGGTGGAGGAATATACTGTCTGTAGTGTACTGTACATGATGGAGGAACATATTGTCTGTTGCCTACTGTACATGGTGGAGGAACATATTGTCTGTAGTCTACTGTACATGGTGGAGGAACATATTGTCAGTAGTCCTTTGTACATGGTGGAGGAACATATTGTCTGTATTCTACTCACATGGTGGAGGAACATATTGTCTGTTGCCTACTGTACATGGTGGAGGAACATATTGTCTGTAGTCTACTGTACATGGTGGAGTTACATATTGTCTGTATTCTACTGTACATGTTGGAGGCACATATTGTCTGTAGTCTACTGTACACGGTGGAGGAACAGATTGTCTGTAGTCTACTATACATGGTGGAGTTACCTATTGTCTGTAGTCTACTGTACATGATGGAGGAACATATTGTCTGTAGTCTACTATACATGGTGGAGGAACATATTGTCTTTAGCCTACTGTACACGGTGGAGGAACATATTGTCTGTAGTCTACTATACATGGTGGAGGAACATATTGTCTGTAGTCTACTGTACGTGGTGGAGGAACATATTGTCTGGAGTGTACTGTACATGATGGAGGAACATATTGTCTGTTGCCTACTGAACATGGTGGAGAAACATATTGTCTGAAGTGTACTGTACATGGTGGAGGAACATATTGTCTGTAGTCTACTGTACATGGTTGAGGAACATATTGTCAGTAGTCTTCTGTACATGCTGGAAGAACATATTGTCTGTAGTGTAGTGTACATGGTGGAGGAACATATTGTGTGTGGCCTTCTGTACATGGTGGAGGAACATATTGTCAGTAGTCTACTGAACATGGTGGAGGAACATACTGTCTATAGTCTACTGTACAAGGTGGAGGAACATATTGTCAGTAGTCTACTATACATGGTGCAGGAACATATTGTTTGTATTCTACTGTACATGGTGGAGGAACATATTGTGTGTAGCCTGCTGTACATGGTGGAGTTACATATTGTCTGTAGTCTACTGTACATGGTGGAGGAACATATTGTCAGTAGTCTACTGAACATGGTGGAGGAACATACTGTCTATAGTCTACTGTACAAGGTGGAGGAACATATTGTCAGTAGTCTTCTGTACATGCAGGATGAACAAATTCGCTGTAGTCTACAGTACACGGTGGAGGAACATATTGTCTGTAGTCTACTGTACATGGTGGAGGAACATAGTCTGTAGTCTACTGTACATGGTGGAGGAACATATTGTCTGTAGTCTACTGTACATGGTGGAGTAACATTTTGTCTGTAGTCTACTATACATGGTGGAGTTACATATTGTCTGTTATCTACTGTACATGGTGGAGGAACATATTGTCTGCATTCTACTGTACATGTTGGAGGCACATATTGTCTGTAGTCTACTGTTTACGGAGGAGGAACACATTGTCTGAAGTCTACTGTACATGATGGAGGAACATATTGTCTGTAGTCTACTGTACATGGTGGAGGAACATATTGTCTGTAGTCTACTGTACATTGTGGAGGAACATATTCTTAAGCCTACTGTACGTGGTGGAGGAACATAATGTCTGTAGTGTCCTGTACATGATGGAGGAACATATTGTCTGTTGCCTACTGTACATGGTGGAGGAACATATTGTCTGTAGTCTACTGTACATGGTGGTGGAACATATTGTCAGTAGTCCTTTGTACATGGTGGAGGAACATATTGTCTGTATTCTACTGTACATGGTGGAGGAACATATTGTCTGTAGTCTACTATACATGGTGGAGTTACATATTGTCTGTATTCTACTGTACATGTTGGAGGCACATATTGTCTGTAGTCTACTGTACACGGTGGAGGAACATATTGTCTGTAGTCTACTATACATGGTGGAGTTACATATTGTCTGTAGTCTACTGTACATGATGGAGGAACATATTGTCTGTAGTCTACTATACATGGTGGAGGAACATATTGTCTGTAGCCTACTGTACACGGTGGAGGAACATATTGTCTGTAGTCTACTATACATGGTGGATGAACATATTGTCTGTAGTCTACTGTACGTGGTGGAGGAACATATTGTCTGGAGTGTACTGTACATGATGGAGGAACATATTGTCTGTTGCCTACTGTACATGGTGGAGAAACATATTGTCTGAAGTGTACTGTACATGGTGGAGGAACATATTGTCTGTAGTCTACTGTACATGGTTGAGGAACATATTGTCAGTAGTCTTCTGTACATGCTGGAAGAACATATTGTCTGTAGTGTAGTGTGCATGGTGGAGGAACATATTGTCAGTAGTCTACTGAACATGGTGGAGGAACATACTGTCTATAGTCTACTGTACAAGGTGGAGGAACATATTGTCAGTAGTCTACTATACATGGTGCAGGAACATATTGTTTGTATTCTACTGTACATGGTGGAGGAACATATTGTGTGTAGCCTACTGTACATGGTGGAGTTACATATTGTCTGTAGTCTACTGTACATGGTGGAGGAACATATTGTCAGTAGTCTACTGAACATGGTGGAGGAACATACTGTCTATAGTCTACTGTACAAGGTGGAGGAACATATTGTCAGTAGTCTTCTGTACATGCAGGATGAACAAATTCGCTGTAGTCTACAGTACATGGTGGAGGAACATATTGTCTGTTGCCTACTGTACATGGTGGAGGAACATATTGTCTGTAGTCTACTGTACATGGTGGAGGAACATATTGTCAGTAGTCCTTTGTACATGGTGGAGGAACATATTGTCTGTATTCTACTGTACATGGTGGAGTTACATATTGTCTGTTATCTACTGTACATGGTGGAGGAACATATTGTCTGCATTCTACTGTACATGTTGGAGGCACATATTGTCTGTAGTCTACTGTTTACGGAGGAGGAACACATTGTCTGAAGTCTACTGTACATGATGGAGGAACATATTGTCTGTAGTCTACTGTACATGGTGGAGGAACATATTGTCTGTAGTCTACTGTACATGGTGGAGGAACATATTCTTAAGCCTACTGTACGTGGTGGAGGAACATACTGTCTGTAGTGTCCTGTACATGATGGAGGAACATATTGTCTGTTGCCTACTGTACATGGTGGAGGAACATATTGTCTGTAGTCTACTGTACATGGTGGAGGAACATATTGTCAGTAGTCCTTTGTACATGGTGGAGAAACATATTGTCTGTATTCTACTGTACATGGTGGAGGAACATATTGTCTGTAGTCTACTATACATGGTGGAGGAACATATTGTCTGTAGTCTACTGTACATGGTGGAGTTACATATTGTCTGTATTCTACTGTACATGTTGGAGGCACATATTGTCTGTAGTCTACTGTACACGGTGGAGGAACATATTGTCTGTAGTCTACTATACATGGTGGAGTTACATATTGTCTGTAGTCTACTGTACATGATGGAGGAACATATTGTCTGTAGTCTACTATACATGGTGGAGGAACATATTGTCTGTAGTCTACTGTACATGATGGAGGAACATATTGTCTGTAGTCTACTGTACATGGTGGAGGAACATATTGTCTGTAGTCTACTGTACATTGTGGAGGAACATATTCTTAAGCCTACTGTACGTGGTGGAGGAACATAATGTCTGTAGTGTACTGTACATGATGGAGGAACATATTGTCTGTTGCCTACTGTACATGGTGGAGGAACATATTGTCTGTAGTCTACTGTACATGGTGGTGGAACATATTGTCAGTAGTCCTTTGTACATGGTGGAGGAACATATTGTCTGTATTCTACTGTACATGGTGGAGGAACATATTGTCTGTAGTCTACTATACATGGTGGAGTTACATATTGTCTGTATTCTACTGTACATGTTGGAGGCACATATTGTCTGTAGTCTACTGTACACGGTGGAGGAACATATTGTCTGTAGTCTACTATACATGGTGGAGTTACATATTGTCTGTAGTCTACTGTACATGATGGAGGAACATATTGTCTGTAGTCTACTATACATGGTGGAGGAACATATTGTCTGTAGCCTACTGTACACGGTGGAGGAACATATTGTCTGTAGTCTACTATACATGGTGGAGGAACATATTGTCTGTAGTCTACTGTACGTGGTGGAGGAACATATTGTCTGGAGTGTACTGTACATGATGGAGGAACATATTGTCTGTTGCCTACTGTACATGGTGGAGAAACATATTGTCTGAAGTGTACTGTACATGGTGGAGGAACATATTGTCTGTAGTCTACTGTACATGGTTGAGGAACATATTGTCAGTAGTCTTCTGTACATGCTGGAAGAACATATTGTCTGTAGTGTAGTGTACATGGTGGAGGAACATATTGTCAGTAGTCTACTGAACATGGTGGAGGAACATACTGTCTATAGTCTACTGTACAAGGTGGAGGAACATATTGTCAGTAGTCTACTATACATGGTGCAGGAACATATTGTTTGTATTCTACTGTACATGGTGGAGGAACATATTGTGTGTAGCCTACTGTACATGGTGGAGTTACATATTGTCTGTAGTCTACTGTACATGGTGGAGGAACATATTGTCAGTAGTCTACTGAACATGGTGGAGGAACATACTGTCTATAGTCTACTGTACAAGGTGGAGGAACATATTGTCAGTAGTCTTCTGTACATGCAGGATGAACAAATTCGCTGTAGTCTACAGTACATGGTGGAGGAACATATTGTCTGTTGCCTACTGTACATGGTGGAGGAACATATTGTCTGTAGTCTACTGTACATGGTGGAGGAACATATTGTCAGTAGTCCTTTGTACATGGTGGAGGAACATATTGTCTGTATTCTACTGTACATGGTGGAGTTACATATTGTCTGTTATCTACTGTACATGGTGGAGGAACATATTGTCTGCATTCTACTGTACATGTTGGAGGCACATATTGTCTGTAGTCTACTGTTTACGGAGGAGGAACACATTGTCTGAAGTCTACTGTACATGATGGAGGAACATATTGTCTGTAGTCTACTGTACATGGTGGAGGAACATATTGTCTGTAGTCTACTGTACATGGTGGAGGAACATATTCTTAAGCCTACTGTACGTGGTGGAGGAACATACTGTCTGTAGTGTCCTGTACATGATGGAGGAACATATTGTCTGTTGCCTACTGTACATGGTGGAGGAACATATTGTCTGTAGTCTACTGTACATGGTGGAGGAACATATTGTCAGTAGTCCTTTGTACATGGTGGAGAAACATATTGTCTGTATTCTACTGTACATGGTGGAGGAACATATTGTCTGTAGTCTACTATACATGGTGGAGGAACATATTGTCTGTAGTCTACTGTACATGGTGGAGTTACATATTGTCTGTATTCTACTGTACATGTTGGAGGCACATATTGTCTGTAGTCTACTGTACACGGTGGAGGAACATATTGTCTGTAGTCTACTATACATGGTGGAGTTACATATTGTCTGTAGTCTACTGTACATGATGGAGGAACATATTGTCTGTAGTCTACTATACATGGTGGAGGAACATATTGTCTGTAGCCTACTGTACACGGTGGAGGAACATATTGTCTGTAGTCTACTATACATGGTGGAGGAACATATTGTCTGTAGTCTACTGTACGTGGTGGAGGAACATATTGTCTGGAGTGTACTGTACATGATGGAGGAACATATTGTCTGTTGCCTACTGTACATGGTGGAGAAACATATTGTCTGAAGTGTACTGTACATGGTGGAGGAACATATTGTCTGTAGTCTACTGTACATGGTTGAGGAACATATTGTCAGTAGTCTTCTGTACATGCTGGAAGAACATATTGTCTGTAGTGTAGTGTACATGGTGGAGGAACATATTGTCTGTAGTCTTCTGTATATGGTGCAGGGACATATTGTTTGTATTCTAATGTACATTGTAGAAGAACATATTGTCTGTAGTCTACTGTACATGGTGGAGGAACATATTGTCTGTAGTCTACTATACATGGTGGAGTTACATATTGTCTGTATTCTACTGTACATGGTGGAGGAACATATTGTCTGTAGTCTACTGTACATCGTGGAGGAACATATTGTCTGTAGTCTACTGTACATGGTGGAGGAACATAGTCTGTAGTCTACTATACATGGTGGAGGAACATATTGTCTGTAGTCTACTGTACATGGTGGAGTAACATTTTGTCTGTAGTCTTCTGTACATGCTGGAAGAACATATTGTCTGTAGTGTAGTGTACATGGTGGAGGAACATATTGTCTGTAGTCTTCTGTACATGGTGCAGGAACATATTGTTTGTATTCTAATGTACATTGTAGAAGAACATATTGTCTGTAGTCTACTGTACATGGTGGAGGAACATATTGTCTGTAGTCTACTGTACATGGTGGAGGAACATATTGTCTGTAGTCTACTGTACATGGTGGAGGAACATATTGTCTGTAGTCTACTATACATGGTGGAGTTACATATTGTCTGTATTCTACTGTACATGGTGGAGGAACATATTGTCTGTAGTCTACTGTACATCGTGGAGGAACATATTGTCTGTAGTCTACTGTACATGGTGGAGGAACATAGTCTGTAGTCTACTATACATGGTGGAGGAACATATTGTCTGTAGTCTACTGTACATGGTGGAGTAACATTTTGTCTGTAGTCTACTATACATGGTGGAGTTACATATTATCTGTTATCTACTGTACATGGTGGAGGAACATATTGTCTGCATTCTACTGTACATGTTGGAGGCACATATTGTCTGTAGTCTACTGTTTACGGTGGAGGAACACATTGTCTGAAGTCTACTGTACATGATGGAGGAACATATTGTCTGTAGTCTACTGTACATGATGGAGGAACATATTGTCTGTAGTCTACTGTACATGGTGGAGGAACATATTCTTAAGCCTACTGTACGTGGTGGAGGAATATACTGTCTGTAGTGTACTGTACATGATGGAGGAACATATTGTCTGTTGCCTACTGTACATGGTGGAGGAACATATTGTCTGTAGTCTACTGTACATGGTGGAGGAACATATTGTCAGTAGTCCTTTGTACATGGTGGAGGAACATATTGTCTGTATTCTACTCACATGGTGGAGGAACATATTGTCTGTAGTCTACTATACATGGTGGAGTTACATATTGTCTGTATTCTACTGTACATGTTGGAGGCACATATTGTCTGTAGTCTACTGTACACGGTGGAGGAACAGATTGTCTGTAGTCTACTATACATGGTGGAGTTACCTATTGTCTGTAGTCTACTGTACATGATGGAGGAACATATTGTCTGTAGTCTACTATACATGGTGGAGGAACATATTGTCTGTAGCCTACTGTACACGGTGGAGGAACATATTGTCTGTAGTCTACTATACATGGTGGAGGAACATATTGTCTGTAGTCCACTGTACGTGGTGGAGGAACATATTGTCTGGAGTGTACTGTACATGATGGAGGAACATATTGTCTGTTGCCTACTGTAGATGGTGGAGAAACGTATTGTCTGAAGTGTACTGTACATGGTGGAGGAACATATTGTCTGTAGTCTACTGTACATGGTTGAGGAACATATTGTCAGTAGTCTTCTGTACATGCTGGAAGAACATATTGTCTGTAGTGTAGTGTACATGGTGGAGGAACATATTGTGTGTAGCCTTCTGTACATGGTGGAGGAACATATTGTCAGTAGTCTACTGAACATGGTGGAGGAACATACTGTCTACAGTCTACTGTACAAGGTGGAGGAACATATTGTCAGTAGTCTACTGTACATGGTGCAGGAACATATTGTTTGTATTCTACTGTACATGGTGGAGGAACATATTGTGTGTAGCCTACTGTACATGGTGGAGTTACATATTGTCTTTAGTCTACTGTACATGGTGGAGGAACATATTGTCAGTAGTCTACTGAACATGGTGGAGGAACATACTGTCTATAGTCTACTGTACAAGGTGGAGGAACATATTGTCAGTAGTCTTCTGTACATGCAGGATGAACAAATTCGCTGTAGTCTACAGTACATGGTGGAGTAACATATTGTCTGTAGTCTACTGTACATGGTGGAGGAACATAGTCTGTAGTCTACTGTACATGGTGGAGGAACATATTGTCTGTAGTCTACTGTACATGGTGGAGTAACATTTTGTCTGTAGTCTACTATACATGGTGGAGTTACATATTGTCTGTTATCTACTGTACATGATGGAGGAACATATTGTCTGTAGTCTACTGTACATGGTGGAGGAACATATTGTCTGTAGTCTACTGTACATGGTGGAGGAACATATTCTTAAGCCTACTGTACGTGGTGGAGGAACATACTGTCTGTTGTGTACTGTACATGATGGAGGAACATATTGTCTGTTGCCTACTGTACATGGTGGAGGAACATATTGTCTGTAGTCTACTGTACATGGTGGAGGAACATATTGTCAGTAGTCCTTTGTACATGGTGGAGGAACATATTGTCTGTATTCTACTGTACATGGTGGAGGAACATATTGTCTGTAGTCTACTATACATGGTGGAGTTACATATTGTCTGTATTCTACTGTACATGTTGGAGGCACATATTGTCTGTAGTCTACTGTACACGGTGGAGGAACATATTGTCTGTAGTCTACTATACATGGTGGAGTTACATATTGTCTGTAGTCTACTGTACATGATGGAGGAACATATTGTCTGTAGTCTACTATACATGGTGGAGGAACATATTGTCTGTAGTCTACTGTACACGGTGGAGGAACATATTGTCTGTAGTCTACTATACATGGTGGA
This sequence comes from Salmo salar, assembly GCF_965601325.2. Lineage (NCBI taxonomy): Eukaryota > Metazoa > Chordata > Actinopteri > Salmoniformes > Salmonidae > Salmo > Salmo salar. Next base: position 14,314,092 of record NC_138301.1, read on the forward strand.
GGAACATATTGTCTGTAGTCTACTGTACATGGTGGAGGAACATATTGTCTGTAGTCTACTGTACATGGTGGAGGAACATATTCTTAAGCCTACTGTACGTGGTGGAGGAACATACTGTCTGTAGTGTACTGTACATGATGGAGGAACATATTGTCTGTTGCCTACTGTACATGGTGGAGGAACATATTGTCTGTAGTCTACTGTACATGGTGGAGGAACATATTGTCAGTAGTCCTTTGTACATGGTGGAGGAACATATTGTCTGTATTCTACTGTACATGGTGGAGGAACATATTGTCTGTAGTCTACTATACATGGTGGAGTTACATATTGTCTGTATTCTACTGTACATGTTGGAGGCACATATTGTCTGTAGTCTACTGTACACGGTGGAGGAACATATTGTCTGTAGTCTACTATACATGGTGGAGTTACATATTGTCTGTAGTCTACTGTACATGATGGAGGAACATATTGTCTGTAGTCTACTATACATGGTGGAGGAACATATTGTCTGTAGCCTACTGTACACGGTGGAGGAACATATTGTCTGTAGTCTACTATACATGGTGGAGGAACATATTGTCTGTAGTCTACTGTACGTGGTGGAGGAACATATTGTCTGGAGTGTACTGTACATGATGGAGGAACATATTGTCTGTTGCCTACTGTACATGGTGGAGAAACATATTGTCTGAAGTGCACTGTACATGGTGGAGGAACATATTGTCTGTAGTCTACTGTACATGGTTGAGGAACATATTGTCAGTAGTCTTCTGTACATGCTGGAAGAACATATTGTCTGTAGTGTAGTGTACATGGTGGAGGAACATATTGTGTGTAGCCTTCTGTACATGGTGGAGGAACATATTGTCAGTAGTCTACTGAACATGGTGGAGGAACATACTGTCTACAGTCTACTGTACAAGGTGGAGGAACATATTGTCAGTAGTCTACTGTACATGGTGCAGGAACATATTGTTTGTATTCTACTGTACATGGTGGAGGAACATATTGTGTGTAGCCTACTGTACATGGTGGAGTTACATATTGTCTTTAGTCTACTGTACATGGTGGAGGAACATATTGTCAGTAGTCTACTGAACATGGTGGAGGAACATACTGTCTATAGTCTACTGTACAAGGTGGAGGAACATATTGTCAGTAGTCTTCTGTACATGCAGGATGAACAAATTCGCTGTAGTCTACAGTACATGGTGGAGTAACATATTGTCTGTAGTCTACTGTACATGGTGGAGGAACATAGTCTGTAGTCTACTGTACATGGTGGAGGAACATATTGTCAGTAGTCTACTGTACATGGTGGAGTAACATTTTGTCTGTAGTCTACTATACATGGTGGAGTTACATATTGTCTGTTATCTACTGTACATGATGGAGGAACATATTGTCTGTAGTCTACTGTACATGGTGGAGGAACATATTGTCTGTAGTCTACTGTACATGGTGGAGGAACATATTCTTAAGCCTACTGTACGTGGTGGAGGAACATACTGTCTGTAGTGTACTGTACATGATGGAGGAACATATTGTCTGTTGCCTACTGTACATGGTGGAGGAACATATTGTCTGTAGTCTACTGTACATGGTGGAGGAACATATTGTCAGTAGTCCTTTGTACATGGTGGAGGAACATATTGTCTGTATTCTACTGTACATGGTGGAGGAACATATTGTCTGTAGTCTACTATACATGGTGGAGTTACATATTGTCTGTATTCTACTGTACATGTTGGAGGCACATATTGTCTGTAGTCTACTGTACACGGTGGAGGAACATATTGTCTGTAGTCTACTATACATGGTGGAGTTACATATTGTCTGTAGTCTACTGTACATGATGGAGGAACATATTGTCAGTAGTCTACTATACATGGTGGAGGAACATATTGTCTGTAGTCTACTGTACACGGTGGAGGAACATATTGTCTGTAGTCTACTATACATGGTGGAGGAACATATTGTCTGTAGTCTACTGTACATGGTGGAGGAACATATTGTCTGTAGTCTACTGTACATGGTGGAGGAACATATTCTTAAGCCTACTGTACGTGGTGGAGGAACATACTGTCTGTAGTGTACTGTACATGATGGAGGAACATATTGTCTGTTGCCTACTGTACATGGTGGAGGAACATATTGTCTGTAGTCTACTGTACATGGTGGAGGAACATATTGTCAGTAGTCCTTTGTACATGGTGGAGGAACATATTGTCTGTATTCTACTGTACATGGTGGAGGAACATATTGTCTGTAGTCTACTATACATGGTGGAGTTACATATTGTCTGTATTCTACTGTACATGTTGGAGGCACATATTGTCTGTAGTCTACTGTACACGGTGGAGGAACATATTGTCTGTAGTCTACTATACATGGTGGAGTTACATATTGTCTGTAGTCTACTGTACATGATGGAGGAACATATTGTCTGTAGTCTACTATACATGGTGGAGGAACATATTGTCTGTAGCCTACTGTACACGGTGGAGGAACATATTGTCTGTAGTCTACTATACATGGTGGAGGAACATATTGTCTGTAGTCTACTGTACGTGGTGGAGGAACATATTGTCTGGAGTGTACTGTACATGATGGAGGAACATATTGTCTGTTGCCTACTGTACATGGTGGAGAAACATATTGTCTGAAGTGCACTGTACATGGTGGAGGAACATATTGTCTGTAGTCTACTGTACATGGTTGAGGAACATAGTGTCAGTAGTCTTCTGTACATGCTGGAAGAACATATTGTCTGTAGTGTAGTGTACATGGTGGAGGAACATATTGTGTGTAGCCTTCTGTACATGGTGGAGGAACATATTGTCAGTAGTCTACTGAACATGGTGGAGGAACATACTGTCTATAGTCTACTGTACAAGGTGGAGGAACATATTGTCAGTAGTCTACTATACATGGTGCAGGAAAATATTGTTTGTATTCTACTGTACATGGTGGAGGAACATATTGTGTGTAGCCTACTGTACATGGTGGAGTTACATATTGTCTGTAGTCTACTGTACATGGTGGAGGAACATATTGTCAGTAGTCTACTGAACATGGTGGAGGAACATACTGTCTATAGTCTACTGTACAAGGTGGAGGAACATATTGTCAGTAGTCTTCTGTACATGCAGGATGAACAAATTCGCTGTAGTCTACAGTACATGGTAGAGTAACATATTGTCTGTAGTCTACTGTACATGGTGGAGGAACATAGACTGTAGTCTACTGTACATGGTGGAGGAACATATTGTCTGTAGTCTACTGTACATGGTGGAGTAACATTTTGTCTGTAGTCTACTATACATGGTGGAGTTACATATTGTCTGTTATCTACTGTACATGGTGGAGGAACATATTGTCTGCATTCTACTGTACATGTTGGAGGCACATATTGTCTGTAGTCTACTGTTTACGGAGGAGGAACACATTGTCTGAAGTCTACTGTACATGATGGAGGAACATATTGTCTGTAGTCTACTGTACATGGTGGAGGAACATATTGTCTGTAGTCTACTCTACATGGTGGAGGAACATATTCTTAAGCCTACTGTACGTGGTGGAGGAACATACTGTCTGTAGTGTACTGTACATGATGGAGGAACATATTGTCTGTTGCCTACTGTACATGGTGGAGGAACATATTGTCTGTAGTCTACTGTACATGGTGGAGGAACATATTGTCAGTAGTCCTTTGTACATGGTGGAGGAACATATTGTCTGTAGTCTACTGTACATGGTGGAGGAACATATTGTCTGTAGTCTACTATACATGGTGGAGTTACATATTGTCTGTATTCTACTGTACATGTTGGAGGCACATATTGTCTGTAGTCTACTGTACACGGTGGAGGAACATATTGTATGTAGTCTACTGTACATGGTGGAGTTACATATTGTCTGTATTCTACTGTACATGTTGGAGGCACATATTGTCTGTAGTCTACTGTACACGGTGGAGGAACATATTGTCTGTAGTCTACTATATATGGTGGAGTTACATATTGTCTGTAGTCTACTGTACATGATGGAGGAACATATTGTCTGTAGTCTACTATACATGGTGGAGGAACATATTGTCTGTAGCCTACTGTACACGGTGGAGGAACATATTGTCTGTAGTCTACTATACATGGTGGAGGAACATATTGTCTGTAGTCTACTGTACGTGGTGGAGGAACATATTGTCTGGAGTGTACTGTACATGATGGAGGAACATATTGTCTGTAGTCTACTGTACATGGTGGAGGAACATATTCTTAAGCCTACTGTACGTGGTGGAGGAATATACTGTCTGTAGTGTACTGTACATGATGGAGGAACATATTGTCTGTTGCCTACTGTACAAGGTTGGAGGAACATATTGTCTGTAGTCTACTGTACATGGTGGAGGAACATATTGTCAGTAGTCCTTTGTACATGGTGGAGGAACATATTGTCTGTATTCTACTCACATGGTGGAGGAACATATTGTCTGTAGTCTACTGTACATGTTGGAGGCACATATTGTCTGGAGTGTACTGTACGTGGTGGAGGAACATATTGTCTGGAGTGTACTGTACATGATGGAGGAACATATTGTCTGTTGCCTACTGTACATGGTGGAGAAACATATTGTCTGAAGTGTACTGTACATGGTGGAGGAACATATTGTCTGTAGTCTACTGTACATGGTTGAGGAACATATTGTCAGTAGTCTTCTGTACATGCTGGAAGAACATATTGTCTGTAGTGTAGTGTACATGGTGGAGGAACATATTGTGTGTAGCCTTCTGTACATGGTGGAGGAACATATTGTCAGTAGTCTACTGAACATGGTGGAGGAACATACTGTCTATAGTCTACTGTACAAGGTGGAGGAACATATTGTCAGTAGTCTACTGTACATGGTGCAGGAACATATTGTTTGTATTCTACTGTACATGGTGGAGGAACATATTGTGTGTAGCCTACTGTACATGGTGGAGTTACATATTGTCTTTAGTCTACTGTACATGGTGGAGGAACATATTGTCAGTAGTCTACTGAACATGGTGGAGGAACATACTGTCTATAGTCTACTGTACAAGGTGGAGGAACATATTGTCAGTAGTCTTCTGTACATGCAGGATGAACAAATTCGCTGTAGTCTACAGTACATGGTGGAGTAACATATTGTCTGTAGTCTACTGTACATGGTGGAGGAACATAGTCTGTAGTCTACTGTACATGGTGGAGGAACATATTGTCTGTAGTCTACTGTACATGGTGGAGTAACATTTTGTCTGTAGTCTACTATACATGGTGGAGTTACATATTGTCTGTTATCTACTGTACATGGTGGAGGAACATATTGTCTGCATTCTACTGTACATGTTGGAGGCACATATTGTCTGTAGTCTACTGTTTACGGAGGAGGAACACATTGTCTGAAGTCTACTGTACATGATGGAGGAACATATTGTCTGTAGTCTACTGTACATGGTGGAGGAACATATTGTCTGTAGTCTACTGTACATGGTGGAGGAACATATTCTGAAGCCTACTGTACGTGGTGGAGGAACATACTGTCTGTAGTGTACTGTACATGATGGAGGAACATATTGTCTGTTGCCTACTGTACATGGTGGAGGAACATATTGACTGTAGTCTACTGTACATGGTGGAGGAACATATTGTCAGTAGTCCTTTGTACATGGTGGAGGAACATATTGTCTGTATTCTACTGTACATGGTGGAGGAACATATTGTCTGTAGTCTACTATACATGGTGGAGTTACATATTGTCTGTATTCTACTGTACATGTTGGAGGCACATATTGTCTGTAGTCTACTGTACACGGTGGAGGAACATATTGTCTGTAGTCTACTATACATGGTGGAGTTACATATTGTCTGTAGTCTACTGTACATGATGGAGGAACATATTGTCTGTAGTCTACTATACATGGTGGAGGAACATATTGTCTGTAGCCTACTGTACACGGTGGAGGAACATATTGTCTGTAGTCTACTATACATGGTGGAGGAACATATTGTCTGTAGTCTACTGTACGTGGTGGAGGAACATATTGTCTGGAGTGTACTGTACATGATGGAGGAACATATTGTCTGTTGCCTACTGTACATGGTGGAGAAACATATTGTCTGAAGTGTACTGTACATGGTGGAGGAACATATTGTCTGTAGTCTACTATACATGGTGGAGTTACATATTGTCTGTAGTCTACTGTACATGATGGAGGAACATATTGTCTGTAGTCTACTATACATGGTGGAGGAACATATTGTCTGTAGCCTACTGTACACGGTGGAGGAACATATTGTCTGTAGTCTACTATACATGGTGGAGGAACATATTGTCTGTAGTCTACTGTACGTGGTGGAGGAACATATTGTCTGGAGTGTACTGTACATGATGGAGGAACATATTGTCTGTTGCCTACTGTACATGGTGGAGAAACATATTGTCTGAAGTGTACTGTACATGGTTGAGGAACATATTGTCAGTAGTCTTCTGTACATGCTGGAAGAACATATTGTCTGTAGTGTAGTGTACATGGTGGAGGAACATATTGTGTGTGGCCTTCTGTACATGGTGGAGGAACATATTGTCAGTAGTCTACTGAACATGGTGGAGGAACATACTGTCTATAGTCTACTGTACAAGGTGGAGGAACATATTGTCAGTAGTCTACTATACATGGTGCAGGAACATATTGTTTGTATTCTACTGTACATGGTGGAGGAACATATTGTGTGTAGCCTACTGTACATGGTGGAGTTACATATTGTCTGTAGTCTACTGTACATGGTGGAGGAACATATTGTCAGTAGTCTACTGAACATGGTGGAGGAACATACTGTCTATAGTCTACTGTACAAGGTGGAGGAACATATTGTCAGTAGTCTTCTGTACATGCAGGATGAACAAATTCGCTGTAGTCTACAGTACATGGTGGAGTAACATATTGTCTGTAGTCTACTGTACATGGTGGAGGAACATAGTCTGTAGTCTACTGTACATGGTGGAGGAACATATTGTCTGTAGTCTACTGTACATGGTGGAGTAACATTTTGTCTGTAGTCTACTATACATGGTGGAGTTACATATTGTCTGTTATCTACTGTACATGGTGGAGGAACATATTGTCTGCATTCTACTGTACATGTTGGAGGCACATATTGTCTGTAGTCTACTGTTTACGGAGGAGGAACACATTGTCTGAAGTCTACTGTACATGATGGAGGAACATATTGTCTGTAGTCTACTGTACATGGTGGAGGAACATATTGTCTGTAGTCTACTGTACATGGTGGAGGAACATATTCTTAAGCCTACTGTACGTGGTGGAGGAACATACTGTCTGTAGTGTACTGTACATGATGGAGGAACATATTGTCTGTTGCCTACTGTACATGGTGGAGGAACATATTGTCTGTAGTCTACTGTACATGGTGGAGGAACATATTGTCAGTAGTCCTTTGTACATGGTGGAGGAACATATTGTCTGTATTCTACTGTACATGGTGGAGGAACATATTGTCTGTAGTCTACTATACATGGTGGAGTTACATATTGTCTGTATTCTACTGTACATGTTGGACGCACATATTGTCTGTAGTCTACTGTACACGGTGGAGGTACATATTGTCTGTAGTCTACTATACATGGTGGAGTTACATATTGTCTGTAGTCTACTGTACATGATGGAGGAACATATTGTCTGTAGTCTACTATACATGGTGGAGGAACATATTGTCTGTAGCCTACTGTATACGGTGGAGGAACATATTGTCTGTAGTCTACTATACATGGTGGAGGAACATATTGTCTGTAGTCTACTGTACGTGGTGGAGGAACATATTGTCTGGAGTGTACTGTACATGATGGAGGAACATATTGTCTGTTGCCTACTGTACATGGTGGAGAAACATATTGTCTGAAGTGTACTGTACATGGTGGAGGAACATATTGTCTGTAGTCTACTGTACATGGTTGAGGAACATATTGTCAGTAGTCTTCTGTACATGCTGGAAGAACATATTGTCTGTAGTGTAGTGTACATGGTGGAGGAACATATTGTCTGTAGTCTTCTGTACATGGTGCAGGAACATATTGTTTGTATTCTAATGTACATTGTAGAAGAACATATTGTCTGTAGTCTACTGTACATGGTGGAGGAACATATTGTCTGTAGTCTACTATACATGGTGGAGTTACATATTGTCTGTATTCTACTGTACATGGTGGAGGAACATATTGTCTGTAGTCTACTGTACATCGTGGAGGAACATATTGTCTGTAGTCTACTGTACATGGTGGAGGAACATAGTCTGTAGTCTACTATACATGGTGGAGGAACATATTGTCTGTAGTCTACTGTACATGGTGGAGTAACATTTTGTCTGTAGTCTACTATACATGGTGGAGTTACATATTATCTGTTATCTACTGTACATGGTGGAGGAATATACTGTCTGTAGTGTACTGTACATGATGGAGGAACATATTGTCTGTTGCCTACTGTACATGGTGGAGGAACATATTGTCTGTAGTCTACTGTACATGGTGGAGGAACATATTGTCAGTAGTCCTTTGTACATGGTGGAGGAACATATTGTCTGTATTCTACTCACATGGTGGAGGAACATATTGTCTGTAGTCTACTGTACATGGTGGAGGAACATATTGTCTGTAGTCTACTATACATGGTGGAGTTACATATTGTCTGTATTCTACTGTACATGTTGGAGGCACATATTGTCTGTGTTCTACTGTACACGGTGGAGGAACAGATTGTCTGTAGTCTACTATACATGGTGGAGTTACCTATTGTCTGTAGTCTACTGTACATGATGGAGGAACATATTGTCTGTAGTCTACTATACATGGTGGAGGAACATTTTGTCTGTAGCCTACTGTACACGGTGGAGGAACATATTGTCTGTAGTCTACTATACATGGTGGAGGAACATATTGTCTGTAGTCTACTGTACAAGGTGGAGGAACATATTGTCTGTAGTCTACTGAACATGGTGGAGGAACATACTGTCTATAGTCTACTGTACAAGGTGGAGGAACATATTGTCAGTAGTCTTCTGTACATGCAGGATGAACAAATTCGCTGTAGTCTACAGTACATGGTGGAGTAACATATTGTCTGTAGTCTACTGTACATGGTGGAGGAACATAGTCTGTAGTCTACTGTACATGGTGGAGGAACATATTGTCTGTAGTCTACTGTACATGGTGGAGTAACATTTTGTCTGTAGTCTACTATACATGGTGGAGTTACATATTGTCTGTTATCTACTGTACATGGTGGAGGAACATATTGTCTGCATTCTACTGTACATGTTGGAGGCACATATTGTCTGTAGTCTACTGTTTACAGAGGAGGAACACATTGTCTGAAGTCTACTGTACATGATGGAGGAACATATTGTCTGTAGTCTACTGTACATGGTGGAGGAACATATTGTCTCTAGTCTACTGTACATGGTGGAGGAACATATTCTTAAGCCTACTGTACGTGGTGGAGGAACATACTGTCTGTAGTGTACTGTACATGATGGAGGAACATATTGTCTGTTGCCTACTGTACATGGTGGAGGAACATATTGTCTGTAGTCTACTGTACATGGTGGAGGAACATATTGTCAGTAGTCCTTTGTACATGGTGGAGGAACATATTGTCTGTATTCTACTGTACATGGTGGAGGAACATATTGTCTGTATTCTACTGTACATGTTGGAGGCACATATTGTCTGTAGTCTACTGTACACGGTGGAGGAACATATTGTCTGTAGTCTACTATACATGGTGGAGTTACATATTGTCTGTAGTCTACTGTACATGATGGAGGAACATATTGTCTGTAGTCTACTATACATGGTGGAGGAACATATTGTCTGTAGCCTACTGTACACGGTGGAGGAACATATTGTCTGTAGTCTACTATACATGGTGGAGGAACATATTGTCTGTAGTCTACTGTACGTGGTGGAGGAACATATTGTCTGGAGTGTACTGTACATGATGGAGGAACATATTGTCTGTTGCCTACTGTACATGGTGGAGAAACATATTGTCTGAAGTGTACTGTACATGGTGGAGGAACATATTGTCTGTAGTCTACTGTACATGGTTGAGGAACATATTGTCAGTAGTCTTCTGTACATGCTGGAAGAACATATTGTCTGTAGTGTAGTGTACATGGTGGAGGAACATATTGTGTGTAGCCTTCTGTACATGGTGGAGGAACATATTGTCAGTAGTCTACTGAACATGGTGGAGGAACATACTGTCTATAGTCTACTGTACAAGGTGGAGGAACATATTGTCAGTAGTCTACTGTACATGGTGCAGGAACATATTGTTTGTATTCTACTGTACATGGTGGAGGAACATATTGTGTGTAGCCTACTGTACATGGTGGAGTTACATATTGTCTTTAGTCTACTGTACATGGTGGAGGAACATATTGTCAGTAGTCTACTGAACATGGTGGAGGAACATACTGTCTATAGTCTACTGTACAAGGTGGAGGAACATATTGTCAGTAGTCTTCTGTACATGCAGGATGAACAAATTAGCTGTAGTCTACAGTACATGGTGGAGTAACATATTGTCTGTAGTCTACTGTACATGGTGGAGGAACATAGTCTGTAGTCTACTGTACATGGTGGAGGAACATATTGTCTGTAGTCTACTGTACATGGTGGAGTAACATTTTGTCTGTAGTCTACTATACATGGTGGAGTTACATATTGTCTGTTATCTACTGTACATGGTGGAGGAACATATTGTCTGCATTCTACTGTACATGTTGGAGGCACATATTGTCTGTAGTCTACTGTTTACGGAGGAGGAACACATTGTCTGAAGTCTACTGTACATGATGGAGGAACAAATTGTCTGTAGTCTACTGTACATGGTGGAGGAACATATTGTCTGTAGTCTACTGTACATGGTGGAGGAACATATTCTTAAGCCTACTGTACGTGGTGGAGGAACATACTGTCTGTAGTGTACTGTACATGATGGAGGAACATATTGTCTGTTGCCTACTGTACATGGTGGAGGAACATATTGTCTGTAGTCTACTGTACATGGTGGAGGAACATATTGTCAGTAGTCCTTTGTACATGGTGGAGGAACATATTGTCTGTATTCTACTGTACATGGTGGAGGAACATATTGTCTGTATTCTACTGTACATGTTGGAGGCACATATTGTCTGTAGTCTACTGTACACGGTGGAGGAACATATTGTCTGTAGTCTACTATACATGGTGGAGTTACATATTGTCTGTAGTCTACTGTACATGATGGAGGAACATATTGTCTGTAGTCCACTATACATGGTGGAGGAACATATTGTCTGTAGCCTACTGTACACGGTGGAGGAACATATTGTCTGTAGTCTACTATACATGGTGGAGGAACATATTGTCTGTAGTCTACTGTACGTGGTGGAGGAACATATTGTCTGGAGTGTACTGTACATGATGGAGGAACATATTGTCTGTTGCCTACTGTACATGGTGGAGAAACATATTGTCTGAAGTGTACTGTACATGGTGGAGGAACATATTGTCTGTAGTCTACTGTACATGGTTGAGGAACATATTGTCAGTAGTCTTCTGTACATGCTGGAAGAACATATTGTCTGTAGTGTAGTGTACATGGTGGAGGAACATATTGTGTGTAGCCTTCTGTACATGGTGGAGGAACATATTGTCAGTAGTCTACTGAACATGGTGGAGGAACATACTGTCTATAGTCTACTGTACAAGGTGGAGGAACATATTGTCAGTAGTCTACTATACATGGTGCAGGAACATATTGTTTGTATTCTACTGTACATGGTGGAGGAACATATTGTGTGTAGCCTACTGTACATGGTGGAGTTACATATTGTCTGTAGTCTACTGTACATGGTGGAGGAACATATTGTCAGTAGTCTACTGAACATGGTGGAGGAACATACTGTCTATAGTCTACTGTACAAGGTGGAGGAACATATTGTCAGTAGTCTTCTGTACATGCAGGATGAACAAATTCGCTGTAGTCTACAGTACATGGTGGAGTAACATATTGTCTGTAGTCTACTGTACATGGTGGAGGAACATAGTCTGTAGTCTACTGTACATGGTGGAGTAACATTTTGTCTGTAGTCTACTATACATGGTGGAGTTACATATTGTCTGTTATCTACTGTACATGGTGGAGGAACATATTGTCTGCATTCTACTGTACATGTTGGAGGCACATATTGTCTGTAGTCTACTGTTTACGGAGGAGGAACACATTGTCTGAAGTCTACTGTACATGATGGAGGAACATATTGTCTGTAGTCTACTGTACATGATGGAGGAACATATTGTCTGTAGTCTACTGTACATGGTGGAGGAACATATTCTTAAGCCTACTGTACATGATGGAGGAACATATTGTCTGTAGTCTACTGTACATGATGGAGGAACATATTGTCTGTAGTCTACTATACATGGTGGAGGAACATATTGTCTGTAGTCTACTGTACGTGGTGGAGGAACATATTGTCTGGAGTGTACTGTACATGATGGAGGAACATATTGTCTGTTGCCTACTGTACATGGTGGAGAAACATATTGTCTGAAGTGTACTGTACATGGTGGAGGAACATATTGTCTGTAGTCTACTGTACATGGTTGAGGAACATATTGTCAGTAGTCTTCTGTACATGCTGGAAGAACATATTGTCTGTAGTGTAGTGTACATGGTGGAGGAACATATTGTCTGTAGTCTTCTGTACATGGTGCAGGAACATATTGTTTGTATTCTAATGTACATTGTAGAAGAACATATTGTCTGTATTCTACTGTACATGGTGGAGGAACATATTGTCTGTAGTCTACTGTACATCGTGGAGGAACATATTGTCTGTATTCTACTCACATGGTGGAGGAACATATTGTCTGTAGTCTACTATACATGGTGGAGTTACATATTGTCTGTATTCTACTGTACATGTTGGAGGCACATATTGTCTGTAGTCTACTGTACACGGTGGAGGAACAGATTGTCTGTAGTCTACTATACATGGTGGAGTTACCTATTGTCTGTAGTCTACTGTACATGATGGAGGAACATATTGTCTGTAGTCTACTATACATGGTGGAGGAACATATTGTCTGTAGCCTACTGTACACGGTGGAGGAACATATTGTCTGTAGTCTACTATACATGGTGGAGGAACATATTGTCTGTAGTCTACTGTACGTGGTGGAGGAACATATTGTCTGGAGTGTACTGTACATGATGGAGGAACATATTGTCTGTTGCCTACTGTAGATGGTGGAGAAACATATTGTCTGAAGTGTACTGTACATGGTGGAGGAACATATTGTCTGTAGTCTACTGTACATGGTTGAGGAACATATTGTCAGTAGTCTTCTGTACATGCTGGAAGAACATATTGTCTGTAGTGTAGTGTACATGGTGGAGGAACATATTGTGTGTAGCCTTCTGTACATGGTGGAGGAACATATTGTCAGTAGTCTACTGAACATGGTGGAGGAACATACTGTCTATAGTCTACTGTACAAGGTGGAGGAACATATTGTCAGTAGTCTACTATACATGGTGCAGGAACATATTGTCAGTAGTCTACTGAACAAGGTGGAGGAACATACTGTCTATAGTCTACTGTACAAGGTGGAGGAACATATTGTCAGTAGTCTTCTGTACATGCAGGATGAACAAATTCGCTGTAGTCTACAGTACATGGTGGAGTAACATATTGTCTGTAGTCTACTGTACATGGTGGAGGAACATAGTCTGTAGTCTACTGTACATGGTGGAGGAACATATTGTCTGTAGTCTACTGTACATGGTGGAGTAACATTTTGTCTGTAGTCTACTATACATGGTGGAGTTACATATTGTCTGTTATCTACTGTACATGGTGGAGGAACATATTGTCTGCATTCTACTGTACATGTTGGAGGCACATATTGTCTGTAGTCTACTGTTTACGGAGGAGGAACACATTGTCTGAAGTCTACTGTACATGATGGATGAACATATTGTCTGTAGTCTACTGTACATGGTGGAGGAACTTATTGTCTGTAGTCTACTGTACATGGTGGAGGAACATATTCTTAAGCCTACTGTACGTGGTGGAGGAACATACTGTCTGTAGTGTACTGTACATGATGGAGGAACATATTGTCTGTTGCTACTGTACATGGTGGAGGAACATATTGTCTGTAGTCTACTGTACATGGTGGAGGAACATATTGTCAGTAGTCCTTTGTACATGGTGGAGGAACATATTGTCTGTATTCTACTGTACATGGTGGAGGAACATATTGTCTGTAGTCTACTATACATGGTGGAGTTACATATTGTCTGTATTCTACTGTACATGTTGGAGGCACATATTGTCTGTAGTCTACTGTACACGGTGGAGGAACATATTGTCTGTAGTCTACTATACATGGTGGAGTTACATATTGTCTGTAGTCTACTGTACATGATGGAGGAACATATTGTCTGTAGTCTACTATACATGGTGGAGGAACATATTGTCTGTAGCCTACTGTACACGGTGGAGGAACATATTGTCTGTAGTCTACTGTACGTGGTGGAGGAACATATTGTCTGGAGTGTACTGTACATGATGGAGGAACATATTGTCTGTTGCCTACTGTACATGGTGGAGAAACATATTGTCTGAAGTGTACTGTACATGGTGGAGGAACATATTGTCTGTAGTCTACTGTACATGGTTGAGGAACATATTGTCAGTAGTCTTCTGTACATGCTGGAAGAACATATTGTCTGTAGTGTAGTGTACATGGTGGAGGAACATATTGTGTGTAGCCTTCTGTACATGGTGGAGGAACATATTGTCAGTAGTCTACTGAACATGGTGGAGGAACATACTGTCTATAGTCTACTGTACAAGGTGGAGGAACATATTGTCAGTAGTCTACTATACATGGTGCAGGAACATATTGTGTGTAGCCTACTGTACATGGTGGAGTTACATATTGTCTGTAGTCTACTGTACATGGTGGAGGAACATATTGTCAGTAGTCTACTGAACATGGTGGAGGAACATACTGTCTATAGTCTACTGTACAAGGTGGAGGAACATATTGTCAGTAGTCTTCTGTACATGCAGGATGAACAAATTCGCTGTAGTCTACAGTACATGGTGGAGTAACATATTGTCTGTAGTCTACTGTACATGGTGGAGGAACATAGTCTGTAGTCTACTGTACATGGTGGAGGAACATATTGTCTGTAGTCTACTGTACATGGTGGAGTAACATTTTGTCTGTAGTCTACTATACATTGTGGAGTTACATATTGTCTGTTATCTACTGTACATGGTGGAGGAACATATTGTCTGCATTCTACTGTACATGTTGGAGGCACATATTGTCTGTAGTCTACTGTTTACGGAGGAGGAACACATTGTCTGAAGTCTACTGTACATGATGGAGGCACATATTGTCTGTAGTCTACTGTACATGGTGGAGGAACATATTGTCTGTAGTCTACTGTACATGGTGGAGGAACATATTCTTAAGCCTACTGTACGTGGTGGAGGAACATACTGTCTGTAGTGTACTGTACATGATGGAGGAACATATTGTCTGTTGCCTACTGTACATGGTGGAGGAACATATTGTCTGTAGTCTACTGTACATGGTGGAGGAACATATTGTCAGTAGTCCTTTGTACATGGTGGAGGAACATATTGTCTGTATTCTACTGTACATGGTGGAGGAACATATTGTCTGTAGTCTACTATACATGGTGGAGTTACATATTGTCTGTAGTCTACTGTACATGATGGAGGAACATATTGTCTGTAGTCTACTATACATGGTGGAGGAACATATTGTCTGTAGCCTACTGTACACGGTGGAGGAACATATTGTCTGTAGTCTACTGTACATGATGGAGGAACATATTGTCTGAAGTGTACTGTACATGGTGGAGGAACATATTGTCTGTAGTCTACTGTACATGGTTGAGGAACATATTGTCTGGAGTGTACTGTACATGATGGAGGAACATATTGTCTGTAGTCTACTGTACATGGTGGAGGAACATATTGTCAGTAGTCTACTGAACATGGTGGAGGAACATACTGTCTATAGTCTACTGTACAAGGTGGAGGAACATATTGTCAGTAGTCTACTATACATGGTGCAGGAACATATTGTTTGTATTCTACTGTACATGGTGGAGGAACATATTGTGTGTAGCCTATTGTACATGGTGGAGTTACATATTGTCTGTAGTCTACTGTACATGGTCGAGGAACATATTGTCAGTAGTCTACTGAACATGGTGGAGGAACATACTGTCTATAGTCTACTGTACAAGGTGGAGGAACATATTGTCAGTAGTCTTCTGTACATGCAGGATGAACAAATTCGCTGTAGTCTACAGTACATGGTGGAGTAACATATTGTCTGTAGTCTACTGTACATGGTGGAGGAACATAGTCTGTAGTCTACTGTACATGGTGGAGGAACATATTGTCTGTAGTCTACTGTACATGGTGGAGTAACATTTTGTCTGTAGTCTACTATACATGGTGGAGTTACATATTGTCTGTTATCTACTGTACATGGAGGAGGAACATATTGTCTGCATTCTACTGTACATGTTGGAGGCACATATTGTCTGTAGTCTACTGTTTACGGAGGAGGAACACATTGTCTGAAGTCAACTGTACATGATGGAGGAACATATTGTCTGTAGTCTACTGTACATGGTGGAGGAACATATTGTCTGTAGTCTACTGTACATGGTGGAGGAACATATTCTTAAGCCTACTGTACGTGGTGGAGGAACATACTGTCTGTAGTGTACTGTACATGATGGAGGAACATATTGTCTGTTGCCTACTGTACATGGTGGAGGAACATATTGTCTGTAGTCTACTGTACATGGTGGAGGAACATATTGTCAGTAGTCCTTTGTACATGGTGGAGGAACATATTGTCTGTATTCTACTGTACATGGTGGAGGAACATATTGTCTGTAGTCTACTATACATGGTGGAGTTACATATTGTCTGTATTCTACTGTACATGTTGGAGGCACATATTGTCTGTAGTCTACTGTACACGGTGGAGGAACATATTGTCTGTATTCTACTATACATGGTGGAGGAACATATTGTCTGTAGCCTACTGTACACGGTGGAGGAACATATTGTCTGTAGTCTACTATACATGGTGGAGTTACATATTGTCTGTAGTCTACTATACATGGTGGAGTTACATATTGTCTGTAGTCTACTGTACATGATGGAGGAACATATTGTCTGTAGTCTACTATACATGGTGGAGGAACATATTGTCTGTAGCCTACTGTACATGGTGGAGGAACATATTGTCTGTAGTCTACTATACATGGTGGAGGAACATATTGTCTGTAGTCTACTGTACGTGGTGGAGGAACATATTGTCTGGAGTGTACTGTACATGATGGAGGAACATATTGTCTGTTGCCTACTGTACATGGTGGAGAAACATATTGTCTGAAGTGTACTGTACATGGTGGAGGAACATATTGTCTGTAGTCTACTGTACATGGTTGAGGAACATATTGTCAGTAGTCTTCTGTACATGCTGGAAGAACATATTGTCTGTAGTGTAGTGTACATGGTGGAGGAACATATTGTGTGTAGCCTTCTGTACATGGTGGAGGAACATATTGTCAGTAGTCTACTGAACATGGTGGAGGAACATACTGTCTATAGTCTACTGTACAAGGTGGAGGAACATATTGTCAGTAGTCTACTATACATGGTGCAGGAACATATTGTTTGTATTCTACTGTACATGGTGGAGGAACATATTGTGTGTAGCCTACTGTACATGGTGGAGTTACATATTGTCTGTAGTCTACTGTACATGGTGGAGGAACATATTGTCAGTAGTCTACTGAACATGGTGGAGGAACATACTGTCTATAGTCTACTGTACAAGGTGGAGGAACATATTGTCAGTAGTCTTCTGTACATGCAGGATGAACAAATTCGCTGTAGTCTACAGTACATGGTGGAGTAACATATTGTCTGTAGTCTACTGTACATGGTGGAGGAACATAGTCTGTAGTCTACTGTACATGGTGGAGTAACATTTTGTCTGTAGTCTACTATACATGGTGGAGTTACATATTGTCTGTTATCTACTGTACATGGTGGAGGAACATATTGTCTGCATTCTACTGTACATGTTGGAGGCACATATTGTCTGTAGTCTACTGTTTACGGAGGAGGAACACATTGTCTGAAGTCTACTGTACATGATGGAGGAACATATTGTCTGTAGTCTACTGTACATGATGGAGGAACATATTGTCTGTAGTCTACTGTACATGGTGGAGGAACATATTCTTAAGCCTACTGTACGTGGTGGAGGAATATACTGTCTGTAGTATACTGTACATGATGGAGGAACATATTGTCTGTTGCCTACTGTACATGGTGGAGGAACATATTGTCTGTAGTCTACTGTACATGGTGGAGGAACATATTGTCAGTAGTCCTTTGTACATGGTGGAGGAACATATTGTCTGTAGTCTACTATACATGGTGGAGGAACATATTGTCTGTAGTCTACTGTACGTGGTGGAGGAACATATTGTCTGGAGTGTACTGTACATGATGGAGGAACATATTGTCTGTTGCCTACTGTACATGGTGGAGAAACATATTGTCTGAAGTGTACTGTACATGGTGGAGGAACATATTGTCTGTAGTCTACTGTACATGGTGGAGGAACATATTGTCTGTAGTCTTCTGTACATGGTGCAGGAACATATTGTTTGTATTCTAATGTACATTGTAGAAAACATATTGTCTGTAGTCTACTGTACATGGTGGAGGAACATATTGTCTGTAGTCTACTATACATGGTGGAGTTACATATTGTCTGTATTCTACTGTACATGGTGGAGGAACATATTGTCTGTAGTCTACTGTACATCGTGGAGGAACATATTGTCTGTAGTCTACTGTACATGGTGGAGGAACATAGTCTGTAGTCTACTGTACATGGTGGAGGAACATATTGTCTGCATTCTACTGTACATGTTGGAGGCACATATTGTCTGTAGTCTACTGTTTACGGTGGAGGAACACATTGTCTGAAGTCTACTGTACATGATGGAGGAACATATCGTCTGTAGTCTACTGTACATGATGGAGGAACATATTGTCTGTAGTCTACTGTACATGGTGGAGGAACATATTCTTAAGCCTACTGTACGTGGTGGAGGAATATACTGTCTGTAGTGTACTGTACATGATGGAGGAACATATTGTCTGTTGCCTACTGTACATGGTGGAGGAACATATTGTCTGTAGTCTACTGTACATGGTGGAGGAACATATTGTCTGTATTCTACTCACATGGTGGAGGAACATATTGTCTGTAGTCTACTATACATGGTGGAGTTACATATTGTCTGTATTCTACTGTACATGTTGGAGGCACATATTGTCTGTAGTCTACTGTACACGGTGGAGGAACAGATTGTCTGTAGTCTACTATACATGGTGGAGTTACCTATTGTCTGTAGTCTACTGTACATGATGGAGGAACATATTGTCTGTAGTCTACTATACATGGTGGAGGAACATATTGTCTGTAGCCTACTGTACGTGGTGGAGGAACATACTGTCTGTAGTGTACTGTACATGATGGAGGAACATATTGTCTGTTGCCTACTGTACATGGTGGAGGAACATATTGTCTGTAGTCTACTGTACATGGTGGAGTAACATTTTGTCTGTAGTCTACTATACATGGTGGAGTTACATATTGTCTGTAGTCTACTATACATGGTGGAGTTACATATTGTCTGTAGCCTACTGTACACGGTGGAGGAACATATTGTCTGTAGTCTACTATACATGGTGGAGTTACATATTGTCTGTAGTCTACTATACATGGTGGAGTTACATATTGTCTGTAGTCTACTGTACATGATGGAGGAACATATTGTCTGTAGTCTACTATACATGGTGGAGGAACATATTGTCTGTAGCCTACTGTACATGGTGGAGGAACATATTGTCTGTAGTCTACTATACATGGTGGAGGAACATATTGTCTGTAGTCTACTGTACGTGGTGGAGGAACATATTGTCTGGAGTGTACTGTACATGATGGAGGAACATATTGTCTGTTGCCTACTGTACATGGTGGAGAAACATATTGTCTGAAGTGTACTGTACATGGTGGAGGAACATATTGTCTGTAGTCTACTGTACATGGTTGAGGAACATATTGTCAGTAGTCTTCTGTACATGCTGGAAGAACATATTGTCTGTAGTGTAGTGTACATGGTGGAGGAACATATTGTGTGTAGCCTTCTGTACATGGTGGAGGAACATATTGTCAGTAGTCTACTGAACATGGTGGAGGAACATACTGTCTATAGTCTACTGTACAAGGTGGAGGAACATATTGTCAGTAGTCTACTATACATGGTGCAGGAACATATTGTTTGTATTCTACTGTACATGGTGGAGGAACATATTGTGTGTAGCCTACTGTACATGGTGGAGTTACATATTGTCTGTAGTCTACTGTACATGGTGGAGGAACATATTGTCAGTAGTCTACTGAACATGGTGGAGGAACATACTGTCTATAGTCTACTGTACAAGGTGGAGGAACATATTGTCAGTAGTCTTCTGTACATGCAGGATGAACAAATTCGCTGTAGTCTACAGTACATGGTGGAGTAACATATTGTCTGTAGTCTACTGTACATGGTGGAGGAACATAGTCTGTAGTCTACTGTACATGGTGGAGTAACATTTTGTCTGTAGTCTACTATACATGGTGGAGTTACATATTGTCTGTTATCTACTGTACATGGTGGAGGAACATATTGTCTGCATTCTACTGTACATGTTGGAGGCACATATTGTCTGTAGTCTACTGTTTACGGAGGAGGAACACATTGTCTGAAGTCTACTGTACATGATGGAGGAACATATTGTCTGTAGTCTACTGTACATGATGGAGGAACATATTGTCTGTAGTCTACTGTACATGGTGGAGGAACATATTCTTAAGCCTACTGTACGTGGTGGAGGAATATACTGTCTGTAGTATACTGTACATGATGGAGGAACATATTGTCTGTTGCCTACTGTACATGGTGGAGGAACATATTGTCTGTAGTCTACTGTACATGGTGGAGGAACATATTGTCAGTAGTCCTTTGTACATGGTGGAGGAACATATTGTCTGTAGTCTACTATACATGGTGGAGGAACATATTGTCTGTAGTCTACTGTACGTGGTGGAGGAACATATTGTCTGGAGTGTACTGTACATGATGGAGGAACATATTGTCTGTTGCCTACTGTACATGGTGGAGAAACATATTGTCTGAAGTGTACTGTACATGGTGGAGGAACATATTGTCTGTAGTCTACTGTACATGGTGGAGGAACATATTGTCTGTAGTCTTCTGTACATGGTGCAGGAACATATTGTTTGTATTCTAATGTACATTGTAGAAAACATATTGTCTGTAGTCTACTGTACATGGTGGAGGAACATATTGTCTGTAGTCTACTATACATGGTGGAGTTACATATTGTCTGTATTCTACTGTACATGGTGGAGGAACATATTGTCTGTAGTCTACTGTACATCGTGGAGGAACATATTGTCTGTAGTCTACTGTACATGGTGGAGGAACATAGTCTGTAGTCTACTGTACATGGTGGAGGAACATATTGTCTGCATTCTACTGTACATGTTGGAGGCACATATTGTCTGTAGTCTACTGTTTACGGTGGAGGAACACATTGTCTGAAGTCTACTGTACATGATGGAGGAACATATCGTCTGTAGTCTACTGTACATGATGGAGGAACATATTGTCTGTAGTCTACTGTACATGGTGGAGGAACATATTCTTAAGCCTACTGTACGTGGTGGAGGAATATACTGTCTGTAGTGTACTGTACATGATGGAGGAACATATTGTCTGTTGCCTACTGTACATGGTGGAGGAACATATTGTCTGTAGTCTACTGTACATGGTGGAGGAACATATTGTCTGTATTCTACTCACATGGTGGAGGAACATATTGTCTGTAGTCTACTATATATGGTGGAGTTACATATTGTCTGTATTCTACTGTACATGTTGGAGGCACATATTGTCTGTAGTCTACTGTACACGGTGGAGGAACAGATTGTCTGTAGTCTACTATACATGGTGGAGTTACCTATTGTCTGTAGTCTACTGTACATGATGGAGGAACATATTGTCTGTAGTCTACTATACATGGTGGAGGAACATATTGTCTGTAGCCTACTGTACGTGGTGGAGGAACATACTGTCTGTAGTGTACTGTACATGATGGAGGAACATATTGTCTGTTGCCTACTGTACATGGTGGAGGAACATATTGTCTGTAGTCTACTGTACATGGTGGAGGAACATATTGTCAGTAGTCCTTTGTACATGGTGGAGGAACATATTGTCTGTATTCTACTGTACATGGTGGAGGAACATATTGTCTGTAGTCTACTATACATGGTGGAGTTACATATTGTCTGTATTCTACTGTACATGTTGGAGGCACATATTGTCTGTAGTCTACTGTACACGGTGGAGGAACATATTGTCTGTAGTCTACTATACATGGTGGAGTTACATATTGTCTGTAGACTACTGTACATGATGGAGGAACATGTTGTCTGTAGTCTACTATACATGGTGGAGGAACATATTGTCTGTAGCCTACTGTACACGGTGGAGGAACATATTGTCTGTAGTCTACTGTACGTGGTGGAGGAACATATTGTCTGGAGTGTACTGTACATGATGGAGGAACATATTGTCTGTTGCCTACTGTACATGGTGGAGAAACATATTGTCTGAAGTGTACTGTACATGGTGGAGGAACATATTGTCTGTAGTCTACTGTACATGGTTGAGGAACATATTGTCAGTAGTCTTCTGTACATGCTGGAAGAACATATTGTCTGTAGTGTAGTGTACATGGTGGAGGAACATATTGTGTGTAGCCTTCTGTACATGGTGGAGGAACATATTGTCAGTAGTCTACTGAACATGGTGGAGGAACATACTGTCTATAGTCTACTGTACAAGGTGGAGGAACATATTGTCAGTAGTCTACTATACATGGTGCAGGAACATATTGTTTGTATTCTACTGTACATGGTGGAGGAACATATTGTGTGTAGCCTACTGTACATGGTGGAGTTACATATTGTCTGTAGTCTACTGTACATGGTGGAGGAACATATTGTCAGTAGTCTACTGAACATGGTGGAGGAACATACTGTCTATAGTCTACTGTACAAGGTGGAGGAACATATTGTCAGTAGTCTTCTGTACATGCAGGATGAACAAATTCGCTGTAGTCTACAGTACATGGTGGAGTAACATATTGTCTGTAGTCTACTGTACATGGTGGAGGAACATAGTCTGTAGTCTACTGTACATGGTGGAGGAACATATTGTCTGTAGTCTACTGTACATGGTGGAGTAACATTTTGTCTGTAGTCTACTATACATGGTGGAGTTACATATTGTCTGTTATCTACTGTACATGGAGGAGGAACATATTGTCTGCATTCTACTGTACATGTTGGAGGCACATATTGTCTGTAGTCTACTGTTTACGGAGGAGGAACACATTGTCTGAAGTCAACTGTACATGATGGAGGAACATATTGTCTGTAGTCTACTGTACATGGTGGAGGAACATATTGTCTGTAGTCTACTGTACATGGTGGAGGAACATATTCTTAAGCCTACTGTACGTGGTGGAGGAACATACTGTCTGTAGTGTACTGTACATGATGGAGGAACATATTGTCTGTTGCCTACTGTACATGGTGGAGGAACATATTGTCTGTAGTCTACTGTACATGGTGGAGGAACATATTGTCTTTAGTCCTTTGTACATGGTGGAGGAACATATTGTCTGTATTCTACTGTACATGGTGGAGGAACATATTGTCTGTAGTCTACTATACATGGTGGAGTTACATATTGTCTGTATTCTACTGTACATGTTGGAGGCACATATTGTCTGTAGTCTACTGTACACGGTGGAGGAACATATTGTCTGTAGTCTACTATACATGGTGGAGTTACATATTGTCTGTAGTCTACTGTACATGATGGAGGAACATATTGTCTGTAGTCTACTATACATGGTGGAGGAACATATTGTCTGTAGCCTACTGTACACGGTGGAGGAACATATTGTCTGTAGTCTACTATACATGGTGGAGGAACATATTGTCTGTAGTCTACTGTACGTGGTGGAGGAACATATTGTCTGGAGTGTACTGTACATGATGGAGGAACATATTGTCTGTTGCCTACTGTACATGGTGGAGAAACATATTGTCTGAAGTGTACTGTACATGGTGGAGGAACATATTGTCTGTAGTCTACTGTACATGGTTGAGGAACATATTGTCAGTAGTCTTCTGTACATGCTGGAAGAACATATTGTCTGTAGTGTAGTGTACATGGTGGAGGAACATATTGTCTGTAGTCTTCTGTACATGGTGCAGGAACATATTGTTTGTATTCTAATGTACATTGTAGAAGAACATATTGTCTGTAGTCTACTGTACATGGTGGAGTTACATATTGTCTGTAGTCTACTGTACATGGTGGAGGAACATATTGTCAGTAGTCTAATGAACATGGTGGAGGAACATACTGTCTATAGTCTACTGTACAAGGTGGAGGAACATATTGTCAGTAGTCTTCTGTACATGCAGGATGAACAAATTCGCTGTGGTCTACAGTACATGGTGGAGTAACATATTGTCTGTAGTCTCCTGTACATGGTGGAGGAACATAGTCTGTAGTCTACTGTACATGGTGGAGGAACATATTGTCTGTAGTCTACTGTACATGGTGGAGTAACATTTTGTCTGTAGTCTACAATACATGGTGGAGTTACATATTGTCTGTTATCTACTGTACATGGTGGAGGAACATATTGTCTGCATTCTACTGTACATGTTGGAGGCACATATTGTCTGTAGTCTACTGTTTACAGTGGAGGAACACATTGTCTGAAGTCTACTGTACATGGTGGAGGAACATATTGTCTGTAGTCTACTGTACATGGTGGAGGAACATATTCTTAAGCCTACTGTACGTGGTGGAGGAACATACTGTCTGTAGTGTACTGTACATGATGGAGGAACATATTGTCTGTTGCCTACTGTACATGGTGGAGGAACATATTGTCTGTAGTCTACTGTACATGGTGGAGGAACATATTGTCAGTAGTCCTTTGTACATGGTGGAGGAACATATTGTCAGTAGTCCTTTGTACATGGTGGAGGAACATAATGTCTGTATTCTACTGTACATGGTGGAGGAACATATTGTCTGTAGTCTACTATACATGGTGGAGTTACATATTGTCTGTATTCTACTGTACATGTTGGAGGCACATATTGTCTGTAGTCTACTGTACACGGTGGAGGAACATATTGTCTGTAGTCTACTATACATGGTGGAGTTACATATTGTCTGTAGTCTACTGTACATGATGGAGGAACATATTGTCTGTAGTCTACTATACATGGTGGAGGAACATATTGTCTGTAGTCTACTGTACACGGTGGAGGAACATATTGTCTGTAGTCTACTATACATGGTGGAGGAACATATTGTCTGTAGTCTACTGTACGTGGTGGAGGAACATATTGTCTGGAGTGTACTGTACATGGTGGAGGAACATATTGTCTGAAGTGTACTGTACATGATGGAGGAACATATTGTCTGTTGCCTACTGTACATGGTGGAGGAACATATTGTCTGAAGTGTACTGTACATGGTGGAGAAACATATTGTCTGTAGTCTACTGTACATGGTTGAGGAACATATTGTCAGTAGTCTTCTGTACATGCTGGAAGAACATATTGTCTGTAGTGTAGTGTACATGGTGGAGGAACATATTGTCTGGAGTGTACTGTACATGGTGGAGTAACATTTTGTCTGTAGTCTACTATACATGGTGGAGTTACATATTGTCTGTTATCTACTGTACATGGTGGAGGAACATATTGTCTGCATTCTACTGTACATGTTGGAGGCACATATTGTCTGTAGTCTACTGTTTACGGTGGAGGAACACATTGTCTGAAGTCTACTGTACATGATGAAGGAACATATTGTCTACTGTAGATGGTGGAGGAACATATTGTCTGTTGTCTACTGTACATGGTGGAGGAACATATTCTTAAGCCTACTGTACGTGGTGGAGGAACATATTGTCTGTAGTGTACTGTACATGATGGAGGAACATATTGTCTGTTGCCTACTGTACATGGTGGAGGAACATATTGTCTGTAGTCTACTGTACATGGTGGAGGAACATATTGTCAGTAGTCCTTTGTACATGGTGGAGGAACATATTGTCTGTATTCTACTGTACATGGTGGAGGAACATATTGTCTGTAGTCTACTATACATGGTGGAGTTACATATTGTCTGTATTCTACTGTACATGTTGGAGGCACATATTGTCTGTAGTCTACTGTACACGGTGGAGGAACATATTGTCTGTAGTCTACTATACATGGTGGAGTTGCATATTGTCTGTAGTCTACTGTACATGATGGAGGAACATATTGTCTGTAGTCTACTATACATGGTGGAGGAACATATTGTCTGTAGCCTACTGTACACGGTGGAGGAACATATTGTCTGTAGTCTACTATACATGGTGGAGGAACATATTGTCTGTAGTCTACTGTACGTGGTGGAGGAACATATTGTCTGGAGTGTACTGTAAATGATGGAGGAACATATTGTCTGTTGCCTACTGTACATGGTGGAGGAACATATTGTCTGTAGTCTACTGTACATGGTGGAGGAACATATTGTCAGTAGTCCTTTGTACATGGTGGAGGAACATATTGTCTGTATTCTACTGTACATGGTGGAGGAACATATTGTCTGTAGTCTACTATACATGGTGGAGGAACATATTGTCTGTAGTCTACTATACATGGTGGAGTTACATATTGTCTGTATTCTACTGTACATGTTGGAGGCACATATTGTCTGTAGTCTACTGTACACGGTGGAGGAACATATTGTCTGTAGTCTACTATACATGGTGGAGTTACATATTGTCTGTAGTCTACTGTACATGATGGAGGAACATATTGTCTGTAGTCTACTATACATGGTGGAGGAACATATTGTCTGTAGCCTACTGTACACGGTGGAGGAACATATTGTCTGTAGTCTACTATACATGGTGGAGGAACATATTGTCTGTAGTCTACTGTACGTGGTGGAGGAACATATTGTCTGGAGTGTACTGTACATGATGGAGGAACATATTGTCTGTTGCCTACTGTACATGGTGGAGGAACATATTGTCTGTAGTCTACTGTACATGGTGGAGGAACATATTGTCAGTAGTCCTTTGTACATGGTGGAGGAACATATTGTCTGTATTCTACTGTACATGTTGGAGGCACATATTGTCTGTAGTCTACTGTACACGGTGGAGGAACATATTGTCTGTAGTCTACTATACATGGTGGAGTTACATATTGGCTGTAGTCTACTGTACATGATGGAGGAACATATTGTCTGTAGTCTACTATACATGGTGGAGGAACATATTGTCTGTAGCCTACTGTACACGGTGGAGGAACATATTGTCTGTAGTCTACTATACATGGTGGAGGAAAATATTGTCTGTAGTCTACTGTACGTGGTGGAGGAACATATTGTCTGGAGTGTACTGTACATGATGGAGGAACATATTGTCTGTTGCCTACTGTACATGGTGGAGAAACATATTGTCTGAAGTGTACTGTACATGGTGGAGGAACATATTGTCTGTAGTCTACTGTACATGGTTGAGGAACATATTGTCAGTAGTCTTCTGTACATGCTGGAAGAACATATTGTCTGTAGTGTAGTGTACATGGTGGAGGAACATATTGTCTGGAGTGTACTGTACATGGTGGAGTAACATTTTGTCTGTAGTCTACTATACATGGTGGAGTTACATATTGTCTATTATCTACTGTACATGGTGGAGGAACATACTGTCTATAGTCTACTGTACATGGTGGAGGAACATATTGTCTGTAGTCTACTGTACATGGTGGAGTAACATTTTGTCTGTAGTCTACTATACATGGTGGAGTTACATATTGTCTGTTATCTACTGTACATGGTGGAGGAACATATTGTCTGCATTCTACTGTACATGTTGGAGGCACATATTGTCTGTAGTCTACTGTTTACGGTGGAGGAACACATTGTCTGAAGTCTACTGTACATGATGAAGGAACATATTGTCTGTAGTCTACTGTAGATGGTGGAGGAACATATTGTCTGTTGTCTACTGTACATGGTGGAGGAACATATTCTTAAGCCTACTGTACGTGGTGGAGGAACATATTGTCTGTAGTGTACTGTAGATGGTGGAGGAACATATTGTCTGTTGCCTACTGTACATGGTGGAGGAACATATTGTCTGTAGTCTACTGTACATGGTGGAGGAACATATTGTCAGTAGTGCTTTGTACATGGTGGAGGAACATATTGTCTGTATTCTACTGTACATGGTGGAGGAACATATTGTCTGTAGTCTACTATACATGGTGGAGTTACATATTGTCTGTATTCTACTGTACATGTTGGAGGCACATATTGTCTGTAGTCTACTGTACACGGTGGAGGAACATATTGTCTGTAGTCTACTATACATGGTGGAGTTACATATTGTCTGTAGTCTACTGTACATGATGGAGGAACATATTGTCTGTAGTCTACTATACATGGTGGAGGAACATATTGTCTGTAGTCTACTGTACATGGTGGAGGAACATATTGTCAGTAGTCCTTTGTACATGGTGGAGGAACATATTGTCTGTATTCTACTGTACATGGTGGAGGAACATATTGTCTGTAGTCTACTATACATGGTGGAGTTACATATTGTCTGTATTCTACTGTACATGTTGGAGGCACATATTGTCTGTAGTCTACTGTACACGGTGGAGGAACATATTGTCTGTATTCTACTATACATGGTGGAGGAACATATTGTCTGTAGCCTACTGTACACGGTGGAGGAACATATTGTCTGTAGTCTACTATACATGGTGGAGTTACATATTGTCTGTAGTCTACTATACATGGTGGAGTTACATATTGTCTGTAGTCTACTGTACATGATGGAGGAACATATTGTCTGTAGTCTACTATACATGGTGGAGGAACATATTGTCTGTAGCCTACTGTACATGGTGGAGGAACATATTGTCTGTAGTCTACTATACATGGTGGAGGAACATATTGTCTGTAGTCTACTGTACGTGGTGGAGGAACATATTGTCTGGAGTGTACTGTACATGATGGAGGAACATATTGTCTGTTGCCTACTGTACATGGTGGAGAAACATATTGTCTGAAGTGTACTGTACATGGTGGAGGAACATATTGTCTGTAGTCTACTGTACATGGTTGAGGAACATATTGTCAGTAGTCTTCTGTACATGCTGGAAGAACATATTGTCTGTAGTGTAGTGTACATGGTGGAGGAACATATTGTGTGTAGCCTTCTGTACATGGTGGAGGAACATATTGTCAGTAGTCTACTGAACATGGTGGAGGAACATACTGTCTATAGTCTACTGTACAAGGTGGAGGAACATATTGTCAGTAGTCTACTATACATGGTGCAGGAACATATTGTTTGTATTCTACTGTACATGGTGGAGGAACATATTGTGTGTAGCCTACTGTACATGGTGGAGTTACATATTGTCTGTAGTCTACTGTACATGGTGGAGGAACATATTGTCAGTAGTCTACTGAACATGGTGGAGGAACATACTGTCTATAGTCTACTGTACAAGGTGGAGGAACATATTGTCAGTAGTCTTCTGTACATGCAGGATGAACAAATTCGCTGTAGTCTACAGTACATGGTGGAGTAACATATTGTCTGTAGTCTACTGTACATGGTGGAGGAACATAGTCTGTAGTCTACTGTACATGGTGGAGTAACATTTTGTCTGTAGTCTACTATACATGGTGGAGTTACATATTGTCTGTTATCTACTGTACATGGTGGAGGAACATATTGTCTGCATTCTACTGTACATGTTGGAGGCACATATTGTCTGTAGTCTACTGTTTACGGAGGAGGAACACATTGTCTGAAGTCTACTGTACATGATGGAGAAACATATTGTCTGTAGTCTACTGTACATGATGGAGGAACATATTGTCTGTAGTCTACTGTACATGGTGGAGGAACATATTCTTAAGCCTACTGTACGTGGTGGAGGAATATACTGTCTGTAGTGTACTGTACATGATGGAGGAACATATTGTCTGTTGCCTACTGTACATGGTGGAGGAACATATTGTCTGTAGTCTACTGTACATGGTGGAGGAACATATTGTCAGTAGTCCTTTGTACATGGTGGAGGAACATATTGTCTGTAGTCTACTATACATTGTGGAGGAACATATTGTCTGTAGTCTACTGTACGTGGTGGAGGAACATATTGTCTGGAGTGTACTGTACATGATGGAGGAACATATTGTCTGTTGCCTACTGTACATGGTGGAGAAACATATTGTCTGAAGTGTACTGTACATGGTGGAGGAACATATTGTCTGTAGTCTACTGTACATGGTGGAGGAACATATTGTCTGTAGTCTTCTGTACATGGTGCAGGAACATATTGTTTGTATTCTAATGTACATTGTAGAAAACATATTGTCTGTAGTCTACTGTACATGGTGGAGGAACATATTGTCTGTAGTCTACTATACATGGTGGAGTTACATATTGTCTGTATTCTACTGTACATGGTGGAGGAACATATTGTCTGTAGTCTACTGTACATCGTGGAGGAACATATTGTCTGTAGTCTACTGTACATGGTGGAGGAACATAGTCTGTAGTCTACTGTACATGGTGGAGGAACATATTGTCTGCATTCTACTGTACATGTTGGAGGCACATATTGTCTGTAGTCTACTGTTTACGGTGGAGGAACACATTGTCTGAAGTCTACTGTACATGATGGAGGAACATATCGTCTGTAGTCTACTGTACATGATGGAGGAACATATTGTCTGTAGTCTACTGTACATGGTGGAGGAACATATTCTTAAGCCTACTGTACGTGGTGGAGGAATATACTGTCTGTAGTGTACTGTACATGATGGAGGAACATATTGTCTGTTGCCTACTGTACATGGTGGAGGAACATATTGTCTGTAGTCTACTGTACATGGTGGAGGAACATATTGTCTGTATTCTACTCACATGGTGGAGGAACATATTGTCTGTAGTCTACTATACATGGTGGAGTTACATATTGTCTGTATTCTACTGTACATGTTGGAGGCACATATTGTCTGTAGTCTACTGTACACGGTGGAGGAACAGATTGTCTGTAGTCTACTATACATGGTGGAGTTACCTATTGTCTGTAGTCTACTGTACATGATGGAGGAACATATTGTCTGTAGTCTACTATACATGGTGGAGGAACATATTGTCTGTAGCCTACTGTACGTGGTGGAGGAACATAATGTCTGTAGTGTACTGTACATGATGGAGGAACATATTGTCTGTTGCCTACTGTACATGGTGGAGGAACATATTGTCTGTAGTCTACTGTACATGGTGGAGGAACATATTGTCAGTAGTCCTTTGTACATGGTGGAGGAACATATTGTCTGTATTCTACTGTACATGGTGGAGGAACATATTGTCTGTAGTCTACTATACATGGTGGAGTTACATATTGTCTGTATTCTACTGTACATGTTGGAGGCACATATTGTCTGTAGTCTACTGTACACGGTGGAGGAACATATTGTCTGTAGTCTACTATACATGGTGGAGTTACATATTGTCTGTAGTCTACTGTACATGATGGAGGAACATGTTGTCTGTAGTCTACTATACATGGTGGAGGAACATATTGTCTGTAGCCTACTGTACACGGTGGAGGAACATATTGTCTGTAGTCTACTGTACGTGGTGGAGGAACATATTGTCTGGAGTGTACTGTACATGATGGAGGAACATATTGTCTGTTGCCTACTGTACATGGTGGAGAAACATATTGTCTGAAGTGTACTGTACATGGTGGAGGAACATATTGTCTGTAGTCTACTGTACATGGTTGAGGAACATATTGTCAGTAGTCTTCTGTACATGCTGGAAGAACATATTGTCTGTAGTGTAGTGTACATGGTGGAGGAACATATTGTGTGTAGCCTTCTGTACATGGTGGAGGAACATATTGTCAGTAGTCTACTGAACATGGTGGAGGAACATACTGTCTATAGTCTACTGTACAAGGTGGAGGAACATATTGTCAGTAGTCTACTATACATGGTGCAGGAACATATTGTTTGTATTCTACTGTACATGGTGGAGGAACATATTGTGTGTAGCCTACTGTACATGGTGGAGTTACATATTGTCTGTAGTCTACTGTACATGGTGGAGGAACATATTGTCAGTAGTCTACTGAACATGGTGGAGGAACATACTGTCTATAGTCTACTGTACAAGGTGGAGGAACATATTGTCAGTAGTCTTCTGTACATGCAGGATGAACAAATTCGCTGTAGTCTACAGTACATGGTGGAGTAACATATTGTCTGTAGTCTACTGTACATGGTGGAGGAACATAGTCTGTAGTCTACTGTACATGGTGGAGGAACATATTGTCTGTAGTCTACTGTACATGGTGGAGTAACATTTTGTCTGTAGTCTACTATACATGGTGGAGTTACATATTGTCTGTTATCTACTGTACATGGAGGAGGAACATATTGTCTGCATTCTACTGTACATGTTGGAGGCACATATTGTCTGTAGTCTACTGTTTACGGAGGAGGAACACATTGTCTGAAGTCAACTGTACATGATGGAGGAACATATTGTCTGTAGTCTACTGTACATGGTGGAGGAACATATTGTCTGTAGTCTACTGTACATGGTGGAGGAACATATTCTTAAGCCTACTGTACGTGGTGGAGGAACATACTGTCTGTAGTGTACTGTACATGATGGAGGAACATATTGTCTGTTGCCTACTGTACATGGTGGAGGAACATATTGTCTGTAGTCTACTGTACATGGTGGAGGAACATATTGTCTTTAGTCCTTTGTACATGGTGGAGGAACATATTGTCTGTATTCTACTGTACATGGTGGAGGAACATATTGTCTGTAGTCTACTATACATGGTGGAGTTACATATTGTCTGTATTCTACTGTACATGTTGGAGGCACATATTGTCTGTAGTCTACTGTACACGGTGGAGGAACATATTGTCTGTAGTCTACTATACATGGTGGAGTTACATATTGTCTGTAGTCTACTGTACATGATGGAGGAACATATTGTCTGTAGTCTACTATACATGGTGGAGGAACATATTGTCTGTAGCCTACTGTACACGGTGGAGGAACATATTGTCTGTAGTCTACTATACATGGTGGAGGAACATATTGTCTGTAGTCTACTGTACGTGGTGGAGGAACATATTGTCTGGAGTGTACTGTACATGATGGAGGAACATATTGTCTGTTGCCTACTGTACATGGTGGAGAAACATATTGTCTGAAGTGTACTGTACATGGTGGAGGAACATATTGTCTGTAGTCTACTGTACATGGTTGAGGAACATATTGTCAGTAGTCTTCTGTACATGCTGGAAGAACATATTGTCTGTAGTGTAGTGTACATGGTGGAGGAACATATTGTCTGTAGTCTTCTGTACATGGTGCAGGAACATATTGTTTGTATTCTAATGTACATTGTAGAAGAACATATTGTCTGTAGTCTACTGTACATGGTGGAGTTACATATTGTCTGTAGTCTACTGTACATGGTGGAGGAACATATTGTCAGTAGTCTAATGAACATGGTGGAGGAACATACTGTCTATAGTCTACTGTACAAGGTGGAGGAACATATTGTCAGTAGTCTTCTGTACATGCAGGATGAACAAATTCGCTGTGGTCTACAGTACATGGTGGAGTAACATATTGTCTGTAGTCTCCTGTACATGGTGGAGGAACATAGTCTGTAGTCTACTGTACATGGTGGAGGAACATATTGTCTGTAGTCTACTGTACATGGTGGAGTAACATTTTGTCTGTAGTCTACAATACATGGTGGAGTTACATATTGTCTGTTATCTACTGTACATGGTGGAGGAACATATTGTCTGCATTCTACTGTACATGTTGGAGGCACATATTGTCTGTAGTCTACTGTTTACGGTGGAGGAACACATTGTCTGAAGTCTACTGTACATGGTGGAGGAAC
This sequence comes from Salmo salar, assembly GCF_965601325.2. Classification (NCBI taxonomy): domain Eukaryota; kingdom Metazoa; phylum Chordata; class Actinopteri; order Salmoniformes; family Salmonidae; genus Salmo; species Salmo salar. The sequence continues at coordinate 14,348,515 of NC_138301.1, forward strand.
ATATTGTCTGTAGTCTACTGTACATGGTGGAGGAACATATTCTTAAGCCTACTGTACGTGGTGGAGGAACATACTGTCTGTAGTGTACTGTACATGATGGAGGAACATATTGTCTGTTGCCTACTGTACATGGTGGAGGAACATATTGTCTGTAGTCTACTGTACATGGTGGAGGAACATATTGTCAGTAGTCCTTTGTACATGGTGGAGGAACATATTGTCAGTAGTCCTTTGTACATGGTGGAGGAACATAATGTCTGTATTCTACTGTACATGGTGGAGGAACATATTGTCTGTAGTCTACTATACATGGTGGAGTTACATATTGTCTGTATTCTACTGTACATGTTGGAGGCACATATTGTCTGTAGTCTACTGTACACGGTGGAGGAACATATTGTCTGTAGTCTACTATACATGGTGGAGTTACATATTGTCTGTAGTCTACTGTACATGATGGAGGAACATATTGTCTGTAGTCTACTATACATGGTGGAGGAACATATTGTCTGTAGTCTACTGTACACGGTGGAGGAACATATTGTCTGTAGTCTACTATACATGGTGGAGGAACATATTGTCTGTAGTCTACTGTACGTGGTGGAGGAACATATTGTCTGGAGTGTACTGTACATGGTGGAGGAACATATTGTCTGAAGTGTACTGTACATGATGGAGGAACATATTGTCTGTTGCCTACTGTACATGGTGGAGGAACATATTGTCTGAAGTGTACTGTACATGGTGGAGAAACATATTGTCTGTAGTCTACTGTACATGGTTGAGGAACATATTGTCAGTAGTCTTCTGTACATGCTGGAAGAACATATTGTCTGTAGTGTAGTGTACATGGTGGAGGAACATATTGTCTGGAGTGTACTGTACATGGTGGAGTAACATTTTGTCTGTAGTCTACTATACATGGTGGAGTTACATATTGTCTGTTATCTACTGTACATGGTGGAGGAACATATTGTCTGCATTCTACTGTACATGTTGGAGGCACATATTGTCTGTAGTCTACTGTTTACGGTGGAGGAACACATTGTCTGAAGTCTACTGTACATGATGAAGGAACATATTGTCTACTGTAGATGGTGGAGGAACATATTGTCTGTTGTCTACTGTACATGGTGGAGGAACATATTCTTAAGCCTACTGTACGTGGTGGAGGAACATATTGTCTGTAGTGTACTGTACATGATGGAGGAACATATTGTCTGTTGCCTACTGTACATGGTGGAGGAACATATTGTCTGTAGTCTACTGTACATGGTGGAGGAACATATTGTCAGTAGTCCTTTGTACATGGTGGAGGAACATATTGTCTGTATTCTACTGTACATGGTGGAGGAACATATTGTCTGTAGTCTACTATACATGGTGGAGTTACATATTGTCTGTATTCTACTGTACATGTTGGAGGCACATATTGTCTGTAGTCTACTGTACACGGTGGAGGAACATATTGTCTGTAGTCTACTATACATGGTGGAGTTGCATATTGTCTGTAGTCTACTGTACATGATGGAGGAACATATTGTCTGTAGTCTACTATACATGGTGGAGGAACATATTGTCTGTAGCCTACTGTACACGGTGGAGGAACATATTGTCTGTAGTCTACTATACATGGTGGAGGAACATATTGTCTGTAGTCTACTGTACGTGGTGGAGGAACATATTGTCTGGAGTGTACTGTACATGATGGAGGAACATATTGTCTGTTGCCTACTGTACATGGTGGAGGAACATATTGTCTGTAGTCTACTGTACATGGTGGAGGAACATATTGTCAGTAGTCCTTTGTACATGGTGGAGGAACATATTGTCTGTATTCTACTGTACATGGTGGAGGAACATATTGTCTGTAGTCTACTATACATGGTGGAGGAACATATTGTCTGTAGTCTACTATACATGGTGGAGTTACATATTGTCTGTATTCTACTGTACATGTTGGAGGCACATATTGTCTGTAGTCTACTGTACACGGTGGAGGAACATATTGTCTGTAGTCTACTATACATGGTGGAGTTACATATTGTCTGTAGTCTACTGTACATGATGGAGGAACATATTGTCTGTAGTCTACTATACATGGTGGAGGAACATATTGTCTGTAGCCTACTGTACACGGTGGAGGAACATATTGTCTGTAGTCTACTATACATGGTGGAGGAACATATTGTCTGTAGTCTACTGTACGTGGTGGAGGAACATATTGTCTGGAGTGTACTGTACATGATGGAGGAACATATTGTCTGTTGCCTACTGTACATGGTGGAGGAACATATTGTCTGTAGTCTACTGTACATGGTGGAGGAACATATTGTCAGTAGTCCTTTGTACATGGTGGAGGAACATATTGTCTGTATTCTACTGTACATGTTGGAGGCACATATTGTCTGTAGTCTACTGTACACGGTGGAGGAACATATTGTCTGTAGTCTACTATACATGGTGGAGTTACATATTGTCTGTAGTCTACTGTACATGATGGAGGAACATATTGTCTGTAGTCTACTATACATGGTGGAGGAACATATTGTCTGTAGCCTACTGTACACGGTGGAGGAACATATTGTCTGTAGTCTACTATACATGGTGGAGGAAAATATTGTCTGTAGTCTACTGTACGTGGTGGAGGAACATATTGTCTGGAGTGTACTGTACATGATGGAGGAACATATTGTCTGTTGCCTACTGTACATGGTGGAGAAACATATTGTCTGAAGTGTACTGTACATGGTGGAGGAACATATTGTCTGTAGTCTACTGTACATGGTTGAGGAACATATTGTCAGTAGTCTTCTGTACATGCTGGAAGAACATATTGTCTGTAGTGTAGTGTACATGGTGGAGGAACATATTGTCTGGAGTGTACTGTACATGGTGGAGTAACATTTTGTCTGTAGTCTACTATACATGGTGGAGTTACATATTGTCTATTATCTACTGTACATGGTGGAGGAACATACTGTCTATAGTCTACTGTACATGGTGGAGGAACATATTGTCTGTAGTCTACTGTACATGGTGGAGTAACATTTTGTCTGTAGTCTACTATACATGGTGGAGTTACATATTGTCTGTTATCTACTGTACATGGTGGAGGAACATATTGTCTGCATTCTACTGTACATGTTGGAGGCACATATTGTCTGTAGTCTACTGTTTACGGTGGAGGAACACATTGTCTGAAGTCTACTGTACATGATGAAGGAACATATTGTCTGTAGTCTACTGTAGATGGTGGAGGAACATATTGTCTGTTGTCTACTGTACATGGTGGAGGAACATATTCTTAAGCCTACTGTACGTGGTGGAGGAACATATTGTCTGTAGTGTACTGTACATGATGGAGGAACATATTGTCTGTTGCCTACTGTACATGGTGGAGGAACATATTGTCTGTAGTCTACTGTACATGGTGGAGGAACATATTGTCAGTAGTGCTTTGTACATGGTGGAGGAACATATTGTCTGTATTCTACTGTACATGGTGGAGGAACATATTGTCTGTAGTCTACTATACATGGTGGAGTTACATATTGTCTGTATTCTACTGTACATGTTGGAGGCACATATTGTCTGTAGTCTACTGTACACGGTGGAGGAACATATTGTCTGTAGTCTACTATACATGGTGGAGTTACATATTGTCTGTAGTCTACTGTACATGATGGAGGAACATATTGTCTGTAGTCTACTATACATGGTGGAGGAACATATTGTCTGTAGCCTACTGTACACGGTGGAGGAACATATTGTCTGTAGTCTACTATACATGGTGGAGGAACATATTGTCTGTAGTCTACTGTACGTGGTGGAGGAACATATTGTCTGGAGTGTACTGTACATGATGGAGGAACATATTGTCTGTTGCCTACTGTACATGGTGGAGGAACATATTGTCTGTAGTCTACTGTACATGGTGGAGGAACATATTGTCAGTAGTCCTTTGTACATGGTGGAGGAACATATTGTCTGTATTCTACTGTACATGGTGGAGGAACATATTGTCTGTAGTCTACTATACATGGTGGAGTTACATATTGTCTGTATTCTACTGTACATGTTGGAGGCACATATTGTCTGTAGTCTACTGTACATGATGGAGGAACATTGTCTGTAGTCTACCTTACATGGTGGAGGAACATATTGTCTGTAGCCTACTGTACGTGGTGGAGGAACATATTGTCTGTAGTCTACTGTACATGGTGGAGGAACATATTGTCTGTAGTCTACTGTACACGGTGGAGGAACATATTGTCTGTAGTCTACTGTACACGGTGGAGGAACATATTGTCTGTAGTCTACTGTACATGATGGAGGAACATATTGTCTGTAGTCTACCTTACATGGTGGAGGAACATATTGTCTGTAGCCTACTGTACGTGGTGGAGGAACATATTGTCTGTAGTCTACTGTACATGGTGGAGGAACATATTGTCTGTAGTCTACTGTACACGGTGGAGGAACATATTGTCTGTAGTCTACTATACATGGTGGAGTTACATATTGTCTGTAGTCTACTGTGCATGATGGAGGAACATATTTTCTGTAGCCTACTATACATGGTGGAGGAACATATTGTCTGTAGCCTAGTGTACACGGTGGAGGAACATATTTTCTGTAGTCTACTATACATGGTGGAGGAATATATTGTCTGTAGTCTACTATACATGGTGGAGGAACATATTGTCTGTAGCCTTTTGTACATGGTGGAGTTACATATTGTCTGTATTCTACTGTATATGGTGGAGGAACATATTGTCTGTATTCTACTATACATGGTGGAGGAACATATTGTCTGTAGTCTACTGTACGTGGTGGAGGAACATATTGTCTGTAGTGTACTGTACATGATGGAGGAACATATTGTCTGTTGCCTACTGTACATGGTGGAGAAACATATTGTCTGAAGTGTACTGTACGTGGTGGAGGAACATATTGTCTGTATTCTACTGTACATGGTTGAGGAACATATTGTCAGTAGTCTTCTGTACATGGTGGAAGAACATATTGTCTGTAGTGTAGTGTACATGGTGGAGGAACATATTGTCTGTAGTCTCCTGTACATGGTGGAGGAACATATTGTCTGTAGTCTACTGTACATGGTGCAGGAACATATTGTTTGTATTCTACTGTACATTGTAGAAGAACATATTGTCTGTAGTCTACTGTACATCGTGGAGGAACATATTTTCTGTAATCTACTATACACAATGGAGAAACATATTGTCTGTAGTCTACTGTACATGGTGCAGGAACATATTGTCTGGAGTCTACTGTATATGGTGGAGGAACATATTGTGTGTAGCCTACTGTACATGGTGGAGTTACATATTGTCTGTAGTCTACTGTACATGGTGGAGGAACATATTGTCAGTAGTCTACTGTACAAGGTGGAGGAACATATTGTCAGTAGTCTTCTGTACATGCAGGATGAACAAATTCGCTGTAGTCTACAGTACATGGTGGAGTAACATATTGTCTGTAGTCTACTGTACATGGTGGAGGAACATAGTCTGTAGTCTACTGTACATGGTTGGGGAACATATTGTCTGTAGTCTACTGTACATGGTGGAGTAACATTTTGTCTGTAGTCTACTATACATGGTGGAGTTACATATTGTCTGTAATCTACTGTACATGGTGGAGGAACATATTGTCTGTAGTCTACTGTACATGGTGGAGTAACATTTTGTCTGTAGTCTACTATACATGGTGGAGTTACATATTGTCTGTTATCTACTGTACATGGTGGAGGAACATATTGTCTGCATTCTACTGTACATGTTGGAGGCACATATTGTCTGTAGTCTACTGTTTACGGTGGAGGAACACATTGTCTGAAGTCTACTGTACATGATGGAGGAACATATTATCTGTAGTCTACTGTACATGGTGGAAGAACATATTGTCTGTAGTCTACTGTACATGGTGGAGGAACATATTCTTAAGCCTACTGTACGTGGTGGAGGAACATACTGTCTGTAGTGTACTGTACATGATGGAGGAACATATTGTCTGTTGCCTACTGTACATGGTGGAGGAACATATTGTCTGTAGTCTACTGTACATGGTGGAGGAACATATTGTCAGTAGTCCTTTGTACATGGTGGAGGAACATATTGTCTGTATTCTACTGTACATGTTGGAGGCACATATTGGCTGTAGTCTACTCTACACGGTGGAGGAACATATTGTCTGTAGTCTACTGTACATGATGGAGGAACATATTGTCTGTAGTCTACTGTACATGGTGGAGGAACATATTGTCTGTAGCCTACTGTACGTGGTGGAGGAACATATTGTCTGTAGTCTACTGTACATGGTGGAGGAACATATTGTCTGTAGTCTACTGTACACGGTGGAGGAACATATTGTCTGTAGTCTACTATACATGGTGGAGTTACATATTGTCTGTAGTCTACTGTACATGATCGAGGAACATATTGTCTGTAGCCTACTATACATGGTGGAGGAACATATTGTCTGTCGCCTAGTGTACACGGTGGAGGAACATATTGTCTGTAGCCTTTTGTACACGGTGGAGTTACATATTGTCTGTATTCTACTGTATATGGTGGAGGAACATATTGTCTGTAGTCTACTGTACGTGGTGGAGGAACATATTGTCTGTAGTGTACTGTACATGATGGAGGAACATATTGTCTGTTGCCTACTGTACATGGTGGAGAAACATATTGTCTGAAGTGTACTGTACATGGTGGAGGAACATATTGTCTGTAGTCTACTGTACATGGTTGAGGAACATATTGTCAGTATTCTACTGTACATTGTAGAAGAACATATTGTCTGTAGTCTACTGTACATCGTGGAGGAACATATTTTCTGTAATCTACTGTACACAATGGAGAAACATATTGTCTGTAGTCTACTGTACATGGTGGAGGAACATATTGTCTGTAGTCTACTGTACATGGTGGAGGCAGGGAGCCACGTCATGGTGGGCTGCTGTAGTCTACTGTACATGGTGGAGGAACATATTGTCAGTAGTCTACTGAACATGGTGGAGGAACATACTGTCTATAGTCTACTGTACAAGGTGGAGGAACATATTGTCAGTAGTCTTCTGTACATGCAGGATGAACAAATTTACTGTAGTCTACAGTACATGGTGGAGTAACATATTGTCTGTAGTCTACTGTACATGGTGGAGGAACATAGTCTGTAGTCTACTGTACATGGTGGAGTAACATATTGTCTGTAGTCTACTGTACATGGTGGAGGAACTTATTGTCTGTAGTCTACTGTACTTGATGGAGGAACATATTGTCTGTAGTCTACTGTACATGGTGGAGGAACATATTGTCTGTAGCCTACTGTACGTGGTGGAGGAACATATTGTCTGTAGTCTACTGTACATGGTGGAGGAACATATTGTCTGTAGTCTACTGAACACGGTGGAGGAACATATTGTCTGTAGTCTACTATACATGGTGGAGTTACATATTGTCTGTAGTCTACTGTACATGATGGAGGAACATATTGTCTGTAGCCTACTATACATGGTGGAGGAACATATTGTCTGTAGCCTAGTGTACACGGTGGAGGAACATATTGTCTGTAGCTTTTTGTACACGGTGGAGTTACATATTGTCTGTATTCTACTGTATATGGTGGAGGAACATATTGTCTGTAGTCTACTGTACGTGGTGGAGGAACATATTGTCTGTAGTGTACTGTACATGATGGAGGAACATATTGTCTGTTGCCTACTGTACATGGTGGAGAAACATATTGTCTGAAGTGTACTGTACATGGTGGAGGAACATATTGTCTGTAGTCTACTGTACATGGTTGAGGAACATATTGTCAGTAGTCTTCTGTACATGGTGTAAGAACATATTGTCTGTAGTGTAGTGTACATGGTGGAGGAACATATTGTCTGTAGTCTACTGTACATGGTGGAGTAACATTTTGTCTGTAGTCTACTATACATGGTGGAGTTACATATTGTCTGTAATCTACTGTACATGGTGGAGGAACATATTGTCTGTAGTCTACTGTACATGGTGGAGTAACATTTTGTCTGTAGTCTACTATACATGGTGGAGTTACATATTTTCTGTTATCTACTGTACATGGTGGAGGAACATATTGTCTGCATTCTACTGTACATGTTGGAGGCACATATTGTCTGTAGTCTACTGTTTACGGTGGAGGAACACATTGTCTGAAGTCTACTGTACATGATGGAGGAACATATTATCTGTAGTCTACTGTACATGGTGGAGGAACATATTGTCTGTAGTGTACTGTACATGATGGAGGAACATATTGTCTGTAGTGTAGTGTACATGGTGGAGGAACATATTGTCTGTAGTCTACTGTACATGGTGGAGGAACATATTGTCAGTAGTCTACTGAACATGGTGGAGGAACATACTGTCTATAGTCTACTGTACAAGGTGGAGGAACATATTGTCAGTAGTCTTCTGTACATGCAGGATGAACAAATTTACTGTAGTCTACAGTACATGGTGGAGTAACATATTGTCTGTAGTCTACTGTACATGGTGGAGGAACATAGTCTGTAGTCTACTGTACTTGATGGAGGAACATATTGTCTGTAGTCTACTGTACATGGTGGAGGAACATATTGTCTGTAGCCTACTGTACGTGGTGGAGGAACATATTGTTTGTAGTCTACTGTACATGGTGGAGGAACATATTGTCTGTAGTCTACTGTACACGGTGGAGGAACATATTGTCTGTAGTCTACTATACATGGTGGAGTTACATATTGTCTGTAGTCTACTGTACATGATGGAGGAACATATTGTCTGTAGCCTACTATACATGGTGGAGGAACATATTGTCTGTAGTCTACTGTACATGGTGGAGGAACATATTGTCTGTATTCTACTGTACATGGTGGAGGAACATATTGTCTGTAGTCTACTATACATGGTGGAGTTACATATTGTCTGTATTCTACTGTACATGTTGGAGGCACATATTGGCTGTAGTCTACTGTCCCCGGTGGAGGAACATATTGTCTGTAGTCTACTGTACATGATGGAGGAACATATTGTCTGTAGTCTACTGTACATGGTGGAGGAACATATTGTCTGTAGCCTACTGTACGTGGTGGAGGAACATATTGTCTGTAGTCTACTGTACATGGTGGAGTTACATATTGTCTGTAGTCTACTGTACATGATGGAGGAACATATTGTCTGTAGTCTACTATACATGGTGGAGAAACATATTGTCTGAAGTGTACTGTACATGGTGGAGGAACATATTGTCTGTAGTCCACTGTTTACGGTGGAGGAACATATTTTCTGTAGTCTACTATACATGGTGGAGTTACATATTGTCTGTAGTCTACTGTACATGATGGAGGAACATATTGTCTGTAGTCTACTATACATGGTGGAGGAACATATTGTCTGTAGCCTACTGTACACGGTGGAGTAACATATTGTCTGTAGTCTACTATACATGGTGGAGGAACATATTGTCTGTAGTCTACTGTACGTGGTGGAGGAACATATTGTCTGGAGTGTACTGTACATGATGGAGGAACATATTGTCTGTTGCCTACTGTACATGGTGGAGAAATATATTGTCTGAAGTGTACTGTACATGGTGGAGGAACATATTGTCTGTAGTCTACTGTACATGGTTGAGGAACATATTGTCAGTAGTCTTCTGTACATGCTGGAAGAACATATTGTCTGTAGTGTAGTGTACATGATGGAGGAACATATTGTCTGTAGTGTAGTGTACATGGTGGAGGAACATATTGTCTGTAGTCTACTGTACATGGTGGAGGAACATATTGTCTGTAGTCTACTGTACATGTTGGGGGAACATATTGTCTGTAGTCTACTGTACATGGTGCAGGAACATATTGTTTGTATTCTACTGTACATGGTGGAGGAACATATTGTGTGTAGCCTACTGTACATGGAGGAGGAACATATTGTCTGTAGTCTACTGTAAACGGTGGAGGAACATATTGTCTGTAGTCTACTATACATGGTGGAGTTACATATTGTCTGTAGTCTACTGTACATGATGGAGGAACATATTGTCTGTAGCCTACTATACATGGTGGAGGAACATATTGTCTGTAGCCTAGTGTACACGGTGGAGGAACATATTGTCTGTAGCCTTTTGTACACGGTGGAGTTACATATTGTCTGTATTCTACTGTATATGGTGGAGGAACATATTGTCTGTAGTCTACTGTACGTGGTGGAGGAACATATTGTCTGTAGAGTACTGTACATGATGGAGGAACATATTGTCTGTTGCCTACTGTACATGGTGGAGAAACATATTGTCTGAAGTGTACTGTACATGGTGGAGGAACATATTGTCTGTAGTCTACTGTACATGGTTGAGGAACATATTGTCAGTAGTCTTCTGTACATGCAGGATGAACAAATTTACTGTAGTCTACAGTACATGGTGGAGTAACATATTGTCTGTAGTCTACTGTACATCATGGAGGAACATATTTTCTGTAATCTACTGTACACAATGGAGAAACATATTGTCTGTAGTCTACTGTACATGGTGGAGGAACATATTGTCAGTAGTCTACTGAACATGGTGGAGGAACATACTGTCTATAGTCTACTGTACAAGGTGGAGGAACATATTGTCAGTAGTCTTCTGTACATGCAGGATGAACAAATTTACTGTAGTCTACAGTACATTGTGGAGTAACATATTGTCTGTAGTCTACTGTACATTGTGGAGGAACATAGTCTGTAATCTACTGTACATGGTTGGGGAACATATTGTCTGTAGTCTACTGTACATGGTGGAGTAACATTTTGTCTGTAGTCTACTATACATGGTGGAGTTACATATTGTCTGTAATCTACTGTACATGATGGAGGAACATATTGTCTGTAGTCTACTATACATGGTGGAGGAACATATTGTCTTTTGCCTACTGTACACGGTGGAGGAACATATTGTCTGTAGTCTACTATACATGGTGGAGGAACATATTGTCTGTAGTCTACTGTACGTGATGGAGGAACATATTGTCTGGAGTGTACTGTACATGATGGAGGAACATATTGTCTGTTGCCTACTGTACATGGTGGAGAAACATATTGTCTGAAGTGTACTGTACATGGTGGAGGAACATATTGTCTGTAGTCTACTGTACATGGTGGAGGAACATATTGTCTGTAGTCTACTGTACATGGTGGAGGAACATATTCTTAAGCCTACTGTACGTGGTGGAGGAACATACTGTCTGTAGTGTACTGTACATGATGGAGGAACATATTGTCTGTTGCCTACTGTACATGGTGGAGGAACATATTGTCTGTAGTCTACTGTACATGGTGGAGGAACATATTGTCTGTTGCCTACTGTACATGGTGGAGGAACATATTGTCTGTAGTCTACTGTACATGGTGGAGGAACATATTGTCAGTAGTCCTTTGTACATGGTGGAGGAACATATTGTCTGTAGTCTACTGTACATGGTGGAGGCACATATTGTCTGTAGTCTACTGTACACGGAGGAGGAACATATTGTCTGTAGTCTACTATACATGGTGGAGTTACATATTGTCTGTAGTCTACTGGACATGATGGAGGAACATATTGTCTGTAGTCTATTATACATGGTGGAGGAACATATTGTCTGTAGCCTACTGTACATGGTGGAGGAACATATTGTCTGTAGTCTACTATACATGGTGGAGGAACATATTGTCTGTATTCTACTGTACGTGGTGGAGGAACATATTGTCTGGAGTGTACTGTACATGATGGAGGAACATATTGTCTGTTGCCTACTGTACATGGTGGAGAAACATATTGTCTGAAGTGTACTGTACATGGTGGAGGAACATATTCTTAAGCCTACTGTTTGTGGTGGAGAAACATACTGTCTGTAGTGTACTGTACATGATGGAGGAACATATGGTCTGTTGCCTACTGTACATGGTGGAGGAACATATTGTCTGTAGTCTACTGTACATGGTGGAGGAACATATTGTCAGTAGTCCTTTGTACATGGTGGAGGAACATATTGTCTGTATTCTACTGTACATGGTGGAGGAACATATTGTCTGTAGTCTACTATACATGGTGGAGTTACATATTGTCTGTATTCTACTGTACATGTTGGAGGCACATATTGGCTGTAGTCTACTGTCCCCGGTGGAGGAACATATTGTCTGTAGTCTACTGTACATGATGGAGGAACATATTGTCTGTAATCTACCTTACATGGTGGAGGATCATATTGTCTGTAGCCTACTGTACGTGGTGGAGGAACATATTGTCTGTAGTCTACTGTACATGGTGGAGTTACATATTGTCTGTAGTCTACTGTACATGATGGAAGAACATATTATCTGTAGCCTACTAAACATGGTGGAGGAACATATTGTCTGTAGCCTAGTGTACACGGTGGAGGAACATATTTTCTGTAGTCTACTATACATGGTGGAGTTACATATTGTCTGTAGTCTACTGTACATGATGGAGGAACATATTGTCTGTAGTCTACTATACATGGTGGAGGAACATATTGTCTGTAGCCTACTGTACACGGTGGAGTAACATATTGTCTGTAGTCTACTATACATGGTGGAGGAACATATTGTCTGTAGTCTACTGTATGTGGTGGAGGAACATATTGTCTGGAGTGTACTGTACATGATGGAGGAACATATTGTCTGTTGCCTACTGTACATGGTGGAGAAACATATTGTCTGAAGTGTACTGTACATGGTGGAGGAACATATTGTCTGTAGTCTACTGTACATGGTTGAGGAACATATTGTCAGTAGTCTTCTGTACATGCTGGAAGAACATATTGTCTGTAGTGTAGTGTACATGATGGAGGAACATATTGTCTGTAGTGTAGTGTACATGGTGGAGGAACATATTGTCTGTAGTCTACTGTACATGGTGCAGGAACATATTGTTTGTATTCTACTGTACATTGTAGAAGAACATATTGTCTGTAGTCTACTGAACATCGTGGAGGAACATATTTTCTGTAATCTACTGTACACAATGGAGAAACATATTGTCTGTAGTCTACTGTACATGGTGCAGGAACATATTGTTTGTATTCTACTGTACATGGTGGAGGAACATATTGTGTGTAGCCTACTGTACATGGTGGAGTTACATATTGTCTGTAGTCTACTGTACAAGGTGGAGGAACATATTGTCAGTAGTCTTCTGTACATGCAGGATGAACAAATTCGCTGTAGTCTACAGTACATGGTGGAGTAACATATTGTCTGTAGTCTACTGTACATGGTGGAGGAACATATTCTGTAGTCTACTGTACATGGTGGAGGAACATATTGTCTGTAGTCTACTGTACATGGTGGAGTAACATTTTGTCTGTAGTCTACTATACATGGTGGAGTTACATATTGTCTGTTATCTACTGTACATGGTGGAGGAACATATTGTCTGCATTCTACTGTACATGTTGGAGGCACATATTGGCTGTAGTCTACTGTCCCCGGTGGAGGAACATATTGTCTGTAGTCTACTGTACATGATGGAGGAACATATTGTCTGTAGTCTACCTTACATGGTGGAGGAACATATTGTCTGTAGCCTACTGTACGTGGTGGAGGAACATATTGTCTGTAGTCTACTGTACATGGTGGAGTTACATATTGTCTGTAGTCTACTGTACATGATGGAAGAACATATTATCTGTAGCCTACTAAACATGGTGGAGGAACATATTGTCTGTAGCCTAGTGTACACGGTGGAGGAACATATTTTCTGTAGTCTACTATACATGGTGGAGTTACATATTGTCTGTAGTCTACTGTACATGATGGAGGAACATATTGTCTGTAGTCTACTATACATGGTGGAGGAACATATTGTCTGTAGCCTACTGTACACGGTGGAGTAACATATTGTCTGTAGTCTACTGTACATGGTGGAGGAACATATTGTCTGTAGTCTACTGTATGTGGTGGAGGAACATATTGTCTGGAGTGTACTGTACATGATGGAGGAACATATTGTCTGTTGCCTACTGTACATGGTGGAGAAACATATTGTCTGAAGTGTACTGTACATGGTGGAGGAACATATTGTCTGTAGTCTACTGTACATGGTTGAGGAACATATTGTCAGTAGTCTTCTGTACATGCTGGAAGAACATATTGTCTGTAGTGTAGTGTACATGATGGAGGAACATATTGTCTGTAGTGTAGTGTACATGGTGGAGGAACATATTGTCTGTAGCCTACTGTACATGGTGGAGTTACATATTGTCTGTTATCTACTGTACATGGTGGAGGAACATATTGTCTGCATTCTACTGTACATGTTGGAGGCACATATTGTCTGTAGTCTACTGTTTACGGTGGAGGAACACATTGTCTGAAGTCTACTGTACATGATGGAGGAACATATTGTCTGTAGTCTACTGTACATGGTGGAGGAACATATTGTCTGTAGTCTACTGTACATGGTGGAGGAACATATTCTTAAGCCTACTGTACATGATGGAGGAACATATTGTCTGTTGCATACTGTACATGGTGGAGGAACATATTGTCTGTAGTGTACTGTACATGGTGGAGGAACATATTGTCTGTATTCTACTGTACATGGTTGAGGAACATATTGTATGTATTCTAATATACATGGTGGAGTTACATATTGTCTGTATTCTACTGTACATGTTGGAGGCACATATTGTCTGTAGTCTACTGTACACGGTGGAGGAACATATTGTCTGTAGTCTACTATACATGGTGGAGTTACATATTGTCTGTAGTCTACTGTACATGATGGAGGAACATATTGTCTGTAGTCTACTATACATGGTGGAGGAACATATTGTCTGTAGCCTACTGTACACGGTGGAGGAACATATTGTCTGTAGTCTACTATACATGGTGGAGGAACATATTGTCTGTAGTCTACTGTACGTGGTGGAGGAACATATTGTCTGGAGTGTACTGTACATGATGGAGGAACATATTGTCTGTTGCCTACTGTACATGGTGGAGAAACATATTCTCTGAATTGTACTGTACATGGTGGAGGAACATATTGTCTGTAGGATACTGTACATGGTTGAGGAACATATTGTCAGTAGTCTTCTGTACATGCTGGAAGAACATATTGTCTGTAGTGTAGTGTACATGGTGGAGGAACATATTGTGTGTAGCCTACTGTACATGGTGGAGTTACATATTGTCTGTAGTCTACTGTACATGGTGGAGGAACATATTGTCAGTAGTCTACTGAACATGGTGGAGGAACATACTGTCTATAGTCTACTGTACAAGGTGGAGGAACATATTGTCAGTAGTCTTCTGTACATGCAGGATGAACAAATTCGCTGTAGTCTACAGTACATGGTGGAGTAACATATTGTCTGTAGTCTACTGTACATGGTGGAGGAACATAGTCTGTAGTCTACTGTACATGGTGGAGGAACATATTGTCTGTAGTCTACTGTACATGGTGGAGTAACATTTGTTCTGTAGTCTACTATACATGGTGGAGTTACATATTGTCTGTTATCTACTGTACATGGTGGAGGAACATATTGTGTGTAGTCTACTGTACATGGTGGAGGAACATATTGTCTGTTGCCTACTGTACATGGTGGAGGAACATATTGTCTGTAGTCTACTGTACATGGTGGAGGAACATATTGTCAGTAGTCCTTTGTACATGGTGGAGGAACATATTGTCTGTATTCTACTGTACATGGTTGAGGAACATATTGTCTGTAGTCTACTATACATGGTGGAGTTACATATTGTCTATATTCTACTGTACATGTTGGAGGCACATATTGTCTGTAGTCTACTGTACACGGTGGAGGAACATATTGTCTGTAGTCTACTATACATGGTGGAGTTACATATTGTCTGTAGTCTACTGTACATGATGGAAGAACATATTGTCTGTAGTCTACTATACATGGTGGAGGAACATATTGTCTGTAGCCTACTGTACATGGTGGAGGAACATATTGTCTGTAGTCTACTATACATGGTGGAGGAACATATTGTCTGTATTCTACTGTACGTGGTGGAGGAACATATTGTCTGGAGTGTACTGTACATGGTGGAGGAACATATTGTCTGTTGCCTACTGTACATGTTGGAGGAACATATTGTCTGTAGTCTACTGTACATGGTGGAGGAACATATTCTTAAGCCTACTGTACGTGGTGGAGGAACATACTGTCTGTAGTGTACTGTACATGATGGAGGAACATATTGTCTGTTGCCTACTGTACATGGTGGAGGAACATATTGTCTGTAGTCTACTGTACATGGTGGAGGAACATATTGTCAGTAGTCCTTTGTACATGGTGGAGGAACATATTGTCTGTATTCTACTGTACATGGTGGAGGAACATATTGGCTGTGGTCTACTGTCCCCGGTGGAGGAACATATTGTCTGTAGTCTACTGTACATGATGGAGGAACATATTGTCTGTAGTCTACCTTACATGATGGAGGAACATATTGTCTGTAGCCTACTGTACGTGGTGGAGGAACATATTGTCTGTAGTCTACTATACATGGTGGAGGAACATATTGTCTGTAGCCTACTATACATGGTGGAGGAACATATTGTCTGTAGCCTAGTGTACACATTGGAGGAACATATTGTCTGTAGTCTACTATACATGGTGGAGGAACATATAGTCTGTAGTCTACTGTACATGGTGGAGGAACATATTGTCAGTAGTCCTTTGTACATGGTGGAGGAACATATTGTCTGTATTCTACTGTACATGGTGGAGTTACATATTGTCTGTATTCTACTGTACATGTTGGAGGCACATATTGGCTGTAGTCTACTGTCCCCGGTGGAGGAACATATTGTCTGTAGTCTACTGTACATGATGGAGGAACATATTGTCTGTAGTCTACCTTACATGGTGGAGGAACATATTGTCTGTAGCCTACTGTACGTGGTGGAGGAACATATTGTCTGTAGTCCACTGTACATGGTGGAGGAACATATTGTCTGTAGTCTACTGTACACGGTGGAGGAACATATTGTCTGTAGTCTACTATACATGGTGGAGGAACATATTGTCTGTAGCCTACTATACATGGTGGAGGAACATATTGTCTGTAGCCTAGTGTACACATTGGAGGAACATATTGTCTGTAGTCTACTATACATGGTGGAGGAACATATTGTCTGTAGCCTTTTGTACACGGTGGAGTTACATATTGTCTGTATTCTACTGTATATGGTGGAGGAACATATTGTCTGTAGTCTACTGTACGTGGTGGAGGAACATATTGTCTGTAGTGTACTGTACATGATGGAGGAACATATTGTCTGTTGCCTACTGTACATGGTGGAGAAACATATTGTCTGAAGTGTACTGTACGTGGTGGAGGAACATATTGTCTGTAGTCTACTGTACATGGTTGAGGAACATATTATCAGTAGTCTTCTGTACATGGTGGAGGAACATATTGTCTGTAGTCTACTGTACATTGTAGAAGAACATATTGTCTGTAGTCTACTGTACATCGTGGAGGAACATATTTTCTGTAATCTACTGTACACAATGGAGAAACATATTGTCTGTAGTCTACTGTACATGGTGGAGGAACATAGTCTGTAGTCTACTGTACATGGTGGAGGAACATATTGTGTGTAGCCTACTGTACATGGTGGAGTTACTTATTGTCTGTAGTCTACTGTACATGGTGGAGGAACATATTGTCAGTAGTCTACTGAAAATGGTGGAGGAACATACTGTCTATAGTCTACTGTACAAGGTGGAGGAACATATTCTCAGTAGTCTTCTGTACATGCAGGATGAACAAATTCGCTGTAGTCTACAGTACATGGTGGAGTAACATATTGTCTGTAGTCTACTGTACATGGTGGAGGAACATAGTCTGTAGTCTACTGTACATGGTTGGGGAACATATTGTCTGTAGTCTACTGTACATCGTGGAGGAACATATTTTCTGTAATCTACTGTACACAATGGAGAAACATATTGTCTGTAGTCTACCGTACATGGTGCAGGAACATATTGTTTGTATTCTACTGTACATGGTGGAGGAACATATTGTGTGTAGCCTACTGTACATGGTGGAGTTACATATTGTCTGTAGTCTATTGAACATGGTGGAGGAACATATTGTCAGTAGTCTAATGAACATGGTGGAGGAACATACTGTCTATAGTCTACTGTACAAGTTGGAGGAACATATTGTCAGTAGTCTTCTGTACATGCAGCATGAACAAATGTACTGTAGTCTACAGTACATGGTGGAGTAACATATTGTCTGTAGTCTACTGTACATTGTGGAGGAACATAGTCTGTAGTCTACTGTACATGGTTGGGGAACATATTGTCTGTAGTCTACTGTACATGGTGGAGTAACATTTTGTCTGTAGTCTACTATACATGGTGGAGTTACATATTGTCTGTAATCTACTGTACAATGTGGAGGAACATATTGTCTGTAGTCTACTGTACATGGTGGAGTAACATTTTGTCTGTAGTCTACTATACATGGTGGAGTTACATATTGTCTGTTATCTACTGTACATGGTGGAGGAACATATTGTCTGCATTCTACTGTACATGTTGGAGGCACATATTGTCTGTAGTCTACTGTTTACGGTGGAGGAACACATTGTCTGAAGTCTACTGTACATGATGGAGGAACATATTATCTGTAGTCTACTGTACATGGTGGAGGAACATATTGTCTGTAGTCTACTGTACATGGTGGAGGAACATATTCTTAAGCCTACTGTACGTGGTGGAGGAACATACTGTCTGTAGTGTACTGTACATGATGGAGGAACATATTGTCCTTAGTCTACTGTACGTGGTGGAGGAACATACTGTCTGTAGTGTACTGTACATGATGGAGGAACATATTGTCTGCTGCCTACTGTACATGGTGGAGAAACATATTGTCTGTAGTCTACTGTACATGGTGGAGGAACATATTGTCTGTAGTCTACTGTACATGGTGGAGGAACATATTGTCTGTAGTCTACTGTACACGGTGGAGGAACATATTGTCTGTAGTCTACTATACATGGTGGAGTTACATATTGTCTGTAGTCTACTGTACATGATGGAGGAACATATTGTCTGTAGCCTACTATACAAGGTGGAGGAACATATTGTCTGTAGCCTAGTGTACATGGTGGAGGAACATATTGTCTGTAGCCTTTTGTACACGGTGGAGTTTCATATTGTCTGTATTCTACTGTATATGGTGGAGGAACATATTGTCTGTAGTCTACTGTACGTGGTGGAGGAACATATTGTCTGTAGTGTACTGTACATGATGGAGGAACATATTGTCTGTTGCCTACTGTACATGGTGGAGAAACATATTGTCTGAAGTGTACTGTACATGGTGGAGGAACATATTGTCTGTAGTCTACTGTACATGGTTGAGGAACATATTGTCAGTAGTCTTCTGTACATGGTGGAAGAAAATATTGTCTGTAGTGTAGTGTACATGGTGGAGGAACATATTGTCTGTAGTCTACTGTACATGGTGCAGGAACATATTGTTTGTATTCTACTGTACATTGTAGAAGAACATATTGTCTGTAGTCTACTGTACATCGTGGAGGAACATATTTTCTGTAATCTACTGTACACAATGGAGAAACATATTGTCTGTAGTCTACCGTACATGGTGCAGGAACATATTGTTTGTATTCTACTGTACATGGTGGAGGAACATATTGTGTGTAGTGTACTGTACATGGTGGAGTTACATATTGTCTGTAGTCTATTGTACATGGTGGAGGAACATATTGTCAGTAGTCTAATGAACATGGTGGAGGAACATACTGTCTATAGTCTACTGTACAAGTTGGAGGAACATATTGTCAGTAGTCTTCTGTACATGCAGCATGAACAAATGTACTGTAGTCTACAGTACATGGTGGAGTAACATATTGTCTGTAGTCTACTGTACATTGTGGAGGAACATAGTCTGTAGTCTACTGTACATGGTTGGGGAACATATTGTCTGTAGTCTACTGTACATGGTGGAGTAACATTTTGTCTGTAGTCTACTATACATGGTGGAGTTACATATTGTCTGTAATCTACTGTACATGGTGGAGGAACATATTGTCTGTAGTCTACTGTACATGGTGGAGTAACATTTTGTCTGTAGTCTACTGTACATGGTGGAGGAACATATTGTCTGTTGCCTACTGTACACGGTGGAGGAACATATTGTCTGTAGTCTACTATACATGGTGGAGGAACATATTGTCTGTAGTCTACTGTACGTGGTGGAGGAACATATTGTCTGGAGTGTACTGTACATGATTGAGGAACATATTGTCTGTTGCCTACTGTACATGGTGGAGAAACATATTGTCTGAAGTGTACTGTACATGGTGGAGGAACATATTGTCTGTAGTCTACTGTACATGGTTGAGGAACATATTGTCAGTAGTCTTCTGTACATGCTGGAAGAACATATTGTCTGTAGTGTAGTGTACATGGTGGAGGAACATATTGTCTGTAGTCTACTGTACATGGTGCAGGAACATATTGTTTGTATTCTACTGTACATTGTAGAAGAACATATTGTCTGTAGTCTACTGAACATCGTGGAGGAACATATTTTCTGTAATCTACTGTACACAATGGAGAAACATATTGTCTGTAGTCTACTGTACATAGTGCAGGAACATATTGTCTGTAGTCTACTATACATGATGGAGGAACATATTGTCTGTAGTCTACTGTACATGGTGGAGGAACATATTGTGTGTAGCCTACTGTACATGGTGGAGTTACATATTGTCTGTAGTCTACTGTACATGGTGGAGGAACATATTGTCAGTAGTCTACTGAACATGGTGGAGGAACATACTGTCTATAGTCTACTGTACAAGGTGGAGGAACATATTGTCAGTAGTCTTCTGTACATGCAGGATGAACAAATTCGCTGTAGTCTACAGTACATGGTGGAGTAACATATTGTCTGTAGTCTACTGTACATGGTGGAGGAACATAGTCTGTAGTCTACTGTACATGGTGGAGGAACATATTGTCTGTAGTCTACTGTACATGGTGGAGTAACATTTTGTCTGTGGTCTACTATACATGGTGGAGTTACATATTGTCTGTTATCTACTGTACATGGTGGAGGAACATATTGTCTGCAGTCTACTGTACATGGTGGAGGAACATATTGTCTGTTGCCTACTGTACATGGTGGAGGAACATATTGTCTGTAGTCTACTGTACATGGTGGAGGAACATATTGTCAGTAGTCCTTTATACATGGTGGAGGAACATATTGTCTGTATTCTACTGTACATGGTTGAGGAACATATTGTCTGTAGTCTACTATACATGGTGGAGTTACATATTGTCTATATTCTACTGTACATGTTGGAGGCACATATTGTCTGTAGTCTACTGTACACGGTGGAGGAACATATTGTCTGTAGTCTACTATACATGGTGGAGTTACATATTGTCTGTAGTCTACTGTACATGATGGAGGAACATATTGTCTGTAGTCTACTATACATGGTGGAGGAACATATTGTCTGTAGCCTACTGTACATGGTGGAGGAACATATTGTCTGTAGTCTACTATACATGGTGGAGGAACATATTGTCTGTATTCTACTGTACGTGGTGGAGGAACATATTGTCTGGAGTGTACTGTACATGGTGGAGGAACATATTGTCTGTTGCCTACTGTACATGGTGGAGAAACATATTGTCTGAAGTGTACTGTACATGGTGGAGGAACATATTGTCTGTAGTCTACTGTACATGGTGGAGGAACATATTGTCTGTAGTCTACTGTACATGGTGGAGGAACATATTCTTAAGCCTACTGTACGTGGTGGAGGAACATACTGTCTGTAGTGTACTGTACATGATGGAGGAACATATTGTCTGTTGCCTACTGTACATGGTGGAGGAACATATTGTCTGTAGTCTACTGTACATGGTGGAGGAACATATTGTCAGTAGTCCTTTGTACATGGTGGAGGAACATATTGTCTGTATTCTACTGTACATGGTGGAGGAACATATTGTCTGTAGTCTACTACACATGGTGGAGTTACATATTGTCTGTATTCTACTGTACATGTTGGAGGCACATATTGGCTGTAGTCTACTGTTCCCGGTGGAGGAACATATTGTCTGTAGTCTACTGTACATGATGGAGGAACATATTGTCTGTAGTCTACCTTACATGGTGGAGGAACATATTGTCTGTAGCCTACTGTACGTGGTGGAGGAACATATTGTCTGTAGTCCACTGTACATGGTGGAGGAACATATTGTCTGTAGTCTACTGTACACGGTGGAGGAACATATTGTCTGTAGTCTACTATACATGGTGGAGGAACATATTGTCTGTAGCCTACTATACATGGTGGAGGAACATATTGTCTGTAGCCTAGTGTACACATTGGAGGAACATATTGTCTGTAGTCTACTACACATGGTGGAGGAACATATTGTCTGTAGCCTTTTGTACACGGTGGAGTTACATATTGTCTGTATTCTACTGTATATGGTGGAGGAACATATTGTCTGTAGTCTACTGTACGTGGTGGAGGAACATATTGTCTGTAGTGTACTGTACATGATGGAGGAACATATTGTCTGTTGCCTACTGTACATGGTGGAGAAACATATTGTCTGAAGTGTACTGTACGTGGTGGAGGAAAATATTGTCTGTAGTCTACTGTACATGGTTGAGGAACATACTGTCAGTAGTCTTCTGTACATGGTGGAGGAACATATTGTCTGTAGTCTACTGTACATTGTAGAAGAACATATTGTCTGTAGTCTACTGTACATCGTGGAGGAACATATTTTCTGTAATCTACTGTACACAATGGAGAAACATATTGTCTGTAGTCTACTGTACATGGTGGAGAAACATATTGTTTGTAGTCTACTGTACATGGTGGAGGAACATATTGTCAGTAGTCTTCTGTACATGCAGGATGAACAAATTCGCTGTAGTCTACAGTACATGGTGGAGTAACATATTGTCTGTAGTCTACTGTACATGGTGGAGGAACATAGTCTGTAGTCTACTGTACATGGTGGAGGAACATATTGTTTGTAGCCTACTGTACATGGTGGAGTTACATATTGTCTGTAGTCTACTGTACATGGTGGAGGAACATATTGTCAGTAGTCTACTGAACATGGTGGAG
Source organism: Salmo salar (assembly GCF_965601325.2). Classification (NCBI taxonomy): domain Eukaryota; kingdom Metazoa; phylum Chordata; class Actinopteri; order Salmoniformes; family Salmonidae; genus Salmo; species Salmo salar. The sequence continues at coordinate 14,371,729 of NC_138301.1, forward strand.
GAACATACTGTCTATAGTCTACTGTACAAGGTGGAGGAACATATCGTCAGTAGTCTTCTGTACATGCAGGATGAACAAATTCGCTGTAGTCTACAGTACATGGTGGAGTAACATATTGTCTGTAGTCTACTGTACATGGTGGAGGAACATAGTCTGTAGTCTACTGTACATGGTTGGGGAACATATTGTCTGTAGTCTACTGTACATGGTGGAGTAACATTTTGTCTGTAGTCTACTATACATGGTGGAGTTACATATTGTCTGTAATCTACTGTACATGGTGGAGGAACATATTGTCTGTAGTCTACTGTACATGGTGGAGTAACATTTTGTCTGTAGTCTACTGTACTTGGTGGAGTTACATATTGTCTGTTATCTACTGTACATGGTGGAGGAACATATTGTCTGCATTCTACTGTACATGTTGGAGGCACATATTGTCTGTAGTCTACTGTTTACGGTGGAGGAACACATTGTCTGAAGTCTACTGTACATCGTGGAGGAACATATTTTCTGTAATCTACTGTACACAATGGAGAAACATATTGTCTGTAGTCTACCGTACATGGTGCAGGAACATATTGTTTGTATTCTACTGTACATGGTGGAGGAACATATTGTGTGTAGTGTACTGTACATGGTGGAGTTACATATTGTCTGTAGTCTATTGTACATGGTGGAGGAACATATTGTCAGTAGTCTAATGAACATGGTGGAGGAACATACTGTCTATAGTCTACTGTACAAGTTGGAGGAACATATTGTCAGTAGTCTTCTGTACATGCAGCATGAACAAATGTACTGTAGTCTACAGTACATGGTGGAGTAACATATTGTCTGTAGTCTACTGTACATTGTGGAGGAACATAGTCTGTAGTCTACTGTACATGGTTGGGGAACATATTGTCTGTAGTCTACTGTACATGGTGGAGTAACATTTTGTCTGTAGTCTACTATACATGGTGGAGTTACATATTGTCTGTAATCTACTGTACATGGTGGAGGAACATATTGTCTGTAGTCTACTGTACATGGTGGAGTAACATTTTGTCTGTAGTCTACTGTACATGGTGGAGGAACATATTGTCTGTTGCCTACTGTACACGGTGGAGGAACATATTGTCTGTAGTCTACTATACATGGTGGAGGAACATATTGTCTGTAGTCTACTGTACGTGGTGGAGGAACATATTGTCTGGAGTGTACTGTACATGATTGAGGAACATATTGTCTGTTGCCTACTGTACATGGTGGAGAAACATATTGTCTGAAGTGTACTGTACATGGTGGAGGAACATATTGTCTGTAGTCTACTGTACATGGTTGAGGAACATATTGTCAGTAGTCTTCTGTACATGCTGGAAGAACATATTGTCTGTAGTGTAGTGTACATGGTGGAGGAACATATTGTCTGTAGTCTACTGTACATGGTGCAGGAACATATTGTTTGTATTCTACTGTACATTGTAGAAGAACATATTGTCTGTAGTCTACTGAACATCGTGGAGGAACATATTTTCTGTAATCTACTGTACACAATGGAGAAACATATTGTCTGTAGTCTACTGTACATAGTGCAGGAACATATTGTCTGTAGTCTACTATACATGATGGAGGAACATATTGTCTGTAGTCTACTGTACATGGTGGAGGAACATATTGTGTGTAGCCTACTGTACATGGTGGAGTTACATATTGTCTGTAGTCTACTGTACATGGTGGAGGAACATATTGTCAGTAGTCTACTGAACATGGTGGAGGAACATACTGTCTATAGTCTACTGTACAAGGTGGAGGAACATATTGTCAGTAGTCTTCTGTACATGCAGGATGAACAAATTCGCTGTAGTCTACAGTACATGGTGGAGTAACATATTGTCTGTAGTCTACTGTACATGGTGGAGGAACATAGTCTGTAGTCTACTGTACATGGTGGAGGAACATATTGTCTGTAGTCTACTGTACATGGTGGAGTAACATTTTGTCTGTGGTCTACTATACATGGTGGAGTTACATATTGTCTGTTATCTACTGTACATGGTGGAGGAACATATTGTCTGCAGTCTACTGTACATGGTGGAGGAACATATTGTCTGTTGCCTACTGTACATGGTGGAGGAACATATTGTCTGTAGTCTACTGTACATGGTGGAGGAACATATTGTCAGTAGTCCTTTATACATGGTGGAGGAACATATTGTCTGTATTCTACTGTACATGGTTGAGGAACATATTGTCTGTAGTCTACTATACATGGTGGAGTTACATATTGTCTATATTCTACTGTACATGTTGGAGGCACATATTGTCTGTAGTCTACTGTACACGGTGGAGGAACATATTGTCTGTAGTCTACTATACATGGTGGAGTTACATATTGTCTGTAGTCTACTGTACATGATGGAGGAACATATTGTCTGTAGTCTACTATACATGGTGGAGGAACATATTGTCTGTAGCCTACTGTACATGGTGGAGGAACATATTGTCTGTAGTCTACTATACATGGTGGAGGAACATATTGTCTGTATTCTACTGTACGTGGTGGAGGAACATATTGTCTGGAGTGTACTGTACATGGTGGAGGAACATATTGTCTGTTGCCTACTGTACATGGTGGAGAAACATATTGTCTGAAGTGTACTGTACATGGTGGAGGAACATATTGTCTGTAGTCTACTGTACATGGTGGAGGAACATATTGTCTGTAGTCTACTGTACATGGTGGAGGAACATATTCTTAAGCCTACTGTACGTGGTGGAGGAACATACTGTCTGTAGTGTACTGTACATGATGGAGGAACATATTGTCTGTTGCCTACTGTACATGGTGGAGGAACATATTGTCTGTAGTCTACTGTACATGGTGGAGGAACATATTGTCAGTAGTCCTTTGTACATGGTGGAGGAACATATTGTCTGTATTCTACTGTACATGGTGGAGGAACATATTGTCTGTAGTCTACTACACATGGTGGAGTTACATATTGTCTGTATTCTACTGTACATGTTGGAGGCACATATTGGCTGTAGTCTACTGTTCCCGGTGGAGGAACATATTGTCTGTAGTCTACTGTACATGATGGAGGAACATATTGTCTGTAGTCTACCTTACATGGTGGAGGAACATATTGTCTGTAGCCTACTGTACGTGGTGGAGGAACATATTGTCTGTAGTCCACTGTACATGGTGGAGGAACATATTGTCTGTAGTCTACTGTACACGGTGGAGGAACATATTGTCTGTAGTCTACTATACATGGTGGAGGAACATATTGTCTGTAGCCTACTATACATGGTGGAGGAACATATTGTCTGTAGCCTAGTGTACACATTGGAGGAACATATTGTCTGTAGTCTACTACACATGGTGGAGGAACATATTGTCTGTAGCCTTTTGTACACGGTGGAGTTACATATTGTCTGTATTCTACTGTATATGGTGGAGGAACATATTGTCTGTAGTCTACTGTACGTGGTGGAGGAACATATTGTCTGTAGTGTACTGTACATGATGGAGGAACATATTGTCTGTTGCCTACTGTACATGGTGGAGAAACATATTGTCTGAAGTGTACTGTACGTGGTGGAGGAAAATATTGTCTGTAGTCTACTGTACATGGTTGAGGAACATACTGTCAGTAGTCTTCTGTACATGGTGGAGGAACATATTGTCTGTAGTCTACTGTACATTGTAGAAGAACATATTGTCTGTAGTCTACTGTACATCGTGGAGGAACATATTTTCTGTAATCTACTGTACACAATGGAGAAACATATTGTCTGTAGTCTACTGTACATGGTGGAGAAACATATTGTTTGTAGTCTACTGTACATGGTGGAGGAACATATTGTCAGTAGTCTTCTGTACATGCAGGATGAACAAATTCGCTGTAGTCTACAGTACATGGTGGAGTAACATATTGTCTGTAGTCTACTGTACATGGTGGAGGAACATAGTCTGTAGTCTACTGTACATGGTGGAGGAACATATTGTTTGTAGCCTACTGTACATGGTGGAGTTACATATTGTCTGTAGTCTACTGTACATGGTGGAGGAACATATTGTCAGTAGTCTACTGAACATGGTGGAGGAACATACTGTCTATAGTCTACTGTACAAGGTGGAGGAACATATCGTCAGTAGTCTTCTGTACATGCAGGATGAACAAATTCGCTGTAGTCTACAGTACATGGTGGAGTAACATATTGTCTGTAGTCTACTGTACATGGTGGAGGAACATAGTCTGTAGTCTACTGTACATGGTTGGGGAACATATTGTCTGTAGTCTACTGTACATGGTGGAGTAACATTTTGTCTGTAGTCTACTATACATGGTGGAGTTACATATTGTCTGTAATCTACTGTACATGGTGGAGGAACATATTGTCTGTAGTCTACTGTACATGGTGGAGTAACATTTTGTCTGTAGTCTACTGTACTTGGTGGAGTTACATATTGTCTGTTATCTACTGTACATGGTGGAGGAACATATTGTCTGCATTCTACTGTACATGTTGGAGGCACATATTGTCTGTAGTCTAATGTTTACGGTGGAGGAACACATTGTCTGAAGTCTACTGTACATGATGGAGGAACATTCTATCTGTAGTCTACTGTACATGGTGGAGGAACATAGTCTGTAGTCTACTGTACATGGTGGAGGAACATAGTCTGTAGTCTACTGTACATGGTGGAGGAACATATTGTTTGTAGCCTACTGTACATGGTGGAGTTACATATTGTCTGTAGTCTACTGTACATGGTGGAGGAACATATTGTCAGTAGTCTACTGAACATGGTGGAGGAACATACTGTCTATAGTCTACTGTACAAGGTGGAGGAACATATCGTCAGTAGTCTTCTGTACATGCAGGATGAACAAATTCGCTGTAGTCTACAGTACATGGTGGAGTAACATATTGTCTGTAGTCTACTGTACATGGTGGAGGAACATAGTCTGTAGTCTACTGTACATGGTTGGGGAACATATTGTCTGTAGTCTACTGTACATGGTGGAGTAACATTTTGTCTGTAGTCTACTATACATGGTGGAGTTACATATTGTCTGTAATCTACTGTACATGGTGGAGGAACATATTGTCTGTAGTCTACTGTACATGGTGGAGTAACATTTTGTCTGTAGTCTACTGTACTTGGTGGAGTTACATATTGTCTGTTATCTACTGTACATGGTGGAGGAACATATTGTCTGCATTCTACTGTACATGTTGGAGGCACATATTGTCTGTAGTCTACTGTTTACGGTGGAGGAACACATTGTCTGAAGTCTACTGTACATGATGGAGGAACATATTATCTGTAGTCTACTGTACATGGTGGAGGAACATATTCTTAAGCCTACTGTACGTGGTGGAGGAACATACTGTCTGTAGTGTACTGTACATGATGGAGGAACATATTGTCCTTAGTCTACTGTACGTGGTGGAGGAACATACTGTCTGTAGTGTACTGTACATGATGGAGGAACATATTGTCTGTTGCCTACTGTACATGGTGGAGAAACATATTGTCTGTAGTCTACTGTACATGGTGGAGGAACATATTGTCAGTAGTCCTTTGTACATGGTGGAGGAACATATTGTCTGCATTCTACTGTACATGGTGGAGGAACATATTGTCTGTAGTCTACAATACATGGTGGAGTTACATATTGTCTGTATTCTACTGTACATGTTGGAGGCACATATTGGCTGTAGTCTACTGTACACGGTGGAGGAACATATTGTCTGTAGTCTACTGTACATGATGGAGGAACATATTGTCTGTAGTCTACTGTACATGGTGGAGGAACATATTGTCTGTAGCCTACTGTACGTGGTGGAGGAACATATTGTCTGTAGTCTACTGTACATGGTGGAGGAACATATTGTCTGTAGTCTACTGTACACGGTGGAGGAACATATTGTCTGTAGTCTACTATACATGGTGGAGTTACATATTGTCTGTAGTCTACTGTACATGATGGAGGAACATATTGTCTGTAGCCTACTATACATGGTGGAGGAACATATTGTCTGTAGCCTAGTGTACATGGTGGAGGAACATATTGTCTGTAGCCTTTTGTACACGGTGGAGTTACATATTGTCTGTATTCTACTGTATATGGTGGAGGAACATATTGTCTGTAGTCTACTGTACGTGGTGGAGGAACATATTGTCTGTAGTGTACTGTACATGATGGAGGAACATATTGTCTGTTGCCTACTGTACATGGTGGAGAAACATATTGTCTGAAGTGCACTGTACATGGTGGAGGAACATATTGTCTGTAGTCTACTGTACATGGTTGAGGAACATATTGTCAGTAGTCTTCTGTACATGGTGGAAGAACATATTGTCTGTAGTGTAGTGTACATGGTGGAGGAACATATTGTCTGTAGTCTACTGTACATGGTGCAGGAACATATTGTTTGTATTCTACTGTACATTGTAGAAGAACACATTGTCTGTAGTCTACTGTACATCGTGGAGGAACATATTTTCTGTAATCTACTGTACACAATGGAGAAACATATTGTCTGTAGTCTACTGTACATGGTGCAGGAACATATTGTTTGTATTCTACTGTACATGGGAGAGGAACATATTGTGTGTAGCCTACTGTACATGGTGGAGTTACATATTGTCTGTTGTCTATTGTACATGGTGGAGGAACATATTGTCAGTAGTCTAATGAACATGGTGGAGGAACATACTGTCTATAGTCTACTGTACAAGGTGGAGGAACATATTGTCAGTAGTCTTCTGTACATGCAGGATGAACAAATTCGCTGTAGTCTACAGTACATGGTGGAGTAACATATTGTCTGTAGTCTACTGTACATGGTGGAGGAACATAGTCTGTAGTCTACTGTACATGGTTGGGGAACATATTGTCTGTAGTCTACTGTACATGGTGGAGTAACATTTTGTCTGTAGTCTACTATACATGGTGGAGTTACATATTGTCTGTAATCTACTGTACATGGTGGAGGAACATATTGTCTGTAGTCTACTGTACATGGTGGAGTAACATTTTGTCTGTAGTCTACTATACATGGTGGAGTTACATATTGTCTGTTATCTACTGTACATGGTGGAGGAACATATTGTCTGCATTCTACTGTACATGTTGGAGGCACATATTGTCTGTAGTCTACTGTTTACGGTGGAGGAACACATTGTCTGAAGTCTACTGTACATGATGGAGGAACATATTGTCTGTAGTCTACTGTACATGGTGGAGGAACATATTGTCTGTAGTCTACTGTACATGGTGGAGGAACATATTCTTAAGCCTACTGTACGTGGTGGAGGAACATACTGTCTGTAGTGTACTGTACAAGATGGAGGAACATATTGTCTGTTGCCTACTGTACATGGTGGAGGAACATATTGTCTGTAGTCTACTGTACATGGTTGGGGAACATATTGTCTGTAGTCTACTGTACATGGTGGAGTAACATTTTGTCTGTAGTCTACTATACATGGTGGAGTTACATATTGTCTGTAATCTACTGTACATGGTGGAGGAACATATTGTCTGTAGTCTACTGTACATGGTAGAGTAACATTTTGTCTGTAGTCTACTATACATGGTGGAGTTACATATTGTCTGTTATCTACTGTACATGGTGGAGGAACATATTGTCTGCATTCTACTGTACATGTTGGAGGCACATATTGTCTGTAGTCTACTGTTTACGGTGGAGGAACACATTGTCTGAAGTCTACTGTACATGATGGAGGAACATATTGTCTGTAATCTACTGTACATGGTGGAGGAACATATTGTCTGTAGTCTACTGTACATGTTGGAGGCACATATTGTCTGTAGTCTACTGTACACGGTGGAGGAACATATTGTCTGTAGTCTACTATACATGGTGGAGTTACATATTATCTGTAGTCTACTGTACATGTTGGAGGCACATATTGTCTGTAGTCTACTGTACACGGTGGAGGAACACATTGTCTGTAGTCTATTATACATGGTGGAGTTACATATTATCTGTAGTCTACTGTACATGATGGAGGAACATATTGTCTGTAGTCTACTATACATGGTGGAGGAACACATTGTCTGTAGTCTACTATACATGGTGGAGTTACATATTATCTGTAGTCTACTGTACATGATGGAGGAACATATTGTCTGTAGTCTACTATACATGGTGGAGGAACATATTGTCTGTAGCCTTCTGTACATGGTGGAGGAACATATTGTCTGTAGTCTACTATACATGGTGGAGGAACATATTGTCTGTATTCTACTGTACGTGGTGGAGGAACATATTGTCTGGAGTGTACTGTACATGATGGAGGAACATATTGTCTGTTGCCTACTGTACATGGTGGAGAAACATATTGTCTGAAGTGTACTGTACATGGTGGAGGAACATATTGTCTGTAGTCTACTGTACATGATGGAGGAACATATTGTCTGTAGTCTACTGTTTACGGTGGAGGAACATATTGTCTGTAGTCTACTGTACATGATGGAGGAACATATTGTCTGTAGTCTACTGTACATGGTGGAGGAACCTACTGTCTGTAGCCTACTGTACACGGTGGAGGAACATATTGTCTGTAGTCTACTGTACATGATGGAGGAACATATTGTCTGTAGTCTACTGTACATGGTGGAGGAACATATTGTCCGTAGTCTACTGTACATGATGGAGGAACATATTGTCTGTTGCCTTGAGTACATGGTGGAGGAACATATTGTCCGTAGTCTACTGTACATGGTGGAGGAGTATATTGTCTGTAGTCTACTGTACATGGTGGAGGAACATATTCTGAAGCCTACTGTAAGTGGTGTAGGAACATATTGTCTGTAGTGTACTGTACATGATGGAGGAACATATTGTCTGTTGCATACTGTACATGGTGGAGGAACATATTGTCAGTAGTCTACTGTACATGGTGGAGGAATGTATTGTCTGTAGTCTACTGTACAAGGTGGAGGAACATATTGTCTGTAGTGTTGTGTACATAGTGGAGGAACATAGTCTGTAGTCTACTGTACATGGTGGAGGAACATATTGTCTGTAGTCTACTGTACATGGTGGAGTAACATATTGTCTGTAGTCTACTATACATGGTGGAGTTACATATTGTCTGTATTCTACTGTACATGGTGGAGGAGCATGTTGTCTGTAGTCTAATATACATGGTGGAGTTACATATTCTCTGTATTCTACTGTACATGTTGGAGGCACATATTGGCTGTAGTCTAATGTACACGGTGGAGGAACATATTGTCTGTAGTCTACTGTACATGATGGAGGAACATATTGTCTGTAGTCTACTATGCATGGTGGAGGAACATATTGTCTGTAGCCTACTGTACACGATGGAGGAACATATTGTCTGTAGTCTACTGTACATGATGGAGGAACATATTGTCTGTAGTCTACTGTACATGGTGGAGGAACATATTGTCCGTAGTCTACTGTACATGGTGGAGGAACATATTGTCAGTTGTCTACTGTACATGATGGAGGAACATATTGTCTGTAGTGTACTGTACATGATGGAGGAACATATTGTCTGTAGTCTACTGTACATGATGGAGGAACATATTGTCTGTCGTGTACTGTACATGATGGAGGAACATATTGTCTGTTGCCTACTGTACATGGTGGAGGAACATATTGTTTGTAGTCTACTGTACATGGTGGAGGAACATATTGTCTGTAGTCTACTGTACATGGTGGAGGAACATATTGTCTGAAGTGTAGTGTACATGGTGGAGGAACATATTGTCTGTAGTCTACTATACATGGTGGAGTTACATATTGTCTGCATTCTACTGTACATGTTGGAGGCACATATTGTCTGTAGTCTACTGTCTACGGTGGAGGAACACATTGTCTGTAGTCTACTATACATGGTGGAGTTACATATTGTCTGCATTCTACTGTACATGTTGGAGGCACATATTGTCTATAGTCTACTGTTTACGGTGGAGGAACATATTGTCTGTAGTCTACTGTACATGATGGAGGAACATATTGTCTGTAGTCTACTGTACATGGTGGAGGAACCTACTGTCTGTAGCCTACTGTACACGGTGGAGGAACATATTGTCTGTAGTCTACTGTACATGATGGAGGAACATATTGTCTGTAGTCTACTGTACATGGTGGAGGAACATATTGTCCGTAGTCTACTGAACATGATGGAGGAACATATTGTCTGTTGCCTTGTGTACATGGTGGAGGAACATATTGTCCGTAGTCTACTGTACATGGTGCAGGAACATATTGTCTGTAGTCTACTGTACATGGTGGAGGAACATATTGTCTGTAGTCTACTGTACATGGTGGAGGAACATATTTTCTGTAGTCTACTGTACATGGTGGAGGAACATATTGTCTGTAGTCTACTGTACATGGTGGAGGAACATATTGTCTGTTGCATACTGTACATGGTGGAGGAACATATTGTCTGTAGTCTACTGTACATGGTGGAGGAACATATTGTCTGTTGCCTACTGTACATGGTGGAGTTACATATTGTCTGTAGTCTACTGTACATGGTTTAGGAACATATTGTCTGTAGCCTACTGTACATGGTGGAGGAACATATTGTCTGTAGTCTACTGTACATGGTGGAGGAACATATTTTGAAGCCTACTGTACGTGGTGGAGGAACATATTATCTGGCTGTAGTCTACTGTACATGTTGGAGGAACATATTGTCTGTAGTCTACTATACATGGTGGAGTTACATATTGTCTGTAATCTACTGTACATGGTGGAGGAACATATTGTCTGTAGTCTACTGTACATGGTGGAGTAACATTTTGTCTGTAGTCAACTATACATGATGGAGTTACATATTGTCTGTAGTCTACTGTTTACGGTGGAGGAACATATTGTCTGTAGTCTACTATACATGGTGGAGTTACATATTGTCTGTAGTCTACTGTACATGATGGAGGAACATGTTGTCTGTAGTCTACTATACATGGTGGAGGAACATATTGTCTGTTGCCTACTGTACACGGTGGAGGAACATATTGTCTGTAGTCTACTATACATGGTGGAGGAACATATTGTCTGTAGTCTACTGTACGTGGTGGAGGAACATATTGTCTGGAGTGTACTGTACATGATTGAGGAACATATTGTCTGTTGCCTACTGTACATGGTGGAGAAACATATTGTCTGAAGTGTACTGTACATGGTGGAGGAACATATTGTCTGTAGTCTACTGTACATGGTTGAGGAACATATTGTCAGTAGTCTTCTGTACATGCTGGAAGAACATATTGTCTGTAGTGTAGTGTACATGGTGGAGGAACATATTGTCTGTAGTCTACTGTACATGGTGCAGGAACATATTGTTTGTATTCTACTGTACATTGTAGAAGAACATATTGTCTGTAGTCTACTGAACATCGTGGAGGAACATATTTTCTGTAATCTACTGTACACAATGGAGAAACATATTGTCTGTAGTCTACTGTACATAGTGCAGGAACATATTGTCTGTAGTCTACTATACATGATGGAGGAACATATTGTCTGTAGTCTACTGTACATGGTGGAGGAACATATTGTGTGTAGCCTACTGTACATGGTGGAGTTACATATTGTCTGTAGTCTACTGTACATGGTGGAGGAACATATTTTCAGTAGTCTACTGAACATGGTGGAGGAACATACTGTCTATAGTCTACTGTACAAGGTGGAGGAACATATTGTCAGTAGTCTTCTGTACATGCAGGATGAACAAATTCGCTGTAGTCTACAGTACATGGTGGAGTAACATATTGTCTGTAGTCTACTGTACATGGTGGAGGAACATAGTCTGTAGTCTACTGTACATGGTGGAGGAACATATTGTCTGTAGTCTACTGTACATGGTGGAGTAACATTTTGTCTGTGGTCTACTATACATGGTGGAGTTACATATTGTCTGTTATCTACTGTACATGGTGGAGGAACATATTGTCTGCAGTCTACTGTACATGGTGGAGGAACATATTGTCTGTTGCCTACTGTACATGGTGGAGGAACATATTGTCTGTAGTCTACTGTACATGGTGGAGGAACATATTGTCATTAGTCCTTTATACATGGTGGAGGAACATATTGTCTGTATTCTACTGTACATGGTTGAGGAACATATTGTCTGTAGTCTACTATACATGGTGGAGTTACATATTGTCTATATTCTACTGTACATGTTGGAGGCACGTATTGTCTGTAGTCTACTGTACACGGTGGAGGAACATATTGTCTGTAGTCTACTATACATGGTGGAGTTACATATTGTCTGTAGTCTACTGTACATGATGGAGGAACATATTGTCTGTAGTCTACTATACATGGTGGAGGAACATATTGTCTGTAGCCTACTGTACATGGTGGAGGAACATATTGTCTTTAGTCTACTATACATGGTGGAGGAACATATTGTCTGTATTCTACTGTACGTGGTGGAGGAACATATTGTCTGGAGTGTACTGTACATGGTGGAGGAACATATTGTCTGTTGCCTACTGTACATGGTGGAGAAACATATTGTCTGAAGTGTACTGTACATGGTGGAGGAACATATTCTTAAGCCTACTGTACGTGGTGGAGGAACATACTGTCTGTAGTGTACTGTACATGATGGAGGAACATATTGTCTGTTGCCTACTGTACATGGTGGAGGAACATATTGTCTGTAGTCTACTGTACATGGTGGAGGAACATATTGTCAGTAGTCCTTTGTACATGGTGGAGGAACATATTGTCTGTATTCTACTGTACATGGTGGAGGAACATATTGTCTGTAGTCTACTACACATGGTGGAGTTACATATTGTCTGTATTCTACTGTACATGTTGGAGGCACATATTGGCTGTAGTCTACTGTTCCCGGTGGAGGAACATATTGTCTGTAGTCTACTGTACATGATGGAGGAACATATTGTCTGTAGTCTACCTTACATGGTGGAGGAACATATTGTCTGTAGCCTACTGTACGTGGTGGAGGAACATATTGTCTGTAGTCCACTGTACATGGTGGAGGAACATATTGTCTGTAGTCTACTGTACACGGTGGAGGAACATATTGTCTGTAGTCTACTGTACATGGTGGAGGAACATATTGTCTGTAGTCTACTGTACACGGTGGAGGAACATATTGTCTGTAGTCTACTATACATGGTGGAGGAACATATTGTCTGTAGCCTAGTGTACACATTGGAGGAACATATTGTCTGTAGTCTACTACACATGGTGGAGGAACATATTGTCTGTAGCCTTTTGTACACGGTGGAGTTTCATATTGTCTGTATTCTACTGTATATGGTGGAGGAACATATTGTCTGTAGTCTACTGTACGTGGTGGAGGAACATATTGTCTGTAGTGTACTGTACATGATGGAGGAACATATTGTCTGTTGCCTACTGTACATGGTGGAGAAACATATTGTCTGAAGTGTACTGTACGTGGTGGAGGAACATATTGTCTGTAGTCTACTGTACATGGTTGAGGAACATACTGTCAGTAGTCTTCTGTACATGGTGGAGGAACATATTGTCTGTAGTCTACTGTACATTGTAGAAGAACATATTGTCTGTAGTCTACTGTACATCGTGGAGGAACATATTTTCTGTAATCTACTGTACACAATGGAGAAACATATTGTCTGTAGTCTACTGTACATGGTGGAGAAACATATTGTTTGTAGTCTACTGTACATGGTGGAGGAACATATTGTCAGTAGTCTTCTGTACATGCAGGATGAACAAATTCGCTGTAGTCTACAGTACATGGTGGAGTAACATATTGTCTGTAGTCTACTGTACATGGTGGAGGAACATAGTCTGTAGTCTACTGTACATGGTGGAGGAACATATTGTGTGTAGCCTACTGTACATGATGGAGTTACATATTGTCTGTAGTATACTGTACATGGTGGAGGAACATATTGTCAGTAGTCTACTGAACATGGTGGAGGAACATACTGTCTATAGTCTACTGTACAAGGTGGAGGAACATATCGTCAGTAGTCTTCTGTACATGCAGGATGAACAAATTCGCTGTAGTCTACAGTACATGGTGGAGTAACATATTGTCTGTAGTCTACTGTACATGGTGGAGGAACATAGTCTGTAGTCTACTGTACATGGTTGGGGAACATATTGTCTGTAGTCTACTGTACATGGTGGAGTAACATTTTGTCTGTAGTCTACTATACATGGTGGAGTTACATATTGTCTGTAATCTACTGTACATGGTGGAGGAACATATTGTCTGTAGTCTACTGTACATGGTGGAGTAACATTTTGTCTGTAGTCTACTGTACTTGGTGGAGTTACATATTGTCTGTTATCTACTGTACATGGTGGAGGAACATATTGTCTGCATTCTACTGTACATGTTGGAGGCACATATTGTCTGTAGTCTACTGTTTACGGTGGAGGAACACATTGTCTGAAGGCTACTGTACATGATGGAGGAACATATTATCTGTAGTCTACTGTACATGGTGGAGGAACATATTCTTAAGCCTACTGTACGTGGTGGAGGAACATACTGTCTGTAGTGTACTGTACATGATGGAGGAACATATTGTCCTTAGTCTACTGTACGTGGTGGAGGAACATACTGTCTGTAGTGTACTGTACATGATGGAGGAACATATTGTCTGTTGCCTACTGTACATGGTGGAGAAACATATTGTCTGTAGTCTACTGTACATGGAGGAGGAACATATTGTCAGTAGTCCTTTGTACATGGTGGAGGAACATATTGTCTGCATTCTACTGTACATGGTGGAGGAACATATTGTCTGTAGTCTACAATACATGGTGGAGTTACATATTGTCTGTATTCTACTGTACATGTTGGAGGCACATATTGGCTGTAGTCTACTGTACACGGTGGAGGAACATATTGTCTGTAGTCTACTGTACATGATGGAGGAACATTGTCTGTAGTCTACTGTACATGGTGGAGGAACATATTGTCTGTAGCCTACTGTACGTGGTGGAGGAACATATTGTCTGTAGTCTACTGTACATGGTGGAGGAACATATTGTCTGTAGTCTACTGTACACGGTGGAGGAACATATTGTCTGTAGTCTACTATACATGGTGGAGTTACATATTGTCTGTAGTCTACTGTACATGATGGAGGAACATATTGTCTGTAGCCTACTATACATGGTGGAGGAACATATTGTCCTGTAGCCTAGTGTACATGGTGGAGGAACATATTGTCTGTAGTCTACTGTACGTGGTGGAGGAACATATTGTCTGTAGTGTACTGTACATGATGGAGGAACATATTGTCTGTTGCCTACTGTACATGGTGGAGAAACATATTGTCTGAAGTGCACTGTACATGGTGCAGGAACATATTGTTTGTATTCTACTGTACATTGTAGAAGAACACATTGTCTGTAGTCTACTGTACATCGTGGAGGAACATATTTTCTGTAATCTACTGTACACAATGGAGAAACATATTGTCTGTAGTCTACTGTACATGGTGCAGGAACATATTGTTTGTATTCTACTGTACATGGGAGAGGAACATATTGTGTGTAGCCTACTGTACATGGTGGAGTTACATATTGTCTGTTGTCTATTGTACATGGTGGAGGAACATATTGTCAGTAGTCTAATGAACATGGTGGAGGAACATACTGTCTATAGTCTACTGTACAAGGTGGAGGAACATATTGTCAGTAGTCTTCTGTACATGCAGGATGAACAAATTCGCTGTAGTCTACAGTACATGGTGGAGTAACATATTGTCTGTAGTCTACTGTACATGGTGGAGGAACATAGTCTGTAGTCTACTGTACATGGTTGGGGAACATATTGTCTGTAGTCTACTGTACATGGTGGAGTAACATTTTGTCTGTAGTCTACTATACATGGTGGAGTTACATATTGTCTGTAATCTACTGTACATGGTGGAGGAACATATTGTCTGTAGTCTACTGTACATGGTGGAGTAACATTTTGTCTGTAGTCTACTATACATGGTGGAGTTACATATTGTCTGTTATCTACTGTACATGGTGGAGGAACATATTGTCTGCATTCTACTGTACATGTTGGAGGCACATATTGTCTGTAGTCTACTGTTTACGGTGGAGGAACACATTGTCTGAAGTCTACTGTACATGATGGAGGAACATATTGTCTGTAGTCTACTGTACATGGTGGAGGAACATATTGTCTGTAGTCTACTGTACATGGTGGAGGAACATATTCTTAAGCCTACTGTACGTGGTGGAGGAACATACTGTCTGTAGTGTACTGTACAAGATGGAGGAACATATTGTCTGTTGCCTACTGTACATGGTGGAGGAACATATTGTCTGTAGTCTACTGTACATGGTTGGGGAACATATTGTCTGTAGTCTACTGTACATGGTGGAGTAACATTTTGTCTGTAGTCTACTATACATGGTGGAGTTACATATTGTCTGTAATCTACTGTACATGGTGGAGGAACATATTGTCTGTAGTCTACTGTACATGGTGGAGTAACATTTTGTCTGTAGTCTACTATACATGGTGGAGTTACATATTGTCTGTTATCTACTGTACATGGTGGAGGAACATATTGTCTGCATTCTACTGTACATGTTGGAGGCACATATTGTCTGTAGTCTACTGTTTACGGTGGAGGAACACATTGTCTGAAGTCTACTGTACATGATGGAGGAACATATTGTCTGTAGTCTACTGTACATGGTGGAGGAACATATTGTCTGTAGTCTACTGTACATGGTGGAGGAACATATTCTTAAGCCTACTGTACGTGGTGGAGGAACATACTGTCTGTAGTGTACTGTACATGATGGAGGAACATATTGTCTGTTGCCTACTGTACATGGTGGAGGAACATATTGTCTGTAGTCTACTGTACATGGTGGAGGAGCATATTGTCTGTATTCTACTGTACATGTTGGAGGCACATATTGTCTGTAGTCTACTGTACATGGTGGAGGAACATATTGTCTGTAGTCTACTGTACATGGTGGAGGAACATATTGTCTGTAGTCTACTATACATGGTGGAGTTACATATTATCTGTAGTCTACTGTACATGTTGGAGGCACATATTGTCTGTAGTCTACTGTACATGGTGGAGGAACATATTGTCTGTAGTCTACTGTACATGGTGGAGGAACATATTGTCTGTAGTCTACTATACATGGTGGAGTTACATATTATCTGTAGTCTACTGTACATGATGGAGGAACATATTGTCTGTAGTCTACTATACATGGTGGAGGAACACATTGTCTGTAGTCTACTATACATGGTGGAGTTACATATTATCTGTAGTCTACTGTACATGATGGAGGAACATATTGTCTGTAGTCTACTATACATGGTGGAGGAACATATTGTCTGTAGCCTTCTGTACATGGTGGAGGAACATATTGTCTGTAGTCTACTATACATGGTGGAGGAACATATTGTCTGTATTCTACTGTACGTGGTGGAGGAACATATTGTCTGGAGTGTACTGTACATGATGGAGGAACATATTGTCTGTTGCCTACTGTACATGGTGGAGAAACATATTGTCTGAAGTGTACTGTACATGGTGGAGGAGTATATTGTCTGTAGTCTACTGTACATGATGGAGGAACATATTGTCTGTAGTCTACTGTACATGGTGGAGGAACATATTGTCCGTAGTCTACTGTACATGATGGAGGAACATATTGTCTGTTGCCTTGAGTACATGGTGGAGGAACATATTGTCCGTAGTCTACTGTACATGGTGGAGGAGTATATTGTCTGTAGTCTACTGTACATGGTGGAGGAACATATTCTGAAGCCTACTGTAAGTGGTGTAGGAACATATTGTCTGTAGTGTACTGTACATGATGGAGGCACATATTGTCTGTAGTCTACTGTACACGGTGGAGGAACATATTGTCTGTAGTCTACTGTACATGATGGAGGAACATATTGTCTGTAGTCTACTGTACATGGTGGAGGAACATATTGTCTGTAGCCTACTGTACACGGTGGAGGAACATATTGTCCGTAGTCTACTGTACATGCAGGATGAACAAATTCGCTGTAGTCTACAGTACATGGTGGAGTAACATATTGTCTGTAGTCTACTGTACATGGTGGAGGAACATAGTCTGTAGTCTACTGTACATGGTGGAGGAACATATTGTGTGTAGCCTACTGTACATGGTGGAGTTACATATTGTCTGTAGTCTACTGTACATGGTGGAGGAACATATTGTCAGTAGTCTACTGAACATGGTGGAGGAACATACTGTCTATAGTCTACTGTACAAGGTGGAGGAACATATCGTCAGTAGTCTTCTGTACATGCAGGATGAACAAATTCGCTGTAGTCTACAGTACATGGTGGAGTAACATATTGTCTGTAGTCTACTGTACATGGTGGAGGAACATAGTCTGTAGTCTACTGTACATGGTTGGGGAACATATTGTCTGTAGTCTACTGTACATGGTGGAGTAACATTTTGTCTGTAGTCTACTATACATGGTGGAGTTACATATTGTCTGTAATCTACTGTACATGGTGGAGGAACATATTGTCTGTAGTCTACTGTACATGGTGGAGTAACATTTTGTCTGTAGTCTACTGTACTTGGTGGAGTTACATATTGTCTGTTATCTACTGTACATGGTGGAGGAACATATTGTCTGCATTCTACTGTACATGTTGGAGGCACATATTGTCTGTAGTCTACTGTTTACGGTGGAGGAACACATTGTCTGAAGGCTACTGTACATGATGGAGGAACATATTATCTGTAGTCTACTGTACATGGTGGAGGAACATATTCTTAAGCCTACTGTACGTGGTGGAGGAACATACTGTCTGTAGTGTACTGTACATGATGGAGGAACATATTGTCCTTAGTCTACTGTACGTGGTGGAGGAACATACTGTCTGTAGTGTACTGTACATGATGGAGGAACATATTGTCTGTTGCCTACTGTACATGGTGGAGAAACATATTGTCTGTAGTCTACTGTACATGGAGGAGGAACATATTGTCAGTAGTCCTTTGTACATGGTGGAGGAACATATTGTCTGCATTCTACTGTACATGGTGGAGGAACATATTGTCTGTAGTCTACAATACATGGTGGAGTTACATATTGTCTGTATTCTACTGTACATGTTGGAGGCACATATTGGCTGTAGTCTACTGTACACGGTGGAGGAACATATTGTCTGTAGTCTACTGTACATGATGGAGGAACATTGTCTGTAGTCTACTGTACATGGTGGAGGAACATATTGTCTGTAGCCTACTGTACGTGGTGGAGGAACATATTGTCTGTAGTCTACTGTACATGGTGGAGGAACATATTGTCTGTAGTCTACTGTACACGGTGGAGGAACATATTGTCTGTAGTCTACTATACATGGTGGAGTTACATATTGTCTGTAGTCTACTGTACATGATGGAGGAACATATTGTCTGTAGCCTACTATACATGGTGGAGGAACATATTGTCTGTAGCCTAGTGTACATGGTGGAGGAACATATTGTCTGTAGCCTTTTGTACACGGTGGAGTTACATATTGTCTGTATTCTACTGTATATGGTGGAGGAACATATTGTCTGTAGTCTACTGTACGTGGTGGAGGAACATATTGTCTGTAGTGTACTGTACATGATGGAGGAACATATTGTCTGTTGCCTACTGTACATGGTGGAGAAACATATTGTCTGAAGTGCACTGTACATGGTGCAGGAACATATTGTTTGTATTCTACTGTACATTGTAGAAGAACACATTGTCTGTAGTCTACTGTACATCGTGGAGGAACATATTTTCTGTAATCTACTGTACACAATGGAGAAACATATTGTCTGTAGTCTACTGTACATGGTGCAGGAACATATTGTTTGTATTCTACTGTACATGGGAGAGGAACATATTGTGTGTAGCCTACTGTACATGGTGGAGTTACATATTGTCTGTTGTCTATTGTACATGGTGGAGGAACATATTGTCAGTAGTCTAATGAACATGGTGGAGGAACATACTGTCTATAGTCTACTGTACAAGGTGGAGGAACATATTGTCAGTAGTCTTCTGTACATGCAGGATGAACAAATTCGCTGTAGTCTACAGTACATGGTGGAGTAACATATTGTCTGTAGTCTACTGTACATGGTGGAGGAACATAGTCTGTAGTCTACTGTACATGGTTGGGGAACATATTGTCTGTAGTCTACTGTACATGGTGGAGTAACATTTTGTCTGTAGTCTACTATACATGGTGGAGTTACATATTGTCTGTAATCTACTGTACATGGTGGAGGAACATATTGTCTGTAGTCTACTGTACATGGTGGAGTAACATTTTGTCTGTAGTCTACTATACATGGTGGAGTTACATATTGTCTGTTATCTACTGTACATGGTGGAGGAACATATTGTCTGCATTCTACTGTACATGTTGGAGGCACATATTGTCTGTAGTCTACTGTTTACGGTGGAGGAACACATTGTCTGAAGTCTACTGTACATGATGGAGGAACATATTGTCTGTAGTCTACTGTACATGGTGGAGGAACATATTGTCTGTAGTCTACTGTACATGGTGGAGGAACATATTCTTAAGCCTACTGTACGTGGTGGAGGAACATACTGTCTGTAGTGTACTGTACAAGATGGAGGAACATATTGTCTGTTGCCTACTGTACATGGTGGAGGAACATATTGTCTGTAGTCTACTGTACATGGTTGGGGAACATATTGTCTGTAGTCTACTGTACATGGTGGAGTAACATTTTGTCTGTAGTCTACTATACATGGTGGAGTTACATATTGTCTGTAATCTACTGTACATGGTGGAGGAACATATTGTCTGTAGTCTACTGTACATGGTGGAGTAACATTTTGTCTGTAGTCTACTATACATGGTGGAGTTACATATTGTCTGTTATCTACTGTACATGGTGGAGGAACATATTGTCTGCATTCTACTGTACATGTTGGAGGCACATATTGTCTGTAGTCTACTGTTTACGGTGGAGGAACACATTGTCTGAAGTCTACTGTACATGATGGAGGAACATATTGTCTGTAGTCTACTGTACATGGTGGAGGAACATATTGTCTGTAGTCTACTGTACATGGTGGAGGAACATATTCTTAAGCCTACTGTACGTGGTGGAGGAACATACTGTCTGTAGTGTACTGTACATGATGGAGGAACATATTGTCTGTTGCCTACTGTACATGGTGGAGGAACATATTGTCTGTAGTCTACTGTACATGGTGGAGGAGCATATTGTCTGTATTCTACTGTACATGTTGGAGGCACATATTGTCTGTAGTCTACTGTACATGGTGGAGGAACATATTGTCTGTAGTCTACTGTACATGGTGGAGGAACATATTGTCTGTAGTCTACTATACATGGTGGAGTTACATATTATCTGTAGTCTACTGTACATGTTGGAGGCACATATTGTCTGTAGTCTACTGTACATGGTGGAGGAACATATTGTCTGTAGTCTACTGTACATGGTGGAGGAACATATTGTCTGTAGTCTACTATACATGGTGGAGTTACATATTATCTGTAGTCTACTGTACATGATGGAGGAACATATTGTCTGTAGTCTACTATACATGGTGGAGGAACACATTGTCTGTAGTCTACTATACATGGTGGAGTTACATATTATCTGTAGTCTACTGTACATGATGGAGGAACATATTGTCTGTAGTCTACTATACATGGTGGAGGAACATATTGTCTGTAGCCTTCTGTACATGGTGGAGGAACATATTGTCTGTAGTCTACTATACATGGTGGAGGAACATATTGTCTGTATTCTACTGTACGTGGTGGAGGAACATATTGTCTGGAGTGTACTGTACATGATGGAGGAACATATTGTCTGTTGCCTACTGTACATGGTGGAGAAACATATTGTCTGAAGTGTACTGTACATGGTGGAGGAGTATATTGTCTGTAGTCTACTGTACATGATGGAGGAACATATTGTCTGTAGTCTACTGTACATGGTGGAGGAACATATTGTCCGTAGTCTACTGTACATGATGGAGGAACATATTGTCTGTTGCCTTGAGTACATGGTGGAGGAACATATTGTCCGTAGTCTACTGTACATGGTGGAGGAGTATATTGTCTGTAGTCTACTGTACATGGTGGAGGAACATATTCTGAAGCCTACTGTAAGTGGTGTAGGAACATATTGTCTGTAGTGTACTGTACATGATGGAGGCACATATTCGCTGTAGTCTAATGTACATGATGGAGGAACATATTGTCTGTAGTCTACTGTACACGGTGGAGGAACATATTGTCTGTAGTCTACTGTACATGATGGAGGAACATATTGTCTGTAGTCTACTGTACATGGTGGAGGAACATATTGTCTGTAGCCTACTGTACACGGTGGAGGAACATATTGTCCGTAGTCTACTGTACATGATGGAGGAACATATTGTCTGTAGTCTACTATGCATGGTGGAGGAACATATTGTCTGTAGCCTACTGTACACGATGGAGGAACATATTGTCTGTAGTCTACTGTACATGGTGGAGTTACATATTGTCTGCATTCTACTGTACATGTTGGAGGCACATATTGTCTGTAGTCTACTGTCTACGGTGGAGGAACACATTGTCTGTAGTCTACTATACATGGTGGAGTCACATATTGTCTGCATTCTACTGTACATGTTGGAGGCACATATTGTCTATAGTCTACTGTTTACGGTGGAGGAACATATTGTCTGTAGTCTACTGTACATGATGGAGGAACATATTGTCTGTAGTCTACTGTACATGGTGGAGGAACCTACTGTCTGTAGCCTACTGTACACGGTGGAGGAACATATTGTCTGTAGTCTACTGTACATGATGGAGGAACATATTGTCTGTAGTCTACTGTACATGGTGGAGGAACATATTGTCCGTAGTCTACTGAACATGATGGAGGAACATATTGTCTGTTGCCTTGTGTACATGGTGGAGGAACATATTGTCCGTAGTCTACTGTACATGGTGCAGGAACATATTGTCTGTAGTCTACTGTACATGGTGGAGGAACATATTGTCTGTAGTCTACTGTACATGGTGGAGGAACATATTTTCTGTAGTCTACTGTACATGGTGGAGGAACATATTGTCTGTAGTCTACTGTACATGGTGGAGGAACATATTGTCTGTTGCATACTGTACATGGTGGAGGAACATATTGTCTGTAGTCTACTGTACATGGTGGAGGAACATATTGTCTGTTGCCTACTGTACATGGTGGAGTTACATATTGTCTGTAGTCTACTGTACATGGTTTAGGAACATATTGTCTGTAGCCTACTGTACATGGTGGAGGAACATATTGTCTGTAGTCTACTGTACATGGTGGAGGAACATATTTTGAAGCCTACTGTACGTGGTGGAGGAACATATTATCTGGCTGTAGTCTACTGTACATGTTGGAGGAACATATTGTCTGTAGTCTACTATACATGGTGGAGTTACATATTGTCTGTAGTCTACTGTACATGATGGAGGAACATATTGTCTGTAGTCTACTATACATGATGGAGGAACATATTGTCTGGCTGTAGTCTACTGTACATGGTGGAGGAAAATATTGTCTGTAGTCTACTGTACATGGTGGGGGAACATAGTCTGTAGTCTACTGTACATGGTGGAGGAACATATTGTCTGTAGTCTACTGTACATGGTGGAGAAACATATTGTCTGTAGTCTACTGTACATGGTGGAGGAACATATTGTCTGTAGTCTACTATGCATGATGGAGGAACATATTTTCTGTCTGTAGTCTACTCTACATGATGGAGGAACATATTGTCTGTAGTCTACTGTACATGGTGGAGGAATATATTGTCTCCAGTCTACTGTACATGGTGGAGTTACATATTGTCTGTATTCCACTGTACATGGTGGTGGAACATATTGTCTGTAGTCTACTGTGCATGATGGAGGAACATATTTTCTGGCTGTAGTCTACTGTACATGGTGGGGGAACATATTGTCTGTAGTCTACTGTACATGGTGGAGGAACATATTTTCTGGCTGTAGGCTACTGTACATGGTGGAGGAACATAGTCTGTAGTCTACTGTACATGGTGGAGGAACATATTGTCTGTAGCCTACTGTACATGATGGAGGAACATTTTGTCTGTAGGCTACTGTACATGGTGGAGGAACATATTGTCTGTAGTCGAGTGTACCAGGTGGAGGAACATAGTCTGTTGTCTAATGTACATGGTGAAGGAACATATTGTCTGTAGTCTACTGTACATGGTGGAGGAACATATTGTCTGTAGCCTACTGTACATGGTGGAGGATCATATTGTCTGTAGTCAACTGTACATGGTAGGGGAACATATTGTCTGGCTCTAGTCTACTGTACATGATGGAGGAACATGTTGTCTGTAGCCTACTGTACATGATGGAGGAACATATTGTCTATAGTCTACTGTACATGGTGGAGGAACATATTGTCTGTAGTCTACTGTACATGGTGGAGGAACATATTGTCTGTAGTCTACTGTACATGGTGGAGGAACAGATTGCATGTAGTCTACTGTACATGATGGAGGAACATGTTGTCTGTAGCCTACTGTACATGATGGAGGAACATATTGTCTGTAGTCTACTGTACATGATGGAGGAACATGTTGTCTGTAGCCTACTGAACATGATGGAGGAACATATTGTCTGTAGTCTACTGTACATGATGGAGGAACATGTTTTCTGTAGCCTACTGTACATGATGGAGGAACATTTTGTCTGTAGGCTACTGTACATGATGGAGGATCATATTGTCTGTAGTCGAGTGTGCAAGGTGGAGGAACATAGTCTGTTGTCTAATGTACATGGTGAAGGAACATATTGTATGTATGTAGTCTACTGTACATGATGGAGGAACATATTGTCTGTAGTCTACTGTACATGGTGGAGGAACATATTGTCTGTAGTCTACTGTACATGGTGGGGGAACATATTGTATTTTTGTAGTCTACTGTACATGGTGGAGGAACATATTGCATGTAGTCTACTGTACATGGTGGGGGAACATATTGTCTGTCTGTAGTCTACTGTACATGTTAGTGGAACATATTGTCTGTAGTCTACTGTACATGGTGGAGGAACATATTGTCTGGCTGTAGTCTACTGTACATGGTGGAGGAACATATTGTCTGTAGTCTACTGTAAATGGTGGAGGAACATATTGTCTGTAGTCTACTGTACATGATGGAGGAACATGTTGTCTGTAGCCTACTGTACATGATGGAGGAACATATTGTCTGTAGCCTACTGTACATGGTGGAGGAACATATTGCCTGTATCCTACTGTACACAGTGGAGGAACATATTGCCTGTAGCCTACTGTACATGGTGGAGGAACATATTGTCTGTAGTCTACTTTACATTGTGGAGGAACATATTGTCTGTAGCCTACTGTACACGGTGGAGGAACATATTGCCTGTAGCCTACTGTACATGGTGGAGGAACGTATTGCCTGTAGTCTAATGTATATGGTAAGCTGTAAGTGGCACTTTTAATATGGAAAATGTCTGTGAGGATTTTTCTACAACATATTGACACAATTACAATCTTTATAGAAACAAGTAGAATTTCATCAATTACATGTGGAAATAGGTATTTGAGTGAACATTAGCAAGCCAGCAGTAGATGAAACAAAGTGAATTCTCTTCTCCCTCTCTCCCCGGTTTTAGCTTGCCGTCTAGCTGGCTAGGTTTAGGATATTTACTAGCCCATACCAGTGAAAACCTTAGCTGTTATCAACATATGGCAGTACACAAACAAAATCTAGCTCACTTATTAGACTAGAAAGTAATAGCCAGAAATGAGTCCAGAAACAGAGGAAGAGGATAGCTATCTATAGGAAGCTAACGTTAGCATCTGCCTCTTTGACAAGAAGCAATTGTGACAACATTGATCAAAAAATAAACCTTCCCATTGAGCAAAATCCACAATCCACCCCTCCAAAGAAAGGTAGGCTGTGGGGCTTCTCCCGAAATGCCACCAGAGCCGTGATCGGATCCATGGCTGAAGAGTTGCATTTCAATTTAGTCCGCGCTAGGCAGGCTGTATAGAAAACTCCCTCGGAGCCGGCTGGCCAAATTACCGCAGAGCACAGCCCCCACAAACACCATGAAAACTTGCTACTGTTTCCCATAGCCTTGTATTATCTATAGTATGACATCATCAGCAGTTAGCTACCAACAGTTAGCATACATGTTTACTTTTGGTTATTATCAGTCTTATTTAGATGGAAGAAGAAGATACACAATCGAGAGCATCCTGTCAGGTTGTATCACCGCCTGGTACGGCAACTGCACCACCAGCAACCGCAGGGCTCTCCAGAGGGTGTTATGGTCTGCCCAAAGTATCACCGGGGGGAAACTACCTGCCCTCCAGGACACCTACAGCACTCGATGTCACAGGAAGGCCAAAAAGATCATCAAGGACAACAACCACCTGAGCCACTGCCTGTTCACCCCGCTATCATCCAGAAGGCAAGGTCAGTACAGGTTCATCAAAGCTGTGACCGAGAGACTGAAAAACAGCTTCTATCTCAAGGCCATCAGACTGTTAAATAGCCATCACTAATACATTAGAGGCTACTGCCCTACATACAGACTTGAAATCACTGGCCACTTTCATAATGGAACACTAGTCACTTTAATAATGTTTACATATTTTGCATTACTCATCTCATATGTATATACTGAATTCTATCCTATTCTTCTGTATCTTAGAATATGCCGCTCTGACATTGCTCGCCCAAATATTTATATATTCTTAATTCCATTTCTTTACTTTAGATTTGTGTGTAGTGTGTGCATTGTTGTGTAATTGTTAGATATTACTTGTTAGATATTACTGCACTGTTGGAGCTAGAAACACAAGCATTTCGCTACACCTGCAATAACATCTGCTATACACGTGTACGTGACAAATACAATGTGATTTGATGTGAGCTAAATGCCGTATAGCTAGCTAACGTTAGCATAGAGATAGCAAGCTAGCTCTTCGACTTTCACGTACCCGGTTGACTTCCATGCTCACTGAAGCCCATGATCATGCTCGGTCTCTGCTGCTGCTGCTGGCTGTTTGAGATGCTTTAGAAGCTACATTGATGGTAGGGACTGCATTGTGTGGGCATTGTGTGATTTGTTCAGAAGTTAGAGCTGATTTGGAGAAGAAAAAAAATCTACTTTTAGAACAACCTAATATTTGAATTGATTTAAAAGTTCGTAATTTGGCAATGTTTTCTTGGGGTGCTCTTACTAACTATTACATGCGTTTCTGGCATTGAGAAATTAGTGCTACACTGCCTTTAAGTGGAGGTGATCCAAGACACGGTCATTATGTAAAACCAGGATAATACCTGTACGTAATTCATATGTACATAACGACACTCGTCAGAAAAGAAGCATGACAATGTCTTAATTAATGGGAAACAATTGGAATATTGTACTGAATACACATAGAATAGACCATAAAGTAAATGTAAACACTTGCCTTAGACTTCCCCTCTCTGTTTTGTTTAAGTTTGAAATCCCCTCAAGACCATGCAAGACTGACGGTTGTTCAGCAAAGTTCACAGTGCTGGCGCTGTGAAATGCACTGAGCCCACCCAAAACTGTCAAAACGACAAGCAGCACATCTCCTCTGTTACGCCAGCCAGGATATCAGTGCGTGTGTCACAGCAAATGGACGACATCTTCTGTGTGTGCGTGATAAGGGCACTCACCTCGACATGACCTGATTCCTTTCTCTCTCTCACACACACACACACACACACACACACACACACACACACACACACACACACACACACACACACACACACACACACACACACACACACACACACACACACACACACACACACACACACTCTCTCTCTCTCTCTCTCTCTCTCTCTCTCTCCCCCTCCCTATCTCTCAGAATATTTCTCTATTTATTTCACTCTATTCCAATGGGCTATATGGCCCCCCCTTCT
Organism: Salmo salar; assembly: GCF_965601325.2. NCBI lineage: Eukaryota > Metazoa > Chordata > Actinopteri > Salmoniformes > Salmonidae > Salmo > Salmo salar. The sequence goes on from NC_138301.1 coordinate 14,399,783, forward strand.
CTCTCTATCTCTCTCTCTGTGCAGACATTCATGTTGCCACTTGTGCATTGGGTTAAACAGAGAAAAAAACAAGTTTCAAATAAAGCTTTCCTTGCCAATCAAACATCAGCGTGTCCAACCTCTGTGACAACCCTCTGTCAGTCAAACGGCATGTTTGACTGACACCAGCCTCATCCTGCTGTCACTGTGTGCCATCCACCCACCCTTCAAGCAGGAGTGGCTGCTTCCTGTTAGCAGCTTTGAGCCTAACACAAGCATATGTTAGCTAGCATAATTTATGTAGCTAAAGGAACAGGATGCTACTGGGAGCGTTTGACGGTACATGATTGTTCCTCTTTAGCACTGACATGTTGGGACAGTATAAACTACCTTTCCCACATAGGGGTTTCATTTAAAAAAAATCTAACTTCGCATGTCAAAACGTCAACTCTGCAGCGACGGGATGTGACAAGCCTGGGCCCAAGGGGACTGCTCCGAATAGAGGCTTGCACAAATTGATTTAGATTTTCTTCCAAATCATTCAAAGTGTTGAGCTTTAATGCGAGCTGATCAGAGAGCACGACAACGGGCCCAGTAACCGGGGAGATTAGCTCTGTCACTCTGGAGATCATGCCCTGTCGCTGTGTCTCTCTCTCTCGCTGGGCATGTCAGCCATGGATCCCAGCTAGCTACTGTACACCCAACTGGATCTTTTACATAACCATGTCACGGAGGAACCCTCACTGGGCCAGATCACTCAGCACCAGGGCTAGCCTCCCTCTCCCCCTCTTTGCTGCCTCTGGCCTCTGGCTCCTCCAAAACGTGGATCAAACTGGGAAAAAGCTCGAGCCAAGTTTAGCTATGGTGACATCCTTTACATATTCAGTGGATGGTGTAGTTTATGTTTAAGTTGCAGGCCATCTCAGCCAAAACAGGAAATGACAGATCAAGGAGCTCCGTGCACTAGGAGCAATCATCATATGTATGGCAGCCTTTACCCTCCACCTCCACATCTCCAATCTAAACAGAGAGATTCAATGTAGCATAATATCCATGTTTGCCCACCAGTAGTTCATACAATAAGGAATAACTTGCATCCTTATTGCTATAAACATCTATTTGAGCCTTTTAATGTAAACAACGTTCTTCTATATGTTATTCTATAAAAGGCCAGAGCAGGATGGCAGCTTTGTGGTGGGTAGGAACAAGATGCCGCTGGCAGCACAAATGTACTGCCGTGTACAAGGGCTTCTAATTTGCAAGTGGTTGATGGGCCTGAACTTTTTGAGTGGATTGAATGTGACAGCATCAAAGAGTGAGCTAAGGCAGACAAACGTAATAGCCTCACTGTCAGAGGAAAAGTCCCATGAGAGAGAAAGAGAGATAGAGAGAATGATTTAGAATTACTTTCACATACACACACACACACACACACACACACACACACACACACACACACACACACACACACACACACACACACACACACACACATAGACTACACAATGAACTGTACTACTTTTCTATCATATGGTGAAGTAGTGTTTCAGCATTCATCAATCTCAGTCAACAACATCTCATCAGACAAAGTTTGACTTGTTACAAAGTTTTGTCAAAGTGGCTCGGGGGCATCTCTCAAGACGAATGTGAAAGTTTATGGATGGCATGAGAGTGGGCAAAATGCCAGGCTGCCCAGGGGGCGCAACCATGGCAGCACCCAGAGGACTGTATCCGCATAACTGTATCCCTATATGACCAGACTAGGAATAGATGACCTTTGGAAATGCAAGTCAATAAATCCATACTTTTAAACTATATAGGCTGATATATATTTTATTTTATTTCACCTTTATTTAACCAGGTAGGCAAGTTGAGAACAAGTTCTCATTTACAATTGCGACCTGGCCAAGATAAAGCAAAGCAGTTTGACACATACAACAACACAGAGTTACACATGGAGTAAAACAAACCTACAGTCAATAATATAGTAGAAAGATAAGTCTATATACAAAGTGAGCAAATGAGGTGAGATAAGGGAGGTAAAGGCAAAAAAGGCCATGGTGGCAAAGTAAATACAATATAGCAAGTAAAACACTGGAATGGTAGATTTGCAGTGGAAGAAAGTGCAAAGTAGAAATATAAATAATGGGGTGCAAAGGAGCAAAATAAATAAATACAATAGGGGAAGAGGTAGTTGTTTGGGCTAAATTATAGATGGGCTATATACAGGTGCAGTAATCTGTGAGCTGCTCTGACAGCTGGTGCTTAAAGCTAGTGAGAGAGATAAGTGTTTCCAGTTTTAGAGATTTTTGTAGTTTGTTCCAGTCATTGGCAGCAGAGAACTGGAAGGAGAGGCGGCCGAAAGAGGAATTGGCTTTGGGGTTGACCAGAGAGATATACCTGCTGGAGCGCGCGCTACAGGTGGGTGCTGCTATGGTGACCAGTGAGCTGAGATAAGGGGGAACTTTACCTAGCAGGGTCTTGTAAATGACCTGGAGCCAGTGGGTTTGGCGACGAGTATGAAGCGAGGGCCAGCCAACGAGAGCGTACCTGTACAAAATGGATGGCACTGTGATAGACTGCATCCAATTTATTGAGAAGGGTATTGGAGGCTATTTTGTAAATGACGTCACCGAAGTCGAGGATCGGTAGGATGGTCAGTTTTACGAGGGTATGTTTGGCAGCATGAGTGAAAGATGCTTTGTTGCGAAATAGGAAGCCAATTCTAGATTTAACTTTGGATTGGAGATGTTTGATGTGAGTCTGGAAGGAGAGTTTACAGTCTAACCAGACACCTAGGTATTTGTAGTTGTCCACATATTCTAAGTCAGAACCGTCCAGAGTAGTGATGCTGAATGGGCGGGCAGGTGCAGGCAGCGATCGGTTGAAGAGCATGCATTTAGTTTTACTTGTATTTAAGAGCAGTTGGAGGCCACGGAAGGAGAGTTGTATGGCATTGAAGCTCGTCTGGAGGGTAGTTAACACAGTGTCCAAAGAAGGGCCAGAAGTATAAAGAAGGGCCAGAAGTATACAGAATGGTGTCGTCTGCATAGAGATGGATCAGAGACTCACCAGCAGCAAGAGCGACATCATTGATGTATACAGAGAAAAGAGTCGACCCAAGAATTGAACCGTGTGGCACCCCCATAGACACTGCCAGAGGCCCGGACAACAGGCCCTCCGATTTGACACACTGAATTCTGTCTGAGAAGTAGTTGGTGAACCAGGCGAGGCAATCATTTGAGAAACCAAGGCTATTGAGTCTGCCGATGAGGATGTGGTGATTGACAGAGTCGAAAGCCTTGGCCAGGTCAATGAAAACGGCTGCACAGTATTGTTTCTTATCGATGGCGGTTAAGATATCGTTTAGGACCTTGAGCGTGGCTGAGATGCACCCATGACCAGCTCTGAAACCAGATTGCATAGCGGAGAAGGTGCGGTGGGATTCGAAATGGTCAGTAATCTGTTTGTTGACTTGGCTTTCGAAGACTTTAGAAAGGCAGGGTAGGATAGATATAGGTCTGTAGCAGTTTGGGTCAAGAGTGTCCCCCCCTTTGAAGAGGGGGATGACCGCAGCTGCTTTCCAATCTTTGGGAATCTCAGACGACACGAAAGAGAGGTTGAACAGGCTAGTAATAGGGGTTGCAACATTTTCGGCATATCATTTTAGAAAGAAAGGGTCCAGATTGTCTAGCCCGGCTGATTTGTACGGGGTCCAGATTTTGCAGCTCTTTCAGAACATCAGCTGACTGGATTTGGGAGAAGGAGAAATGGGGAAGGCTTGGGCGAGTTGCTGTGGGGGGTGCAGTGCTGTTGACCGGGGTAGGGGTAGCCAGGTGGAAAGCATGGCCAGCCATAGAAAAATGCTTATTGAAATTCTCAATTATAGTGGATTTATCGGTGGTGACAGTTTCCTATCCTCAGTGCAGTGGGCAGCTGGGAGGAGGTGCTCTTATTCTCCAAGGACTTTACAGTGTCCCAGAACTTTTTTGAGTTTGTGTTGCAGGAAGTAAATTTCTGCTTGAAAAAATTAGCCTTTACTTTTTTAACTGCCTGTGTATATTGGTTTCTAACTTCCCTGAAAAGTTGCATATCACGGGGGCTGTTCGATGCGAATGCAGAACGCCACAGAGAATATGAGAATCCTTTGAGGGGAAATGCTCTCAATGACAATACTGTACCTCTTCTCTTTGACTATGCATATTACAGTAAGCATGTTTACAGTAATATTGGAGGAGAGTTCTCAGACACAGGCAGGGCCGTTGTGTTGAGGTATGTCTCGTTAAGGTTTTGATTCTTTAAAAGGCTGTGGTGAGATCTCAGGCCCATTCCCTATGAGGTCAGCACTTTCTCCTTTGCACGGATATGTGCTTTACGGTGCCTTGTAATGCGCAAGGAGACAGTATCTAATAGATTGATACACAGGTTTTGACATGCTATTTGAGCGTGCAGCTTCGCCGTAATTGGCCACGTCACCATGCATTAAATGAACGATATATAGAGGAGGGCCCTGAGACGAGTGTCTTGGGCTAATCCGTCAGACATCAGGACAAACTGCATGTGACAGGGCTCTCTGAGGGGGCAAAAGGAGAGAGGGAGGCTCTTTAAAAAAAAAGTATTACACTGATGGACATGAGCTGCTTCCCCTCCCTTCCCCGCTCTCTCTCCGTCTGTCCCCCAGTGTACTTACTGACTTACTCTCTCGCTCATTCTAAGTAGGCCTACTACATATCCTTTTCTCTTTCAGCCTTCCAATGACACGAGCCAATCCTTTTCTCTTTTCTCACTCTTTTTCTTCTAGGCATGTCATACAGTAAATATATGCCTCTCCCTAACCAAATGTTTCAAGTGTGGCCAGGGTGGGTCCAATGAATGAGTTGCGGACATATTTACGAGGAAATCAAAAATCAAACAGGTGACAATGACTCCAGCTGCTGTCACTGTGGAGCGCAGGCTATCAGATGACCGAAATCTTCAACTCCTCCGCATCTCTCACGTGTTTCAGCATTTCCTTCACCAACAGACCCAATCACTGGGAATAGAGGAGCGGTTGCCCTTCTCTGCATGTGCAGTGTTTAATGACTTATTAATCTGTGAAACATGGCCGCAGCACAAAGCACTAAGTGGAAAACTGGAAAGTGTACCACTATCCAGTATATAGATTTGGATGTAGCCCAGACGTTTGAGCAAAGGTAAGGCACTCAGATTTGTGTGAATACGGTGCAGAAGTGATTAAAAGTATCACCTCATGCTGCTTTTGGGTGACAGACTAGGTGTGTTATATGGAAACACTGAAAAAAAAGAAGTGACCTTTACACAGAAGTTATATAAAGGTTCAATTTAACTAGGTTCTCCTCTGGTGTGATTTATTTACACTGAAGCTGAAGTGGAGCATACTTTATTGCCAGTCGTTCAGCAGCAGGACTTCATAGAATAAAGGGTATAATTTGAAGATTTTAATATTAGCTTTCTATATGTATTACATTTTCCTTTTCTATCCAAACCCCCAAACCATACGTTAGTGGCATGTGAGCTCCCGTCGTTAAATATGAAATACGCTTTGAATTTGTAATTATTAAGAATGACTCATATGTGTTGGTTGGGTTTCACTCACGCTCTTAGTTTTCTTTGGCTGATGGTGTCACTTCAACGTCCGCCTACTTTACCCTATGCTCCCCTCCCCCCGCCCTCAGTTCAATACACCCACACTCCTCCCTCATCCTTCTCACAGTACAGTTGGGGATACAGTCAAAGACAGCAGGTTTATTTTCTTAAGAGAGGGAAGTATCCACTGAAAAAAAACAAGCTGTGTTTAGAGGGGGAAGCTGGCTAGACAACAGAGACTGCTTTATGCTCCAGACACAATGAGAGAGTGTCACAATGGAGTCCCGCGGAGCCTGTGCTACTGCCACACCATACGGGATTAAAGTAAATGGGACTTAAAGAAGTGCCGCTGAAAGGAAAGGGAGGGGATTTTACAGAAATTTGAAAAACCCTCCTATTAATTCAATGGAGGTTAGAGCGTACTGTTTACTCACCTTTCAATGGCTGTTAGTCTATTATATCTGCCCACCTTTTTGGAGATGATTCTCACATGAGCTGAATAGAAGAAAAGCGCAGGGAAAACATTATGGCCAAATGTTTCTAACAATTCCCATACGTCTGTCCAATTGGGTGTCTGACAATTGGCACTGGAGCTATATTCACCTGGGCCTTAGATGTGCTTGTGCATCTAAGCTGCCAGCTTTGCATAGAAAAGCAGTTTGCATATCAAACAATTCAATGTACGCTTACATCATCTTTCATTGATTTACAGGAGCACGTCCTTTCATGTGACATGGTAGAGTGCATGTCCTGTTTACCTCTAACTGCCCTTTGTAAGGATATCTTAAGTGATCACAGGGGGCTGACTGTAAGAGGGAGCAGGGTGGGGTGGTGGTGGGGGGGGGGGGGGGGTCATCCTGTTGTTCCCCCCTTCTGGTTGGCCCTCACTGACAGAATGCACTGTGGCTGCTAATAAGGGTATTCATCACTCCAGCGAGCGCCGTGACAACTTCGCAGATGCCACACAAATTGTCCCTAAAATATGAACTTATCATTTAATTATGCTCCGGGGGACTTGATTGCCTTGTCAAGATGCAGGTTAGTTAAGAGGAGAGATCTCTCCGACCGACCCTCGTCATGAGAACCTCCCATCTCATCAGATTCTTCAAATGAGATTTAATTTCTTCTCCTCTGATTCCTCATTTTTTCTTTTAATGGGAAGATTTTCACTGCATGACCTTAAAGGACAATCCACCCAAAACCAGTAATTCCTATAATTTACAGTGTTAAATAACGACAATATGTGAGAACAATATTTTGGTGAACAAATGTTGACTTTTGTCGTAATAATAAGGTTGGTAGCAACATGTGAAAATCGTGGAAATCTGTTGCAGCTCACTACAAAACCCACAATGCAATGCTCTCTCTATGGGCTGGTTGGCTAGCTAGATATCTAGCAAACGTAGCTACACACAATAATACTGAAGTCAATATAAGCATGTGAAGTAGATAGTTAGCAGTAAAATCGCCTAAACAAACTGCACTATCAATTTAGGAGTCTATAATCTCACCATGTTCAACCGGCAGATTGATGAGTGGAGTCTGACATTGGCAACGGCCCCATGCAATGCACCCTGGACTGAAGAGGCAAACAAATAGGAGCAATGTGGTAGACCCTCTGTTAAATTACACATTTCTCGAGGTAGGAATATCAATGGCTCATTCGAGAGAACGACAACCTCCCGCATTATGACATCGGGCGGTATTGAAATCTGATATGTATGATAGACGTTTTTGCGCACTAAAAGTCGTATTCCTTTTAACCTCCAGTGTAGTGAGAGCGGCTTTATCACAATGCTACGTCATACCGGCCGAATTTCTCCCTTCTTGATCGGCAATAGCTCAGATAAACATGATATCATGAAATGCCCCAGGGAAACGATAGAACATCGCTCAGAAATACAGAAAAATCAATATAACATACAAAATGGGTGAATCTTTCTTTTAAAGGAAATGTTCAAGACAGTTTCTATCCAAGATTGCCTGAAGTAATAGTTGTAAATCAGTAAATACATAATCTGCAGTTCAGTTACATACAGTATGCTATGCCAAGTACAGAACATACTAATTCAATGTAGCCTACATCAAAAACATTGTTGGACAGTTGATACGTAAGGCAACACATGTGTAGGTTTCCAAAGACACACAAGTATAATTGTGTATGTCTAAATCCCCTTCCCCCACATTCCCCAAATTAGTCCAGTGTCTCAGTAATGAAATCACTCTCAGCATTAGGAAGTGTGTTGGCATTTATTCTTTATTTCCTGTGCAACAGTTATAGCACTCGGGGGGGAAATGAGGGCCTGCCAATAAAAGTTCCACCCTGGCATGAGCTGAGGTTTCTCAAATGAAGACATATGTCACATGGAGACTCGGCAAAAGGCCTGGAGAACTTTTCAGCGCAGCATATACCCTTTTAACAAAAGGGCCCATAAATTCAACCTTTCCAATGCGACACAAATGAAATTTCGAGCCTGAAGTTTTGGTAATTTCTTTCCCAGATGATTGGAATGAATATGGGGTAGTTAAAGTTTAATATCCTATTATGTGTCTCTGTTTAACTTGCGTGGCATGTCAGGGATGCTAGCTGCCTCTCCCTGGGCTCTGTCGATATTTTCCAAGGCAGACTGATTGTTGTACCAACTCAAGGAGGGTATTTAATACGACAGCTTTCACTCCAGTGAACAATTTGTGTCATTTTTGACTAAAGGGTCTGCACTGGTTTAGCTTATTGTTTTCTACAAGGAGAGAAAAGGTTCAAAAGAAGCCAGGTGTTGACTGTGGCAACTGCAGCTATGTCACATCCAGCGTCTTGTGCATTGAAGCTAGTGCTAGAGCAGTTTAATCAGTTATTGACAGTGTTGGGGAGTAGTGAACTAGTAATTAAACTACATTTTGCAGTAGTTTGATGGTAATTGAACTAGATTCAAATCTTGGTCATGCTTTCAGTAGTTAATTACTTTTTTGGCCATGTAGCGGTGTAGCTAACTACTGGAACTACTCACTATTTTTGCAAAAATAAAATATGAGTAGGCAAGATTTTCCGTGATTTTTCGGCATCAGAATTCTCACTTGAAACCTTGTTTTTGTGTTTAATAGGAGGAATTACACATTCTGTTAAAGAGCGACTGAACGCATTGATTTCGCATGTGTTTCTCTGTTGCTCATTAAGAAAAATGAGATTATCAGTCTTTGGGATGTGGTTCAATGTGGCAGTTACTGATCTTTGTCCCCCATGAGACACCACAGGAACAAAGCCAATATCACTTCCTCAAAAAACATAAGAAATCTGGAATAAAAGTGTACGTTTTTGCCGAGGAGGTTTTGGTTACGCAATTCTACATCTAGCTAAGGTGTTTGGTGCAGTATTTCTCAACTTAAAATATGCTGCGAAGTGTTGACTTATGTAAACAAAGTCTGATCCGCTGCGCTGCTGGGAAGTCTGTCTCAGTACAGAACTGTGGTAGGATTGGATAGAGCACAATCACCACAGCTGTGTATCCCGTGTCAGTGGGCAAGTGAGCATTGGTTTAAATCAAAACCTAACCCTCCAGTAAGTCATGACGAACTTACAAAACTCTGTTTTGTACGAGACTGACTTTATGACCAAAATTATCCCATTTACACTTTGTAGTCAATTTTGACACTAGACTACATTTTTCGGACTAATATCGATGCCACATAGGCCGTTTTCTGTCAGATAAGTAGTTCATTGCCCTCAGTTATGCTTTAACATCTGACCACAGAGTGATCTGCACTTGCAATTTGTATTCTATGACATTTCTGATTTAGATATGATCATTTTTCCCAAAGTAGTTTGGGTGTAGGGAACTACTTTTTCAAAGTAAACTATAACATTTTCTTAAGGGTAGCTTTAGTGTAGCTTGTCAAACTATATTTTCAGAGGAGCTTCCCTAACACTGATTATTGATTAACACGCTCCTGCCTCTCTTCCATGACCATGATAATGTGCTGAATTCACTGCACACTTTCCACATCTGTGACACATACTGAAATGACAAGCATGAACGTCTAATTGATTGGATTAATTGCTAAGTGGTGATTCATAATTGAATTTGACTTGATTAAATACCCAGGGTAATTCTAATGAAATACATATTACATAAGTACTTAGGAAAAAGGTGTACAGCCTTTGTCTGCTACTCCCAGTTCCAGATACACCTGCAATGCTAAATCATAAGCGCCTCACTAGATACCGCCAGACTGGAAATGTTTTGTGCTGTTTTTGCAATTCCTCAATGTGGATTTATATCTTTTGCTTTGGGAAAGGTTGTAATATTTCATGGCTTACAGTGAGAAGTGCTAGTACAGTACGCACACAGGAATGGGGGAGGGAGAAGACGATTTGAAGGGAAGGTTGAAATACGGTATCAGCAAATATTGTAATTTCATTTTGATAAGGCCATGCTTAAAAACAGGGATGGTTCATCCACAGGAAAGACTTGTGGTTTTATTTTACATATCCCTAGCTTTGGGATGCTCCCCGACAATCATTAGTGCATCCCACAACAGGGGATATCTGCAAATTAGAACAGGTGCAACGCTCCCACTCCCACAATGCACCGAGAGCCTTGATAACACAAACCTCTCTGCAGTTACTTCCTGAAATGCAGTATGTGTGTGTTTTTTATTCTCTGCCTTGTCAGAATTTCCTTTCAAACCCATCTGATCAGGTCGAGTCTCATCACGCTGTCACCCCAGCTCTCTTTTCACTAGTCTAGCGCTCTCCGTTCGCCTAGCCAAGCAGAAGAACTCAAACACATGCGCAAATTAAATCGACATCCGAACTCACTGCGATATACAAAGCAATTTAAATGATATTCATTAGAGCGATGACAAGTCCTGATGAGCCTTTCAGGAGGAGAGCACTCCTTCAGCTTTTTGCCGACTCTGTTTCATGGCCACTGAGGCGTGACGGACGTCACTGCACCTTCACTTAAATACCCACAATACAGAGAGGTTCCTTCCCTCTGCACACACCTACCACTCCTCCCTCTCCTCCCTTGCCCACTCTGTCTTTTTAAAACAGAGGGAGCCTGTCCATGGTTTACAAACTGACCCCATTTAGGAGGTGCATTCTTCACCCCTATTTCCTCTCAGTTTAGTATATTTTCTACCATGCTTTTTTCATTATTGAGATTATATTTATGTCCATGGCAATTAACTGCTGTCAGCTGTTCTAATGTATAAAAACACCAAGATGTATTTTTTCGCTTCTTCTTCTCATTCGGACATGAGCCAATTAATTTAGGCTTTTTCGCGCAGCCCTTAATTAACCCCTTCAGGACTGAAATTATGTCTAATGCCAGTGATTGAGGCCAAGCTTGAAATAACCCAGCACAGGCAGCACCACAGCACTGGTAAAGACTTCTGTGGGAAAGATGGGCTGATTACCGCTGTCCTTTGTTTGGTCTGTATGCATACATTAAATCCCATCATTCATTAGCATTTGATTGTGGAATAACAGAGCCAGTTACATCATAAAATGTCTAGCATATGTAATGTGTTTTCTACATGATTCCAAGCCTGTGAGCCTTTCCGAGATTGCTCATCCTTTGTTCCATGATAGCTTCAGCACTGCAGACATTTGGTCTGATGTTGTAATCAATTTGTGCGACCAGACGTGGTCTGGACGTGTGTTAATTAAGGTGCTTGTGGGAGGAAATAATTTAAGCGTGATAATGAGCTTTAAGAGGACTGGTGAGCGGGTGTCATCCCAGGAGCTCAGCGACAGAGAGGATCTCAGATTGGGACAGGATCACCCCCCACCCTGTTTAACCCCTAAAGTTACATACTGTAGCCATCTCGTGGGACACACATGATATGACTAAACCTACCCATCAAAACAGATCACAGAATTCACATTTGATGTTAGTCCCTTTGATATTACCATACCAATGCAATCTCATTGAGATATCACTCAAAGCAACAAATTCAATTAAATGTTTTATTAAAAACGTGGATAAATGTGCAATTTCTTGTTTATGTTATTTGGGAGTGATCAGAAATGTGTTGCAATGTTGTCAAACATACGTAATCATATCGCATACAATTATCTCACTGTCTCTTGATTCATTTCAAATATTGATGGAACTAAATATGCACACCTAGGAGAAAATCCGTATGAATCCGTATGATAGACCATCTATTATTTTTGCTGAGGCAACAGTATTAAGATCACAATGCACCACAACATGTGTTAAAACAGTCCTTTATTTCTATTTGTGTTATTGGCACAATCATAATGAAGATTGTGACACCATCAAGGCATATATTCACTCTGGCTATTAAAAGAAAAAAAATGACTCTTCATATAGAGTGGGGTCATGGATTTGAACCAATAATATATTAGTGCCTGAGGGGGAGGTAAGGGTGGTGTTTGACCCTGTGTACTGGTATAGCCCTGAACATCCTCCAGAGTAGGAGATAGTGATGGACATCACTCCAGGGGGTGGGATGGGACTGGGGATCATTTTAAATGGTGCTAAGCACTTTCCCTTATCGCCTAGCTTCGGCCGTCTGACCCCTGACCTGGGAAGGTATTTCCACATCGGAGGCTGAGAGGAGACAGTTTCCTCACATCGGTTAATGGGAGAAAAAGCTTGGGAGAACTGAGTCCGCCCTTTGTGATCACTGGGAATGATAGGAATGAGAGCCACTTACAGATCCATTTCACTGATAAACTGACTCGTCCTCTTTCTTAATAGCGTCTCACTTAAAATGTTGCCACAAACTGTACTGGTCAGCTATGTATTACTCCTGAAATCCCAAACAACAACTGCTGTAGTAGAAAGAGTAGGCCTATAGTAAACCATGATCAACAGCAACAGCAGAAACAACAGCGATTTAACAGTAAAACAACAACCATCATGTAGTCATGGTTATAGTTACCGTGAAGCCCTAACAGGTTGTAGCTGCAGGGTGTTTGCAGGTTTGTTGAATAAGAAGGATATACATGAAGAGGCAACAGTAACGTAAGCAGTGTACACGTGAGGTACCAGACAACATCACATCTTATCTGACGAAAGCTAGAGCAACAAGCCAAGCACATTTTCAATATTGCTTCTACAGTGAGGGGGAAAACGTATTTGAACCCCTGCTGATTTTGTACGTTTGCCCACTGACAAAGAAATGATCAGTCTATAATTTTGATGGTAGGTTTATTTGAACAGTGAGAGATAGAATAACAACAAAAAAATCCAGAAAAACGCATGTCAAAAATGTTCTAAATTGATTTGCATTTTAATGAGGGAAATAAGTATTTGACCCCCTCTCAATCAGAAAGATTTCTGGCTCCCAGGTGTCTTTTATACAGGTAACGAGCTGAGATTAGGAGCACACTCTTAAAGGGAGTGCTCCTAATCTCAGTTTGTTACCTGTATAAAAGACACCTGTCCACAGAAGCAATCAATCAATCAGATTCCAAACTCTCCACCATGGCCAAGACCAAAGAGCTCTCCAAGGATGTCAGGGACAAGATTTTAGACCTACACAAGGCTGGAATGGGCTTCAAGACCATCGCCAAGCAGCTTGGTGAGAAGGTGACAACAGTTGGTGCGATTATTCGCAAATGGAAGAAACACAAAAGAACTGTCAATCTCCCTCGGCCTGGGGCTCCATGCAAGATCTCACCTCGTGGAGTTGCAATGATCATGAGAATGGTGAGGAATCAGCCCAGAACTACACAGGAGGATCTTGTCAATGATCTCAAGGCAGCTGGGACCATAGTCACCAAAAAAACTATTGGTAACACACTACGCCATGAAGGACTGAAATCCTGCAGTGCCCGCAAGGTCCCCCTCCTCAAGAAAACACAAATACATGCCCGTCTGAAGTTTGCCAATGAACATCTGAAAGATTCAGAGGACAACTGGGTGAAAGTGTTGTGGTCAGATGAGACCAAAATGGAGCTCTTTGGCATCAACTCAACTCGCCGTGTTTGGAGGAGGAGGAATTCTGCTTATGACCCCAAGATCACCATCCCCAATGTCAAACATGGAGGTGGAAACATTATGCTTTGGGGGTGTTTTTCTGCTAAGAGGACAGGACAACTTCACCGCATCAAAGGGACGATGGACGGGGCCATATACCGTCAAATCTTGGGTGAGAACCTCCTTCCCTCAGCCAGGGCATTGAAAATGGGTCGTGGATGGGAATTCCAACATGACAATGACCCAAAACACACGGCCAAGGCAACAAAGAAGTGTCTCAAGAAGAAGCACATTAAGGTCCTGGAGTGGCCTAGCCAGTCTCCAGACCTTAATCCCATAGAAAATCTGTGGAGGGAGCTGAAGGTTCGAGTTACCAAACATCAGCCTCGAAACCTTAATGACTTGGAGAAGATCTGCAAAGAGGAGTGGGACAAAATCCCTCCTGAGATGTGTGCAAACCTGGTGGCCAACTACAAGAAACGTCTGACCTCTGTGATTGCCAACAAGGGTTTTGCCACCAAGTACTAAGTCATGTTTTGCAGAGGGGTCAAATACTTATTTCCCTCATTAAAATGCAAATCAATTTAGAACATTTTTGACATGCGTTTTTCTGGATTTTGTGGTTGTTATTCTGTCTCTCACTGTTCACATAAACCTACCATTAAAATTATAGACTGATGATTTCTTTGTCTGGGCAAAGGTACAAAATCAGCAGGGGATCAAATACTTTTTTCCCTCACTGTATAGGCTAGGGCCAGATGTCATCTTTCTGGAACTGAAAATATTATATTTAGCAAGGGATAAAGTTTGAACTCAGCCACCAATATTGTCTTACAACACTTCAAGGGGAAAAGCAAGCATTTGAAGGTTCAAAGAGGTGATTCTGTTGATTGTGTTGTCCTAACAAGATCCATGAGAGGTGTGAGTTAGGGACTGGTCATGTATTTCCTGGGACTTGAAAAGATCTAAAGGCTTGCCTGGGAACAGATATCAGCTATCAGTTCAGTTGGAGCTCTTCTGTCCCCTACTCTTGGTAGGGTGGCAGCCTGCAGCCATTAGCTGACCCTGTGTAGGGTTCACGGGGGTGAGTGACAGGTCAGCCAAACCAGGACCGTGTTTGTGTAACTAGACAGGAGGACTGTGGGAGAACACCGCTTGACACTTCGGTGACAATGTGAAAGGGATAGTCTTGTTTGATAGGGTTTTAACCTCCACCCCTAGGTCTATTACTGTGGCTAACGGACAAGGAACAGCAAAGTGTTGCTAAACTATACCTACTCCATATTGTGTTGTTTTTGGTAGCACTTTCTATGAGGCATACACATATAATGCTTTAATACAATTATAGCACCTTATAATAGCCTACTCGGGGCGGTAAGGAGCTGGAAAGATGGCCGTTTCAATTCCCAGACCAGGTGCTGGAAAAATAAGGGGGAATTGGTCTAGCAACTGGAGGGCTACTGGGTTCACATCCTAAAGACATTCCCCTACAGTTGGGCCCTTGAGCAAGGCCCCTAACCCCACAACTTGCTTTTCATCCAGGGGTGCTGCCCTGCAGTTTGACCCTGTGCTCATCTCAACTGTATACCGTGATGTGTGATGTCTTGAAAATGGAGCAGAAAACACATTTCCGTTATCGGCTACGTTATGGACAATAAAGTTATGTTCTATTCTATTCTGTACAATGTGCAAGTGACATGTCAATTTTACTTCCGTAGTCCTTGTTTTGTAGGCTAAGAATGAGCCTCAAATTTGCATCGTCAATGTCTAGAACTACACACATGAACTACAAATCTTTTGACAGCTCACCGGTCTACAAACAAACATTTTTTTTGTATAAAAAAAAGTTATGGCAGGTAATATTCAGCAAAAACAATCAGCGTAATCTAATATAAAACACATCAAACGGCCTGTAACTGACGGGTTCTTACCATCCTGTAAGTCCTCAGCTTGAGCAGGCACGCTCTGGCTTGCTATCAAAGCAGCAGGTTAGGAGATATAGGCCAAATTAGACTTTTCTATCTTTCAGCAATGTGTCTTACTTGTTGATCGTCATAAAAGGCATCGGGCATCACTAAGTCAATACACAATTACGTGTATGATTGTATATATGCAGTATATCTCTTAAATTACCTTGTTTCTGTGATATATTTGATGATATAATCTTGAAGTCTAGTCAAGTGATTATGGGACATGACCCGGAGGTATGACATACTTTGAACACGTCACTTTCATAGAGTATTCTCACTATAGATATCATAATTGCTCATCCCCTTTACCAATGTGTGCTATGGCAGTGCCAACACAATATACACCACTGGCTACATTTATGTTACCATTTAATTATTATCTGTATTATCAGAAATAATGAAAACGTACCTTCGGGTATCTTCCCAGCTCACTGGTAGACGGCATGGTTTGGGTTACATTTGTCTGGTGTTTATCATGGTTATAGTACAAAAGTGTCTTGAATGTAATAATTAACTAGAAAAGTACATTTCCTAAAGAAAATGTGGTGTCCTTTCTAGCTTGTGAAGGATCTATTGATTGATAGGATAGAATAGCTGTTGGTGGGTTATTATATACACATTTTTGCTAATTTATATAGTTATTGTTGATAAACGTTTTAAAGAATTTAAAGTAAGGATAGCGTGAACATTTGAAAGTTGGTTTGTGGCCTCTAACATTAATGGTTCAATACTGTTGGTGGGTTATTTTATGCAAATGTATGCCAATTTATATAGTTATAGTTGATTATAGTTTTAAAGAATTTGAAGTTAGGATAGCCTGAACATGTGAAAGTTGGTTTGGTGTCTAGCTTGAACGGTTCAAGAGTTACTGTTGGTGAGTTATTTAATGCTAATTTATGCACATTCATATAGTTATAGTTGATCAAAGTTAAGGAAGTTGAAGTTAGGATAGGCACCCCTCGACACTTACTTAGCTAGCTAGCTAACTGATGCTAACCAGCTGAGCAAGCTAGCTAGCTTGCTAACCGAGTCAAATTAAGCTTTGAGGAAAAAATGCAATAGGTACATTACTGAAACAAGCCTGGCTAGCGAGCTTACTGCATTTCCATCAAACTCCATTAGACAGCAGTCTCTACACCATGCAACAACTCAACCAGAGCTGTTCCTTCCGGTTCCAGTGGCCATCATAAACCCGTCAACTTCCACCAGGCAGATGGGTAAGTAAAGAGCATGACCAGTGTCATGAGGACAGTACTGTGGCTATGATGACAGCAGTAGAAATGCACAATTTCAGTATGTCCCTGGGGTCTCCATTTCCTCATGTTTCAAATACATGCTGGAATGACGTTGTTACCAAGGCAAATTCAAATTGATAAATAGATAAATAAAGCCTTTGCAAATACTGAACATTTTCAGCCATGAAACTATTCCTGTTCTGTGAAGACAGTATGCCAAACAATACTATAATTTGCCACTTTGTCTGAGTGTTTGCTTGTATGTGTGTGTGTGTGCACTGCAGGTGCTTATGACTGTAGGCCTAAGTGCATGTAATTCTATGTAGGCCTATATGTGTCACGTAGGCGTAAGTAAGTCCTGAGAGCCATTTCTGTCTTATCTAAGGTGATCCGCGGTGTAATATGGCATATGGCATTGCTGCTGCAAATCTTTATGGTCTTTGTTGTTATGGAGAGGTTACGTTTGTCCCCTCTTCTGCAGTAAAGAACACAGGTGTCATTATTCTATTGAAACCACACACACATAGCATACGTTTCTCCGTGTGTGTGTGTGTGATTCTTTTTTGTGTGGTGGGGAAGTGGGAACAGTGTTTGTGGCGTTTAGAGGAAATTACCCCCCATGCTCCTTGGCCAGAGCAGATAGTTCCCCTAAGCTGCATGGCATATTGATTTCTTGTTGTGAGGAGTGCTGTTCAAGCCCCATTTAAGATTTCCATCCCGCGTGTAGCCCTGAGCACACCACAGCCACGTAAATTAAGGAAATTGCACATTCATCACACACGTTATTTTAAGATACTTTGGTAACGTGACGGCCGGAAGATCTACGGTGGTGCATTACAAGCCGCCGCTCCACTCTTCCTCCTTTCCTCTGTCTCTCCCCCCCCCCCACCCTCTCTCCCTCCCTCTCTCTGCAGGCTGGGGTAACGGACAGGTCAGCGGGACACACCCGTGATTTAGACGCATGCCAGTATTTTTCACATTAGTATTTTTTTTGTGTTAGAGAATTTACAGGTCCTCCTTAAATTAGCATGTCTAATGGGACTGCTTCCAAGGTGAAGGTGTTGTTGGAGAAGTGAATTATTAGGCATGTAAATAACACAGGTTAAAGAAGTCCCTTCAAGCTCAAAGGCCTCTCCAGACATTGTGCAACATGGGGTCAACAGTGGAGAATAAATCCAGGCCTATCGGGTGTGTGTGTGTGTGTGTGCGATTCCATGAGCCTGCTGGACAGCATATTTCACGCCATGTGTATGTGTACTTTTGTGTGCAACCTAAACGCCTGTGTTTGCATTTTCTTATCATTTTAAATCACTATAGCCTAACACTGGGGCGTGACACACGTCTTAATCAGAATGATTTTCCCCCCTCATCAATGTCTAAGGAATTACTTCTGAAAATGTGGCTTCACTACATGGAACGCTTTTGTAGTACATTTTTCGGGAACACTCAATAGAACAAATGAAATGAAGGCAGCAGTATTCATAACCTTGAAGGACCTAAAAGCATCCTCAGAAGAACAGTGAATTGCTAGCTGGGAAGGAGAATCACGTCGTACTTGTAGACGTGTGCGTTTGTCTGTTGTAGAGCTTTGTCTGTGTTATGCAGTGTGGCTCCATTGTGCAGTGTGGATCCATTGAGGGCGTATTACATTACACCTGATGAAGCTATCTCAATCTGCAGTACACTGCAGCTACATTAAGGATCAAGTCTGAGCAGCTTAAAGTCGCACATCGGCTGTGTTGTGCTGTACGCTCCTCCCGGGAGGATGTTGACGTTTACGTTGTGTTGGTTACAACGCGGCAGTAACGTGCTAGCACGTAGGAACATATCCAAAATGCAAGTAAGATGTTAGTCTCCATAGCATATTTGAGCCAGTGCATTCCTTTCATCTAACATGGATATTTCCTCTTCATATTTTGCATAGCACTTACACCACGTAAAAAGTCATTTTATCCAAAATCCTGCACACGTGACCATTTGTTCTTTTGATGCTCATTTTAAACTGAGTACATCCACACATCTATCTGTAGACATGAAGCCTGTAGTCTGAGGGATTGTGGGGAATACATAGTGAATAAGTGTGAGTGTGTGTGTGTGTGTGTGCCTTCAGGCTACACATTGTCTCCTGCACGCCTGTTTTGAACCTTAATAAGCCCAGCCTACTCTGAGCTCCCTGGATGTGAGAGGGGAGAGAAAATGCTTTCCTTGCACTTCAATTTCACGCATATTTTCTTTTGCGACTAATGAGAGCCTTAAATACGGCGCCAGACGTCAGGCACGGCTGTGAAGGCTGACATTTTCACATACAGCGGCACCTTGTCACCACGGATGAAGTCCCTCTACCTGGCAGCTGAAGTGTGTGTGGGTGTGTGTGTGTGTGGTTGTTGGTCTATAACTGTGTGTCGGAGTTTATCTGCGAGGTGGTTTTGGTGACAGGACCTGACGCAAAACATATTCAGCAGCTAAAAGAAGAAAACAGACCATGAGGACAAAAGATGAAGTTGAGAAACAATCCTCCATCCCTCCTTCTCCACCTCCTCTATTGTGAGCGAATGGCCTGATTCACGGAGAGGCAATGGGCCTAGTATCTGTAACCAACTAACTGTCCGGATAGACTGCATTTAATTGTTGTTGCGTATAGCTGAGGACTTGAAAGCCATGAGCTCATCATTGCTGCATTGTTGTCATCCTCCATGAGGCTTAAACAACGGCCTCCCCTCTCTTTTTTTGTATCTACTGTACACACAAAATGGAAGTCTGGGTTAATTACAGAGCAGGGAATAAAATGGTGAAAATGAGACAGCTAGTGCCAGGGTTTATGCAATTATCTGCTACATCAAGTCATCGAGATGGAGGGGGAAGGGCATATCTCAGTTCACATATTGTTGTGTTTGTGAATGGAGATGCCACACAGCTACGAGTTACCTGCTGTTCAGTATGTGGTTTCTATTTCCTGTTTCCTATGTAGCCCAACACAATCAAATGGAGACGATCGCAGAAAGGAACATGTATGACTGATACACACACTTGATGGACATGTGATACTGGTGCCAGCACTATAGTGCTTGGATGGTGTCTGTCTCTGAGGCTCCCCATAGTGGCCCCTGATATGGCCCATAGGCTATTCCTGCTCCAGGCAGGGCTTTGTGGAAACACACAGGGTGATGGTGTGACAGCTTTCATCTTCTGCTGGGCCCTGCCACTCACTGTAAACTCGTCTGGAACTCATCACCGCCAGAAACAATTTTCAGTTTAATGTGCTCATTAGAAAACGCACAGCACCTACATAATCGTGAGCCACGACACACAGTGTTATTGCAAAAACGGTTTCCTTTTAATGCTGCAGTAGAAAAAAAGGTTATATGAAGTCATATAATGGGTGCTTCATTGTCAACAACAACAACAAAAAAACACGGCACAGAATGCATAACAGTGTCTGTGCTGTTTACATGCCAATATTTTACACCTAAGATTTCCTTACACTGGCAGCTGTCAGTTACTTCAGCAAATTAACTGCCAAAAATGTAGCAGAACTGTCAATCAGAGGTGAGGTAACTATGGTTACCTTTCATATCCCCAAAAGATAAAGCTGCAGTGCGGAATTGTGGGAGAGTAATTAGACAGAAAAAAAGAAAAGAAATACCAATCCAAAGGCATTCTACGATATGAAACAACAACCAAGAGTGCTTATAAATGAGAGGATACATGTGGAATTCTTCATTACTTCATAAAGTAACATCTTTTGTACAACCTTTTAT
Organism: Salmo salar; assembly: GCF_965601325.2. NCBI lineage: Eukaryota > Metazoa > Chordata > Actinopteri > Salmoniformes > Salmonidae > Salmo > Salmo salar. The sequence goes on from NC_138301.1 coordinate 14,420,281, forward strand.
CTTTTAATGTTCAAATACCGGCACATGTACTGTCTTGTACTAGAGGTTTAACCCTTTGAGCGCGGGGTGGAAATAAAAGATTTCTGGGTAATTTTGTTCCTCTTATTTTCATATCATTTGATTAAATAACATATTTATAAAACTATTGTGCAAAACAATTTCATTAATGTCTTCATATATTGTGCACCAGTAGATAGTCATACTCCTCTTAAATTAAAAATATACAAATTATGCATAATTTAGACAGGAATTAGTATATATGTTTTTATATACATTTTTTTTTTCTACACAGACCTGAATTCATAAAGGTCCCTGATTAAACAAAGTAAACGACTTCAGATTGAGATTTTGCATCACATACAATGCATCTTTAGAGACTGGATGTTGGACAGGGATATATAGTACTTTCATTGTGCAGCTTACCAACCACACAATAGCTTGGTCAATTCCAATCTAAAATAGTTTGTTTTGAGAAGGGTTTTGGATCATTCGGGTAGAAGTGATTGGCCGTACTCAGAGGGTTAAATTTCAGATGCTGACATCAGCACATAAAGATCACATTAACAAAAAGAGAGGGAAAGAGAGAGAAAAAAGAAAAGTGCACCAGATTTAGTTACCAAATGTTTAACTAAACTGTTTAATTTATGCATGCAGCTTATCGCATCTCACGGATGCCAAAATATAAAGAAATCAAATCCAATTTACACAACTTTCAAATACATACCACTTCATTTTAAAATATTGTTCAACCTTCATTTGTTTTATCAGTGACAACAGCACCTCTTTCTTCAACACTGCACATTTAGAAAATGACCGTCTTTTCAAAAAAGGAGAGCATAAACACACAAAAGCTTCTTGGGCCAGAGTGAGTCTCCCTTTAAAGAAAATCAGAAACCATGTCCCGAAACTAAACAGTAGTTCCGCGGCATCGTTGTGCAGTTTCATCACTTAATAGTTTTTAGTCCTTTTTTTTTAAAGAAATGTCTGTGAAAGGCTAAAGATGGACCAAGAGAGAACGGGAGAGAGAGTGCAGCATGTCCACAGCTTAGTGCTACTGTTTCTCTAGCTCACACACATACATAAGGTGGTCCTCTGGGGATTTCCCATGGGTCTTGCTCAGGTGGAGCTTGACCGCGTGCTTGCTTGCAAAAGTCCGGTTGCAGAGCTTGCACTGATACGAGGTGCTGCTACCGTCCTCGTCAGGGGAGGGAGACGGGGAGTGGGCGTGGGAGAGGGAGTGAGGGTTGGAGTGGGAGTGGGAGTGGTTGGAGAGCAGTTTTTCGGACAGGCTTTTGGTGTGACGTGAGATCTGGCTGACAAGCTGTTCTCCAGACAGTTTGGCCAGGTCTCTGAGTCTGAAGCCCAGGTGAGACTCCAAGTGGCTGACGTAGGTGGAGGGGGAACGAATCTGAGAAGCACAGTCGCTGCAGAAGAACACTGGGTGGCCTGAGTCCAGGTTTTTTAAGAACTTAGTCCCTCCGGTTCTCCTCAGCTGGTACTTGACGTTGGCCAGCCAGTGGCTGATGGTCGTCATGGAGAGGCCTGTGAAACGGGAGATGTGCATCCTCTCCTGGGGGCTCAGGTCTGACATCACGTACTTCCCATCGCCAGTCTGCCGGAGGCTGGCAGTAAACTGGGCCTGTAGGATGAGCAGGTGCTGGGGGTTCCAGTTGGACTGCCGGCCCTTGCGTTTCTGGGCTGGAGAGATCTCCTCTAGCTCCTCTTGAGTGGAACCCTCGATGTCAGACCTTTCCGACAGGCTGGTGGGCGTGGAGGACTTGGAAGCTTGACTCTCTGTGAGGTTTCTCAGCATGTCTGATATGTCAGACAGGGCGTTCTCACGCAGCGGGGAGTTGGACATGAATGAAGCCACAGCAGACGAGGCCTTGGCCATGGTGGCTGTGGAGGAGGGGGAGCCCGAGGAGGGTGTTGATGTGGATGACGACAGGGCAGCTGAACCCAGGGAGCTACTCTTTTCATTCTTGCCTTTGGTCAGGTCTATTGGCTGGTCGTTGTTGACGTGGTAGAAGTAGCGGTCCAAGTGCTCATTGTTTTTTTTGGTCTGAGCTGGGGTGGAAGCGGCGACCGCGGCCTTCTCTGCCAGGCTGTTGCTCATCTTGAAGAGCATGCTCATGGGGTCCAGGGACGGCAGAGCAGGCTTGGCTGCCTTACCCAGGTGGACGTTCATCACGGACTGAAGCGCACTTAGAGGATTGACAAAGGGCTGCTCTGGCGGGTGGTCTGTAATAATGGCTGTGCCGCCACACAAGGCAGAGATGGGGGATTTGACAGCAGACTCCATCCCATTCTCCAGCGACTCCTTCATATTGGCGTCACCGTTAGAGTCTTTGTGGCTGCCTCCTCTGATGCGCTCGGGGGTTTTAGACCCTCTCCTCTCTTTGGGGGACTCCCCTCTGGCTGACTCCCCTGCCTCGCTGCTGCAGGGGGAGGGTGTGGCTTGTCTCATTGGGGACGCCCTTATACTGGGCTCCCGCATCTTCTCCTCAACCTTGGCTACTTTCTCAGTCACCTTCTTCACCAGCTCCTCCATGGCGTGGAAGTTGTTTTTGGGGAGAGGAGAGGTCTGACGGCTGGGCGGGGAGATCAGAGGTTGGTTTTTGGCATTTTGGAAAAGGGTCTCTCCTCCAGGGAACATGTACTTCAGGGCTGAGCTCTTCCCTGAGTTGGCCAGTGAGAGCTTCATGATGTTGGGCAGCTGGTATGCAGCATGGATGCTGGGGTAGCCCCCCCAGCTGGGAGCACCGTTCTGTGCTTTGTTGATGGCTGATGTCACTGTGTTCTCCAAGGACTTGAGGATGTCAAACCCTGCCTTAGGGCTCTCCTCCAAATCCTCCTCTGTTAAGTAAGAGTATTTGGAGGAGATATCGAATTTCTCCTCTGTCTCGTCATCTCCGGTCTTCTTGTCTTTGCTGCTGTTAGTGGTTTCCTTCATACATTCCTCTTCCTTCTCCTCCTTCTTAATCTCCACAGCCATGGCAGGGGAAATACCAGAGGGAGGAGGTATAGGTGGAGGAGGTGGGGAGAATGCTGTGGCTGCCAGTGGCACAGACTGGAATTTCTCCTCACCAGCAGAGATGATGGGGATGGGTGTTGGGGGAGACTCCATGATGGGCTTGACTTTCTTAATGGCAGAGTTTGTGACCTTGATGAAGTGACCGGTCACCATCATGTGTGCTGTTAGCTCCTGAAGTGTATCGTGGGAGCTGCCACATTCCATGCATTTCAGGATCTGAGACTTCCTGGACTCGAACTGCCATGCATAACTGGCTCCATTCTGGTGTCCGTAACGGTTGTTTGGGGTGATGTAGGGGTTGGATGCCTTCTGGAGGGGGTCATAAGGGTCATTTAGGGAGGGTTTGGGGGTGCCACCATTGGAGTCTGGGGAGCTGGGGAGGTCGAGCTCGATGGGGGCTCTCTTCCGGGCGGAGGAGATGATCTTGGCTGCCACAGGAGTCACTGGCTCCTTCAGAGGCACTTTCTGGTAGTGTTTTGTCTTAATCATGTGGACACTGAGGTCCTGCAGAGACTCAAAGGAATGTCCACAGTACATACACTTCAGGACCTTCTGAGCATCTTCTTTCCCTTCCATCTCCAGGAGGGATCGTTTACGTGGCTTGGACCAACGCTTGGTGCCCTCGCTGTCTGTCTCGTGGTTGTCATCGCGGTAGTGGCCTGTCTCATTCATGTGTACGGTCAGCCCCACCAGCGTGTCGTAGGCAGCACTGCAGTCCTTGCAGCGGAACTTACTGGCACCTGTGAAGATGGAGCCGTAGAGCTTTGTGCTCTGACGGTAGAGCTGCACGGTGCTGAATAGGTTGTTTTGCTCCGCTGCTTGGTGGTTGAGCCGGTTCTGGTTCTGAGAGACCTGCTGGAGGGTCTTGGCCACGGCGGACTGGTGCCAGTCGTAACCATTGCCATTGCTGCCACAACTGCTGCTACTGCTACTGCTGCTGCTGCTGTGGCTGCGTGGTGGTTTCTCCACCGCTGGCGGCTGGGTGAGGTTGAGGTTCAGAGACGACCAGTAAGAGTTGGTCAGGAAGCTGGTGTAGATGGCCTTCATCTGCTCCAGGCTGTCTGGCCCGGTGGTGGCGCCGTCCTCCGTGGCTATAGCTGTGCTGGTGGCCATCATGACAGAGGAAGATGGCGACAAGGGCGTTAGTGGCACCTTCGCGACCTCCTCCTCATTTTTGAGAGAGGCACTCTCAAAGTCTGACATGCGGTCACTGGACTCACTCAGGTGAGACTCATTGTCCAACTCATGGCCGGAGAAATCGGCCACGGGGGAGTCGTGGAAACCAGGCCGGTCATTGATAAGGAAGTCCTTGTCTTGGCACATGTACTTGACCGCAGGCTCCTCCTCCCCGGCAGAGTCCTCCCCCTCCAGGTCCTCATCGAGCAGGGCAGCCTCCTTCTCATCCTCAGGGGCATACGCTGAGGAAACAGAGAGAGAAACAGAGAGAGGATTGTTATTGCCACAGTACACCATGTCTAATGATGAAGATCTCCAATTTGGCATTCTTGCGATGTCTTGCATATCAGACAGCTGATAGAAATACAAGAATGCTCTTCCCATATCAGAAAAACAAAGCAATCACAGACGAGACTACTTCATATCATAAACTGTTGCTGTAATTCCATTTCAACTTCCCCGTTGCATTTACATTGCTTTCCAAATGGAATAAAGTTCCAGCCCCCCCTCCCTCCCTCCCTCCCTCCCTCCCTCCCTCCCTCCCTCCCTCCCTCCCACCCCTTGTTCTTTACCGCAGAGAATGAGAAAGACGGCGAGAGAAGAGGGAGAGGAAATGGATCTTCAAACACAACTTGCCACCTTATTCTTCTCAAGGGGCAACAGCTTGAAATTAAAACTAAATTTGAAATTAATGAAGCACATTCTGGAGGTGGCATTCGTTTCTGAAGTAATAAATTACTTGTATCAACCTCCGAGACAGCAGTTCCTGTCTGTCAATTAATATGTCTTACGCTTCTTCTTCAGCCTCTAATGCATTTCTTAACAGACACACTCACCATTTAAGCATGCATTTTTCACTCATTACACGGCACAGGCTCGCCTACTTGTAAATAAAAATGAATTGTATGTACGTTTCCAAAGGCAAATCTCTCAGAACAAAACACATTTACTTCAATTACAAAAGATGAGAAAGTTGAGTTATTATTTACAGTTTGCTTTCAATTTATATTCAAATCCCTCCTGTTTAAAACAATAAAAACGTGGCTTGCAGTGAGATGGAAACGTACAAATAAAAAAGCACTTTCTATCATTGTGCAGACACATACGCATATGTATTATTTCGTGATGGAGGCTGTCTGAAAATAGTGGGCCGGGAAGACAAGCAGAGATTACAGACGGGACTTAGGGATAATTCCGTACACTCCTAACCGTTCCTGATTCCTAGCTGTTCATCATTCGTTGTCCAGGTGTGTAAACTAAGGGCAAGAATGACACTGACCATGGTGTGCCGGTGCACACATTAACAACTGCTAAAGGTCACTTGAATATGAATGATCTCAACAGTCAGAACATTATCTATAAGAAACCTATAAATCCGCTTCAAAATGGGACACTAACACTATAGCAAAAAAACAATCACTTAAAAGAATGGAAAGTATTTACTAAACGGTATATGAGCTTTGTGGGGAAAGCCACAGCCTCTTCATAAAGGTACAGTTATATCTGGTGACATTGGGTAGCTTCCTCCAGAACCTGCCAGCCATGTCACACAACACGCTCCACTAGTGTTACTGCTGACTTCTATCTCGGAGCGGTACTGAAGGTGTGAGCACTGCATCAGCCCAGACACAGGGTAAAATCTCTGTCATTGTCAGGGGGCTCATTTTGTTGCCTTTGGCAGTGTGATGCCGTGGGATAAACAGATGCACTGAAACACGCAGCAGCTCCCAGCCGTTGCGCTGCAGTAAAAACGCTGTGCCTCCAGGCAGTCTTCCGTAGCCTTTCAACTGAACAAGCAGGCTGCTTAATGTTCAATCTCACACATCAACATGCAGCAAGTTGGAATCGGTTACCTCATGTGTGCTAGTGTATAGGATGTATACAACATAATACATTGTTAAACAACTACTGAACCAGAAGGAAATGTATTCTTACAGCCAATTATTTTGGTATGATTTCTACTCAAAATGTTACAACATTTCTGAAGAATGTCTACGACTTGTCACATAAGTCTTAGGAATTACACTATTATTGTATTTAAAAAATACAAATATATTTATCCAGGCAAGTCAGTTAAGAACAAATTCTTATTTACATTGACAGCCTACCCCGGCCAAACCCTAACGACGCTGGGCCAATTGCGCACCGCCCTATGGGACTCTCAAACACAGCCGGTTGTAATACAGTCTGGAATTGAACCAGCGTCTGTAGTGACACCTCTAGCAATGAGACGTAGTGCCTTAGACCGCTGCGCCACTCGGGAGCCCCAGAGTAGACAATAGAAACTTTTACATTTAGATGCACAATGGACATCTGCCATTTTGTGAACAGATGCAGCAATGCTCAGAAAAGCAAAATTGGAATACTGAGCAGCAAAATATGGGATATCTTAATATGTAATCCAATACTACACACAACTCAACAGGCAACCCTGATCAGGCAATGCGCACGCACGCACGCACGCACGCACACACACACACACACACACACACACACACACTGCCATCTGTTCTGAATCAGCCAAAACGACAGCTGTTTAAGAGAAGAATGCCTTTGCTCAGGAAGCAGTCAGAACAGTACACACATCGAGGCCAAACACCCATGTGAAATCTCCTTCCTCAAAAATACAACCCAGACTTAAAGCTGTTAAATGTAATTAAAACACACGCAGAGAAAGGAAGGCATGGGGGGAGGGTCATTTTAACACCAAAGCCAATAAATCTGCAGTGCGACCTTTGCTACCGCACTAAATATAAATGCATAGTTCCCCGAAAACACCATTACAACACTGATTTTAATGTCATCAAAATGTGCAACTGAAAACCCAGCGAGAGGCCAAAATATTATACCTCTCTCTGTGCCAATGCCAAGTCATTTTTCTACTGAACCTCCTACCTCACCCTCAAGTGTGAACAAACCAGCCAAAACACTAACCTTGACCTGAATATGACAGAACAAAAACCAACATTGCGTGTGTGCGCGCGCGTGCGTGTGCCTACGAAGACAATGAAAGAGATACTGAAAGAGAGGCGATTGTGTGAATGATTCCTTTATTTACATGTGTCTATGTGTGTCTTGCATTAAAGGCATATGGAGATGGAATGTGAGGCAACACATTCAGCACAAAACTACGACTTAAACCTCAGCTTTTAGCCTAAGGCATAGAGAGTAGAGAGAGCGAGAGAGAGAGAGAAAGACCGGAATAGATGTGGAGGTAGGAGGGAAGACAGGCAGAGAGGAAGGCGGGAGGTCTTGGAAAGACCTCAAACCTGAGGCCACACAGGGAGCATCTCACAGGCCTCTGGACCGGCGCCAGGCCACAGGGCCCCTAAAGTGACCGTGGATGTGTGTTCCAATATTGAGTTTTCAGCCCTGGTGCAGGCATGGCCAAACGCTCTCCGCCACGCAGGTGCTCTTTTAATTAGAAAACGGGATGGGTGGAAAGAAGGAAGAAAAAAAAAGGGAGAGCGAGTGAAAATAACCTCTGAATTAATTGGCAGCGGAGAGGAAGAGAGTTTGATCTCATTTGCGGTGGGATATTAAGAGAGAAGACCCATTGAGAATGGGTCTTTGAAATGGGGGAGAGATGTGTTCTTTCGGGATTGGGACCACAGAACCCAGAGCGATTAGTTTACTTCTCAAAATAACACATTTATCTGTATCAAAGGACTCCATATACAAACAATCCAGCTCTGAGCCCCCAATGTATTTCCATTATATGTCATGTCCATCTGATATCGTGCCAATTAATGCACTGTATATCATTTGGGGATATTTAAGGGGAAAACTAAACCTGAGGAATCCAAGTCTTCCCTCTTCTAATTCTTTCCTACCATTTGATACATTCAGCCAGCTGCTGTGATATCTCAGTAGCAAATCATTCTGAAAAAGCTCTTTCCATAAAAGGTCAATTCTGCTTGACATTATTGTATACAAGTCAATACAAACACTAAGGGTTCATTTTAGTCAAGAAGTATGCTGCTAGGATACAGATCATCATCGTTACATAATCACTCCGCAGGCAAATCATCCACACAGGCACTCTATTACAGCATGTTTACAGTACTGTTTAGGAGCGAAACTGTGGAATGTATGACACACACTATGCGTGCGCGCGTGTGTGTGTGTGTCTGTGGTGTGTGTGTGTGTGTCTGTGGTGTGTGTGTGTGTCTGCCTTTAGCAGTTGCACAGTTTAGGTTTGAACGGCAGTTTCAGACAGACCACGGGATGAATTTTATCAGATGAGAGACTTTATTAGCAGTCTTTTTCCGTGGGCTGGGTCATGGGAGCATTTCTTCAAGGAAAAAGCAGGAAGGAATCATCGCGGTAGCCAATCAAATATCCCCCGAGTTCATTTACTTGGCCTGGTTAGAACGGAGAAGAGGAGCAAAAACCCGCAGGTCCCATGAATACCTTTTCTGTGTCGAGGTGAAGGTGGAAAGGGAAAGAAGAGCTAGATGTTTGGTAATGAAAGACGCTAAATATAGCACCAAACCCCATGTTCATAATGGGAGGTAGCTAGCTCCAATACAGCAGTAGGCCTATCTGCTAAATGATATCATTAGAAGGAGAATGGTTAGTAGCCTTAAGCTGACACTGCCAGTGTGGTAGTGGAGAATATGAGATGGCACCATACCCTGTCTCTGTCCCTCCCCTCTCCTCCCCTCTGATGAGATCCTATACCTCTCTTTCTTCACCCCCTCGCCTTTCGCCGCTGCCATGATCCGCGTTAATGAAGTTAATTGAATCTGAGATCAATAATGCTTAATTATTGTGATTTGACATGCACAGACAAATTGGTTGGGCGGCTGTGTGTGTTCCAATCTAGTGTGTGTGTGTGTGTGTGTGTGTGTGTGTGTGTGTGTGTGTGTGTGTGTGTGTGTGTGTGTGTGTGTGTGTGTGTGTGTGGCAGGAAGGTGGGTAAGGGGCAATTGCTGGCCGGAGCGAGGGATTGAAGCGAGGGAGAATGGAGGCGAGGGATCGCCGAGGCGCGCCATCGATCGTAGAGAGACGCCCCATCGACCCAGACGCCTGACGAATGGAGCCAGCTCTCCAAGGCTACAAGTAAACGCTGCCTCCAAAAAGGAAAGGCTACTTTAACCAGCCTCCCTACCCCGCCCAGCCGTCTCTGTACAGCCCAAGACCACCAGGCCCCATTGAGATGGATTCAAATAGCAATGTAGCAGAGAGAGAGAGAGAGAGAGAGAGAGAGAGGAGAGAGAGAGAGAGAGAGAGAGAGAGAGAGAGAGAGAGAGAGAGAGAGAGAGAGAGAGAGAGAGAGAGAGAGAGAGAGAGAGAGAGAGAGAGAGAGAGAGAGAGAGGAGAGAGAGAGAGAGAGAGAGAGAGAATCTGTGACATGAGGATACGTATCAAAGCACCTGAAGATGACCTAGGGACTACATATTGCATATACATTGAGCTGGCGGGGCTGGCCAGTGCCTGGCTGTGTGATGATGAGGCGAGGTAAGCGTATATCTGAGTGAGGGTGGATTAGTGGAGATAGAACAGGT